>NW_021620455.1:988049-1048910 GCF_004785775.1 Grammomys surdaster | reverse complement strand
GAGAGAGAGAGAGAGAGAGAGAGAGAGAGAGAGAGAGAGAGAGAGAGGGAGAGCGCTAATGGCTGGGAATGGTGTAGCTTTTGAAACCTCAAAGCCCAGCCCTGGTGACACTTCTTCCAACAAGGCCACATTTTCTAGTCTTTCCCAAAGGGTTCTACCAACTGTGGACCATGCATTAAAACATAGGAGCCTCTGGAGGCCATTCTCATTCAAATCACCACAGTTGGGTACATGTGAACCGGTGACAAGAAGCCCAGAGGAAGACACACTGGTTGCTTTGTGGTATCCATTTTCCTAATACAAATCTCTCACCAAACCCTAGGAATTGAATCAGATGGAGATAAAACTGATAAAAACCAGGAGTCCAAGGTATCAGGTCAGGGAAGGCACAGTGAGACACAGGGTTCAGCTAGAGTACACCAGACAGCGTGAATGCTGGTGGACAAGAGGACCCCACTGGATCAGGGTGCCTGTGGAGAAGGTGGTAATGGGCAGTCTTCCTTTCCGCCTTCACATTGCAGCATCAGGCATGCCTATTCTGAGCACTGCTCTGTGATCTGGGAGAATAGCAACATCAAAGGAAGAGAGGAGGGGTGTATGGAACTCTGCATTGACTCTGGAACTTTACTATAGATTTTAAAATTAGTTTTTTTTTAAAAAGAAGATTTGAACTGTGCACACTGACCTCATCAGCAGGCCAGCACAGAGTGGTTACATTAGACTATGCAAAGCCTTCCTCAGCTACTGACTTATTGGCTTGTTTGACATGGGAAACTGTTTTTGTTTTTTGACACAGGAGTTCTCTGTGTAGCTCTGGTTGTCCTGCAACTCACTCTGTAGACCAGGCTGGCCTTGAACTCACACAGATCCATCTGCCTCTGCTCCCAAATGCAGGAGTTAAAGGCGTGCACCACCACCACCTGGCCAGATCCAGAGAGTATTTTTTAGAAAAAAAAAAAAAAAAGAAAAGAAAAAGAAACCTTTGTAAATAAGCTAAGAAGTACACTGCCTGCCTAGACCCAAGTACAGAGGATGCCAGGTACGTTCTAGAGCAGCAGGCAGCTCCCTGGTTCTGACTGTCCTGTGCCCTATGGGCCCAGGATCTGCAAGAGGTGCTGCACAGACACCCTGTGAGACACAGCCTCATGGGGACCCTGGGGTGGAGGGTGAGTTGCAAGGCCACAGTTCTTTAGGTCCCAAAGTGTCTGGCCTGTGGGTACAGACTTTATAGGATGACACCCAGAGACACATCTCACCTTAGTGGTTTGCTCTTTTCCCCTCAAGTTTGAGCATTGAGTCGTTCAGATGGAACCAGCAGTCAGTGGGCAGAGAGCAGCTTCAAAGCCCAAGGCAGCTGCAGTGCTCACAAGGTGGGGCTGTGTGCAGCACCACTGACTTAGAGGAATAGCCTGGCCCCACCCCGCTCACACATGGGACTGGAGCCACCTTGCCTGCCACGTACCATGTTCCTATGTGGAGGTTGGAATTTACTGAGCTCCCTCCTGTGCCTCATCAGCTGGGTCTGCTCTCTCCACTCCTGCAGAGCTCTCTTGTCTCTGGAGAAGAAGCATGGTCACATTAAAGTCACAAGCTACAAGTTACTTCAAGTAGAGCTTGCAAAATCTGCTGTCATTTCAGTTTCACTAAGCCTTCTATCTCTCCACAGTGAGAGACTGGTAGCCTTTCCCTCTCCTCCCCTCTACTTCAGCTGGGCTTCTTCCAAAACACTTTGAATGGAGACTAGGGTAGGCAGATCCCAACTGAAAGCCTCTGGATGTAGGTTGCCCTTCACACTGCAGGCTGATACCTTGCTGTGGCAGCCGGATTCCCCAAGTCCCATTTCCCAGTGAGGAATGAGCTAGGCTCGTGGCACTGCATCACAGGCTGCAGACTCTGCTGAGGGTCACAGCAGCTTCTCAGATACTTGAAAATACACATCTTCCATCTCACTCGACCCCCGGAGGCCAAGTGAGTTTCTAGGGATACAAATGTTTACAATGTCTAAAGTGGTGGGGATGAACGAAGCCTTGCTAGGTTAAAGCCACCTCTGCTGCCTGCCCCAAGTGCACCTTTCTGTTAGAACCCTCTCTAGCAATCAGCTCTAGTGGCTGATACCCCAAATCCTGTTCCAGATCAGCCTCTTCTTGCCCTCCTGAGAGAGAGACACATGGGCACTAGCTCACGCATTTCCTGCCTTCGTCTGGGCATCCCCATTTCTCTTTTCCATCCTGAACCCCATCTCCTGTGTAGGTTTCTTAGAACTTCCAGGGTCCCCTAGGTTCCAACATGGGGTATAGAGCTCGGTCCTCCTCTATACCTCCTCCTAGATGTCCTGCCACCAGCCTAAATGGTCCAAGTCCCCAGTCCTCACTGTTTGGATGTGCTTCAAATCTCCTGCTTAGCTCCTGGACAAGGGACTCCATTTCATCAGCCACCTCTCCATCACAAGGAACAGAAGGGGTTTGTTCGCCCCTTAGGAAGCTCCTAATTGGGAAAGTGAGGTTGCCCACCCCCCATAGCTGCTCAGCAAGGTGGCACAACACAGAAGTGGGATAATGGAGAGAAGTCACTGGTTCTTTGTATACACGGCATGCTCTCAACAAAGGTGGACGACCCACTATAGAAGAGGAAAACTGACTACAGGGTGTCTGCTATGGTGTCAGCCATAGGCAACCACGAATGCTGCTTGTGAGCAGTGCATCCCCAGTTAGGTCCCAGACAAACAGAAGCAGACTTCCTGATTGTGGCCTCAGGAGGTTTATTTATAGCCAGGCTTCAGTGGGGAGGGGTGGGAGGTTTCAGGGACATGTGCCTGATGTGGCCAGGATCCCAGATCCTGACAGGACAGGACAGGACAGGACAGGACAGGACAGGGGCAGTAAGGAAAACTATAACTAAACTGGAGAGAAGGTGAAGTCAAAGGTAGCATGTGGGATATGACTAGGAGGTTCACAGAAGCTAAGGACACAGAGAGTCCATCCTTGCTTTAACCAGCGCGTGCATATCCACAGGGATCCCCCACTGGCCAAACCCAACCATGAGGCTTGGGGCCCTGTGGTACTGTGGATGTGGTCCATACTGGCTGGCTGGAGGGTGCCCAGAACAGGACACAGCTGGGTTGTCAGTAGAGCTACAGGGCAGAGAAGAACAGTTGTTGAGAATGGTGGGGGTGACAGGCTAGGCACAGGAACCCAAGGGTAGGGAGTGCCAGTGTGCCACCGACATGAGAAGCTCACAGGTGGCCAGTTACTTCTAACAACATTTCTTAGATATGATGGCAGGCTCTAGGATGGGCAGAGGAAGAGAAAGGTACTTGGCCTGTGGGGGGACAAAAAGCTCAAGGCACTTGGAAAATGCAGGCATCTATGAGAGAAAGGCAGGGAACAATAAACTACTCGAAGGATACCCACTAACTACCATGTTGCAAGTCTAACAAGGAGTCTCTGAAGGGCTGAGCAAGAGGCTGGGCATCTCAGAGAACTGTAGGCCATGTGAAATGTGCAAGCAAGAGCTTCCAAATGAAGGCAGCTGACCCAGCCTGGCCAGGAGAACTGAAGCCATCAGTTCCCTGGCGAGGCTGGTGACAAAACCACACCAACATGGTGTGGAGGTCCCAATCCTGACGCTATCCCAGCCCAGGCGCACCTCCTCCGCTGCTCCAGCATTGTCTCCTCCTTGTGAGTGACTTCCATCCTTTTTGTATGAACTGTGTTTTGGTACGTTGAAGAGAGGGTGGGCAAGATGCCTTTGAAGGAGGTAGACCTCTTTCTAAAATCACAAAATGTTTACAGCTGAAAATGTAACTATATGACGGTAAGCATACTTGCTGGAGAAACAATGATGAACACATGAAGAACTGAAAAGACAGTTACAGTGTAAGACCTTGTCTCAAAAAAGTAAAACCGAGACCCCAGCCCTTGCCCTAATAAATAGCAGAAAAGCTTAAAGCAGGCCTGTTGGGTCCATTGTATACTGAAATAGTCACTGGTCCCAGCTATAGCAATCCAGAGAAAGCCTCAGTACTGATCCATGTCAACTGAGGACTCTGGCCTCCAGGTGTCTATCAGTGACTGAGCCATAGGAAAGTCCATAGGAAAGGACATCCTTAAACCATTCCCAGGAGGTGGCACAGGGTCATCCGGGAGAACCAGAGGGAGGGTGGCCACACACTGAATATTCCAACCTCTCAAGTTACATCAGTCTCCCAGGGCTGAACTCTGGTGTCTATGTCGGACAGAGAAACAAACTTAAGTACTTTTAGAGAGCAGACCATGACTGCCAGAATAAATTGGCATTATTATTCATAAGAGGGAGGAGAGAGGTTTCTTCCTTCCTTTCTTTCTTTCTTTCTTTCTTTCTTTCTTTCTTTCTTTCTCTCTCTCTCTCTCTCTTTTTTTTTTTTTTTTTGGTTTTCGAGACAGGATTTCTCTGTATAGCTCTGGATGTCCTGGAACTCACTCTGTAGAGCAGGCTGGCCTCTGCCTCCCAAGTGCTGGGATTAAAGGCGTGCACCACCACTGCACAGCAGAGAGAGGTTTCTAAACAGCAGAGGAGAATGCTACTGCTCTCATTGCCTGTGACTCAAACTGAGAACATTTCAGTAGCCCCAGGCCACCAAGACCACAGGCCATGGTGCAAGGTGTCAAAACTTTTTGGTTGTAATGTGTATGTGTGCTTTAAGATTTAGATGAATGTTCAAACCCGGGAAGTGCAGAAGCGGTTCAGTGGGTGAAGTGCCCACTGTACAAGTGTGAAGACTTGAATCTGGACCTCAGGCACTCGTGTAGAAAACCAAGTGCAGTGGTATGCACCCGCCACCCCAGCACTGTGGGGTGGGGGGCAAAGACAGATGGATCCTAGGGGCTTGTTGGCCAGACAGACTAACAGAAATAGCAGTGTTTAGTGAGCAAGCCTGACTCAAAGATCAAGGTGCAGAATAAGACATGTGAAGTCATCCTCTACCCTCTAGATGTGCACATATAGGCAAATAGACCCACACATATGCCTATACACACCTTCACAATAACATTTACAATGTTCAAAACCACAGCATAGTTAAAGAGCTAGCTGCTCTCCAAGAAGGTCTGTCTGTCATCTTCAGACTCCACAGCTTCTGTGAATATCTTCCCAAATGTCCAGATAGAGGTTTAAACCACTGGTTATTGTCAGTTCTAAGAGTCTGTCACCCCCAAGAGCCCATTATTGTTCTTTGAGATATAATGATGTATCTCTGGAGGATGTGCCAGCTGGACTGAACACATTCTCTCTGTATGCAGCAATACACACATCAGCTGCATGCACACACCACCCATGAGCTGGATTTCAGTTACATGCCCTACTCAGCCGAGTGTGTTCAGTAACACTGGTCTGCTCTGCTCCTATACTCAGGGCTGGTCCAATATACCCTAAAAAATGGTTTTAGAACAGACAAGCACATTAGGAAGTGGACACTGTGCTTCAGAGGATCATGAAATAACTTTACAGCTCTGTTGATCAGGTAGTCTGCCTCAGCACAGCCTTACCTGACTGTGGGCCATGGCTTCCTGCGCTTTCTCTCCTTGGCATTTAGTGCCGCCTTGAGATTTGGTGGCAGTTCAAAAGCCAAGAGCTTCTTCTCTTGAATCTCCACCTGCTCATTCTCTACAATCTCCTGCCTCAGCTTCCAGAAGCGCCTTATCTCCTCCTTACTGGGCCAGATCTCAGAGGAGGCACTGGATCTGCGGAACTCACTCAGGTATAGCCTGTCCATGGGTGGGAAGAAGTCAGTCTTCTCATTTACCACAGCTGCCTCCTGATCTGGACCATCAATGGGCGAGCTTTTATGGGGCAGAGGGAGCACAGGGTACGGAAGGTCGTTGCTGCCCATCTTAGGTGCTGAGACCTCTGGTGGAATAAAAAGACATTTCAGTGTTTGTGGGGTCGATCTTCATTGACAACTTGTTTGGATTTAGGATCACCTGGGAGACATATCTCTGGGTCTGTGAGAGTGTTTTCAGAGACGTTTAACTGAGGAGGGAAGACCCACCCGTGGGTGGCATCATGTTATGAGCTGGGGACCCAGACAGCTGAGCACCAGAGTTCATCTCTTTCTGCCTCCCAGTCACAGACACACTGCAATCAACTGTTTCAAGTGCCTGCTGCCATGACTTCTCCAGATGGACCGTCTCTCCTCAAATCCTGAGCCAACATAAGCCTTTCTTCTGTAAGTTACTGCTGTTGGGCATTTCATCACACCAACATGAGACTATGCCTAAAGCAGTGGCCGATAAGTCAATGCCACTCTCAGGATCAGCTAGCGGCCAGGCCCACAGCCTTTGTTTCTTTCCTCAGATGTCTGGGAGGTGAAAGGGAGTCCTCTCAGGTCTGGGCTAGCTGGACCCCACAGGATGCCACAGACCCACAGCAGCTACTGGGTGGGGGATGGACACACTTCATCAAAAGTCCTGAGCATTCTCCATCTACTGTACACTTGGCCCATGTGCATGAGGCATCCTTGCCACCCTTATGGGCATTTCTGCTCCCCTCCACCAAGATATCTTGAATCTTTATTTCAATTAAAAGCTAGCCCTTGTGCCTGCTGTTCTTTGGCAATGTTTTGCTGACTTTTAGTTCTGGGCCAGCTATTGAGAAAAAAACAAGTCCAAGGACTGCTGAGGTAGTGTGGCACCCGGCTGCAGACTTGCCCTCAGGCAGGCAGAGGCTCGGCACCATGAGCCAGGAGGTCAGGACAGGAGTCAAGGTGCGGGGTCAAGCAGAGTGACTCCTCCACCACCTAGCATCTTCTGGTCTTAGGTGCTAAACACCTTGACTACTCTTGACTACCGTTGATCCCCTCCTTGCACTTAGGAAAAACCTGTCAAAACAGGAGTGACTTCCAGTCCCAAACCCTACCCCAGTGCCAAGGTGACTCTGACTTCCGTCATCTGTCATGTCATGTGGACCTGAACTCCCATAGCTGTCCTGGTGACACTTCTTGCACCATTTCCTGGTGTCAGACAGACCCAGTGTCTTCCAGGAAGTGTGGTGTATTCAACTTCCTATGCCTGTAGTCTCCTCCAGCCTGGCCTTTCCTTCCCCTCTTTTGTGGTATTCTCACTTCTGAGGACAGAATGCCTTTTCACTGAGGTCTGACATTCACGTCCTCTAGTATCTGCATTGCTTGCCCCAGGTGTTGCCCCAGACCTGCTCCAGACCCCCTAGTACAGTAGCTGTTGCCTCCAGACTCTCACCCCTGCCTCTCAGGATTCCAGAATCCCATGCTTGCCCCTGCTCCTGCCAGACATGCAGTGCCTTCTACCCTGCCTTTCCTCTCTTATCCTGTCCTTGTCAAGCTGTCCTTCAGGGACTTAGGGTGCCATCACAACCTCTCAGAGGCTTGCTACATGTGGGTTTTCCCTAAATTATGTGCCTTTACATAAGGCACTGGAGTTAGGTGCCACCCAAGGAGGAGCCTTCAGCTAGGTCCCCGTGCAAGCACAGGAACTCCTGAGGCCCAGACTGCACACAAGAGTCCCAGGGGCTTGCTAAAGTGCAGCTCCTCACCTTCCCTGCTGTCCAGCGCCACTCCCTCTAGTGTTTCTGGGGCACCTGTATAACCACCCACAGGCCCTTTAATCCCTGACTCAGAGCCAGGGACTGACATCAGCTAAGGCCCTTTATGAATGTGATTACTTTAAAGCACTGCAACCTGGGACGCTCACAGTGGATGACCAGGGCAGACTGGTGCACCATTCCCTTCCCCTTCCTCCTTTCTGACTGCTCAATATGTTGACAAAATGGGGCAGTTTAAGTATCTCACCACAAGGGGACAATATGTTTATTGAGCTAGCTCTTAGTATCTAGGCAGGAACAGGATGTATTCCATGGAGCTTTTAAAAAAGTTGTCTGGAGGAGCACAAGGTTCTCTCAGAGAAACTGCTTGCTAGTGGCTTGGAGGCAAAGACTGCTCCACTTGCCTTATCCAATGAACTTTTACCATGTCTACCCAGACAAGTGTGGACTGCTCAGAGTGGACTTGAGCCAGGGCAAGTCACAGTGTTTGGGCCAGTGTAAGGGCTAGCTTTCGCCATGTGAGCCCCACAGAGGCTGGAGAAGCCACATTCTCAGTTCTCATCAAAAAATAAAATATTCTGTCTCCACATTTTATAAATTTTATAAATTTTAATAAAAAATTCTCTACAAACCTGGAAGCGACTCATCTCCAGGGAAGGCATTCTCCACGGAGCAGATGCGTAGGAAGGTGAGGATGGATACCAAGCCTTTCTGCACAATCAGGTAAGGAGGGAATTCCAGAGGGCAGTGTCTCAGGTTCAATGCCGTCAGTGTAGTGACCTGCCCTGGAGTGGAGGGGAAATTTCAGTTCTCTGCCCACTTCTTGGAGAGGGACTCAGGAGGGAGAGGAAAGCAGGTGGAGTCAGGGAGCTCCTGAGTTCAAGGTTATCTTCAGCTACATGGGGAGTTCATGACCAGCTTGGGCTACAAAAGGCTGGCTTAAAAGAGAGGAGGAGGAAGGAAAGAGGAAGAAAAGATGGAGAAACGGGTAATGAGAATTGACAGTTACTATTCATTTGTTTATTTTGTTTCTGTGGAGACAGGGTCTCACCCTACTGTTGCCCAGGCTGACCTAGAATTCACTGTATAACCCTCAGGCTCTCATCAGACACACAGCAATCCTCCCGTCTCAGGTCCCAAGTGCTGGGATTACAGGCATGAGTCACCAAACCTGGCTGGATTGACAATATCTAAGAATGTCGTAGGGATCCACTTCCCACCCTAGGCTCAAGGCCAGGTGAAAACCAACCGTCATCTTCTGTATTTGCTTGTGTGAATGACAGACCGCATCATGATCTTTCCTTCCGCCCACGTTCATCCATTTGACCACCTTCCCCTACATTCCCACTTCTAGGTGAGCTTCATGGCCAACTGATAATGTCAAGAAGACCAAGGGAAGATCTTCTCCCAAAGATAGCTGTCCATCTTCTTTAAAATGCACAGTGCTTCAGTGACACAATGACATTAAGTCACTCCTGTCCTCGTGCTGCTTCCCTTCCCTTCTAGCTGCTCACATCCCCTGAATTTTAGTGACTGTGAGTGGGTTGCATACAGTCGGCTTCTGTGCTTTTACCTGGCCTGAGAGTTTCCACCTTTTAAATGGCAAAGCACCACTCACCACATGAAGCTAGCTGGAGAATCTCTAGTTTTGTATAAGCTAAGGAGGTAGCTCTGCTAATCTTTATAATTAACCGGGCTGATTTGGAATCACCCAGGAGACACCTCTGGTGTGTCTATGAAGTGTCTCCAGAAAGGATTAACTGAGGGGAGGGGACCCCACCCTG
Organism: Grammomys surdaster; assembly: GCF_004785775.1. Lineage (NCBI taxonomy): Eukaryota > Metazoa > Chordata > Mammalia > Rodentia > Muridae > Grammomys > Grammomys surdaster. The sequence goes on along the minus strand of NW_021620455.1, from coordinate 1,039,575 downwards.
AACCTGGGAGGTCCTATCCCATGGATCAGGGTCCTTGACTGAAAAAGCAAAAAAGCAGACATCGCTGAGCTGAGCAGCAGCACTCCCTGCTCTCTGCTTCCTGACCCAGCTGCATACTCCTGCCACAGTGAACTCTGCCATGCCTTCTTTACCATGAGCCAGAACAAGTCCTCCTGCCTTCAAGCTGTTCTTGTCAGGTGCTTGGTCATAGCAGAGAAGAAAACAACTTAAAGATAAGCCACGGGTGAATCACACCAGGAAATACTGTTGGCTGAGTGACAAGCTGGACCCCATGGATGGAGTGAAGGCAGTGTTTAGGATAAAGTGCAGTTCAAATGTATGTTAGAAAAGAGGGACTGAAGTTAAAACCCAAGCTTCCAACTCAACAAAGCTGAAAAAAGAAAAAGCAAAGCAAGCTTAACTAGACAAAGATAGGAGAGAGCAGAAACTAAGACAAACCAACGTGTAAAGGAGAAAATGACCAGCCTCATTTGCAGCAGAGAAACTGCACACGAGGGAGTGAATGGCCCCGTACACCTACTCGGGAAGTGAGATTAAGTCCAAAGGAGGGCACTGAAACAAAGCAGCTTGGACTCAAGAGTGGAATGCCCCCCCCCCCCAAAGCAAAGCCATGTGCTGGCCATACACAGAGTTGGATGGCCAGGTTTCATTAGGCTGTGCACTATATGCAAAGCCTAGTCTGTTCTTGGCACAGACAACACATGTAACAGTGTTAACCCCTCTACCTGAGAACAGGCCTAAAATCTGTAAGGAACTTGGGGACAGCCTTCTGGACATGTCTGTGGGGGTTGGGGGGAACATTGTGATAAGGTTAAATGAAGTAGAAAGATCCCCACCACCACTGTGGGCAGCACCATTCCCAGGGCTGGGGTCCTGCACTGTAGAAAAAGGTGAACACCAGAAGTCACCACTTTCTGCCTCTCGACTGTGGGTGCAATCTGACTTTCAGTTACCTTCCTGCTGTGAACCTGTTGACTGTGAGCCAAAATACACCTTTTCTCTCTTAAGCTGCTTCTGTGAGGGTGTTTTATCACAGCGACAGAAAGAGTAACTAATAAACTGGGAGAGGGACTTTGAACACTCTGCCACTTTATCCTTTCAGCTATGCCTCTCAGCTCTCTCCGTCACAAGCCCTTGGAACTTCAAAGCATTTGAAGCCACCTGCCATTTTACTGCTGCGGCACTTACCTAGCTCAACGGGTAACATTTTGATAGGATTTCTTTCTAAGAGCAAAGTTTTCAAATGTCTTTAAGAGAAAGAAAAAAAACAGTTTAGAAAGCAGAAGATTAAGTGACATTCTATAAAGTCTTCATTTTCCTTTCTTGGGTCCCAAATGTCCTAACACACACCCACACCATGCACCATCAGCAAACAGCTCAGAGTCAGAGGACAACATGAATGTGGCACCTGTTATGTTTTGGTTTTCAGATTTAATTCTTACAGCTATACCCATTATTAATTTATTACTCTCTCCTCCCTTACTTCTCAAGGACCCTCAGCCAAAATCTGGCACAAGCTCTCAGACAGCCTGTTCCTGCTCTGTGCTGTTCATCTGAAGATAGATAGGCTTTGTCTTGTGGCCAGTGCTAGCTGAGCCATGTCTTGCCTTATTTGAAGTAATGAATAAACTTTTCTTTCATTCCTTTTTTTTTTTTGAAAGATTTACTATTTAAAGAAAATTATATATATGCATGGTTTTTAGGGCCTAAATGTATGTACATGTACCATATGCCTATGGAGGCGAGAAGAGGGTGTCAGATCCCCTGAAACTTGAGTTACAGAGAGTCAAGAACTGTCCATGTGGGCATTTATAGAGGGACTAGCCTGCTCCCCAGAAAGCCCTTTAAACTGTTGACCTATTTCTTTCGCCCCAGGAAACCTAAAGCGATGTGCACAGAGGTTAGTTACGGCAACCTTCCTGACTCAGCTCATCGGCTTTGCTCTTTAAATCTGCTCATAAGGGAACAGCCAGCAAGGACGTGCCAGCTCTCTGGGAGCAGCTGACTGTGACTCAAGACAAGAGACACAACAACGTGCCATGGACTTCTCTGGCACCAGAGCCAAAGGCATTCCAGTCCATTTGGCTTGACTTCTTTTGGAAGAATACTTATTTAATATTTACCAAATATTAAGCTGAAAGTATGCAGGGCAGTTTCTACTTAATATAGCAATACCCATGTGATGAAGAGCCTGTGTCAGTCTGTGTGTTCTGATGGTACCAGACTGTCCTCACTGGTCATAACAGTGCCGACTTACAATTGCACAAGCACCTGCCAGCTTGTAGCCTCAGGAGGACGAGGCTTTGCTTTAATCTCTGTGCCACGCTCAAACATCCACACATGGTGAAGTGGGGGAGGGGGCTCTGATGACACTATTGCTTTAATTACTTTTTTAACTTTAAAGCCTTTAATGAGCCCATAATTACTTAAAATTTCTAATGAATATGTTTCAGCCCATCAGCAAGTGGATTCAATTTTAATGGCATAATGGGTGTAAAATCAGAGGCTCAATTATTACTTAAACAACACAAAGCAGCTGGCTTTGACTGTCAAAATCCAAGGATTCCAGATCTGGGGATGGAATTCCTCTTTTGGGGTGAAGCAGGAAGTGGGGCCCCTCAGCAGCAGAGCTTTTGTGACCTTAACCCTCAAGGGGTTAACAGCTACTTGCCAGACTGAGTATTAACAATAAAATATTTTGTGGATGAAAAACATTTAGGTAGCCCGCATAGAGATGGTTCCCTTGTGAGGAAGAAAGCCACTCTACACAGGACATGGGCCATGACGGGTGGAAATGGCCCTTGAGAGATCCATCTCTTCAGTCTTAACAACAGCTAGCTGGCCAGGCATGTGCTCTCCCCTTATCAGTCCATCTATAGCTTGTCCTGCAGCTCCCAAGGTCCCTACAGCTCCAGAGGAGGGTTCCTGGACCATCCCGTAGCTCAAACACATAAAAGCAAGCTGCTTCCTGCTGAGCTGGAGACTGAAGGCAAGGGCATTTGCTTTCATCATCATGTATGCCAAGTGCTCGATTTTTTTTCATTTTTAATTTACATTTTCCCAAACAATTTAACCTCTGCAAACCTTACACTGTTACGTTACACAGTGGAGTCATGATACCTCCACTGGGATACCCCTACATGGGAACTGGGGTCACTCCTGGATGACTCTTGTTTTTTGGTCTTATGATGCCAATCCCAATAGCTCTGAGATCCCCTGAGGTCCTGCCAAGGTCAGCTTGGCCAAGCCTCCTGCATGGACTGCTTCCCTAGCTGCCTGCCAAATCTTCCCGCATCTACCCTTTGCTCTAAAGCTTCCTTCCTTAGGCAGTGATCTAGGGCCAAGTCTAAATCTAACCCTCCCACGTTCAGTTAGTTCTTTCAAAATAAGTTTCAAAGTTGAGAACACAGATCCCAAGTCCTCAAGGCCTTTGTCGGCTTTGTCTCCTACCGGGTTCCCGACACCTGGTAAGTGCCCAATTGCTTCAGGAACTCTGTGTGCCCTTTTTCCTCTGTCCCAGCCAATGAGGTGATAGGAGGTCTGAAGTGAGTGTTCAAGTCAGAGCTAACACTGGTACAGGAGGACATGTGGCATGGAGAGAACCCAAGAAAGGAGGTGGTGAGCCTGCAGATGGGGTAGGGAGTGGGATAGATTGGGCTCTGCAACTGGGAGTTCCAGGAAACCCTGGGAAGCCAAGAGGAAGGAATATGGTAGGACAGTCCACACTGCTTGAAGCTTTCTAGATTTCCAAAAGGGATCAAAACTCTTCCGTAATAGTTAGGGGAGATTCCCCACAGCCAATGACAACATGTGGCTGGCTTTTCATATACTCAGTGTACTTTTGATCTTAGCTTCCTACAGCAGGGTCAGGTGGAATCAGCTGCCCAAGAAAATGTCAAAGAGCCCATCATGACGTGGTTGGCTGTGCCTAGGATGGCTGGCCATGCACCTCTGGTCTCTGTCTGAACCATCTGGACTTTCTAACTTTGAGATGGAGGCTCATTACATAGACCAAGTTGGCCTCACACCCTCAGACACATGCCTGCCTCTGCCTCTTAAGTGCCCAGCCCAGATCAAGACAATCTAATTGCACATCTAAAGACACTTACTTGTGAGAGCCAATCCCAGATGGAAGAACCTTGATCTTGTTGAAACGGAGGTCCAGCCATGTCAGGTTGGGCAGCAGCTGGAAGAAATCCTTTGGAATCTCGCTGAGCAAATTCCTCTGCAGGTGTAATTGCTTCCACAGAAGGAGACCAGAGGATGCTTTGTCAGCCAGTGAAATTTAAAACCATCTCCAAAAGGACTAAAACAACCACAACTACACATCAAATCAAACAAACAGTATATTCAAAAGCCAGAGAGACTTAAAACCTACAACTGTTTTCCTTCTCTCTAGCTACACTCAGTATCACACTCAGCAAATCCAGTGAATAAGCAGCAAGAGCCACATCTGATTCATTCCCAATTGGCAGTGAGGAGGAAGCTACAGGACACAGACACATTCTGCTGTGGCACGATCTGTAATGACCAGTCACACAGAAAGAGGCCATCATGCAGGCAAGAAGACATGATACATGTGGCTTGATCCAAGTCCTGTGAAGCACTGTCCTGACCCCTTAGTGGATGCTTGAAGCCGCAGACAGCAATGGGATATTATTCTGCTTTCTTGTCTGTGCACTCCCATGATGTGAGTGTAGCTGGTGAAGTCAGCATAGCAAGAGGTTAACAATAACCAATAATGTAATAGAATGGTCATAAAAATACATTTTATGAGCCGGGCAGTGGTGGTGCATGCCTTTAATCTCAGCACTTGGGAGGTAGAGGCAGGCGGATTTCTGAGTTGGAGGCCAGCCTGATCTACAGAGTGAGTTCCAGGACAGCCAGAACTACACAGAGAAACCCTGTCTTGAAAAACCAAAAAAAAAAAAAAAATTATGTTATTAAAACATAGTTTGTGTCTAAAATTTTCTACTGAGCACTCCTGGATAAGGGGAAATATATATAAATGTGTGTGTGTGTGCGTGTGTATCTACACATATATACATATTATATACATATATACACACACATATATATGTAAAATATATACTATATAAGATTATGTGTATATATTAGAAGTATATATTAGAAATTTTATTATTATTTTGTGTTGCATGCATGCATGCATGGTCTACAGCAGCACATATGTAAAACTCAAAGGGCAACTTTGTGGATCCAATTCTTTCCTTCCACCTTTACATGGGTTCTGGGGATGGAACTCAGGTTGCCAGGCTTACTTGACAAGCACTTTTGCCTACTTAGCCGGCTCGTCGGCTCATGAATGTGTTATTTTATAGTTGCAGTGTGGTTGGATTCTAGGGTATTTTTAAACCGCCTCCATCGATGTTGCTGCTATATGCTGTCCAAGTGTTATTTTGCACATTTACACTTGTGTCCACACTTGCCATGGGACAGCAGCAGATATCAGGAACACTGACCTTAAAGCAACAATTCCTGAGTTTAAATCTAGGTTTCAAAAACCCTGAGCGATGTGACCTTGAGTAAGCTCCTGCTCCTCTCTGTTCTTGGGTGTCCTTGCCTGTAAAGTGGGCAATGGGCCTTCCCTAGCAGAATCATACAGTAAGTGTGAGTGTGTCAGCCATTAACTCACACAGTGAGTGTGTCAGCCGTTAGCACACACAGTAAGTATGAGTATATCAGCCATTAGCTCACACAGTAAGTATGAGTATGTCAGCCATTAGCTCACACAGTAAGTGTGAGTGTGTCAGCCATTAGCTCACACAGTAAGTGTGAGTGTGTCAGCTATTAGCTCACACAGTAAGTATGAGTGTGTCCACCATTACAACTGTGCTGCTTTCCTACACCAGCAGCCACAGGCAGCTTCCCCCCGGCAGCTTCCCCCCAAGGTGTCACTGCTCTCAATTCTACGGATCCCATCTTTCTGATATAAATGACTTTCAGGTTCTTGAAGAACATTGATTGCAATAGTGGTGTTCTGTAAGTATGAAAATAGAACATCAGTTTGGAGACCATGAGTCCCTTCCTGCTGGCAGCTGGCATGGTCTCTGGAGAGTGGAGTGGCAGCTGGCATGCATGATATGTCGAATGCCCTTGACTGGATGCTTATGCATACTTCCATGTACACAGAGCACACACCCTACATAGAACATGTATACCTCCATGTACATAAGAATGCATGTCTCAATGCACATAAATCCCCAGGCACATAAGAATACATATCCACATGCATACACATGTGCTTGTCTTTAGACATGTGAGGATACATTCCCCCTCCCCACATATGTACAATGCCTTCTTCAGTCATATGGTGGCAGATGCCCCCACACACATGAGGAGACACATCCTTATACATGCATATGTGTCTTTGGGCACATGAAGACACATGTCCTCAAAGACATGCACATGCAAGACCCCATCATGACCCTGCTTGACTTTTTAGAGAGGAGGCTTTAACCTGCTCATACATGCTCTTTTCCTCTCAGTGGAAGCTAATCCTGATACTCAGAGTGGAAACCAGAGTTCCTTCTGAACATGGGAAAATGGACATCAGAGAGGGTAACACGCCATCCCTCCCCAGCAAGCCTGGCAAGGCTGACTCCGTGCTGTCTGGAGCCAGTGAGGCACGTGCTGCTGTGCCCTTCCTCCAGGTCCTAATGTGAACAGGGTTTCTTTCCTCTGAGCATCAATGTCCCTAGCATGGAATTTACACCTTTGGGGACTGATTGCTATGCAGTTGCAAAATGAAGCCCATAACCCCTAATGATCTTATTGCCCTGGATAGTTATCACCTCATGGACTTTTTGGCATAGTAATATATTCATAATGACACCTGTCTTCTCAGATAGTTATGAGTCTGGGTTAGACCTGAAGGACTTTGGAATTTCCTCCTTCCTTTTTGAATAAAGGCAATGAGTACCACACAGTCACCTTGATTGGACCCCTGAGAGTGGAGAGTTTCACTTCTTAGTGACAGCAGCCAGAAAAGGTGGGCCCTGTAACTAAGAATGCACTCCCAGAGGTGATAATAGCCAGCCAGACAAGGCCATGAGGACTGCTGAATATGAGGCCAGTTTGGGTCACACAGCAAGACCTCGCCCACAGAAAAAGGGCAAGAGTGCTTGCTCCTCTCATGCCTTGAGAGCAGACATGAACAGAGTGAATGGACAGCTTACCTCAGCACTGTGATGTCTCTGACAAGGTCTTTATGTATTTGACTCTGTCATCTTACAATACACCACAGTACTGTTTCTAGATTTCAGATAAAGCTGAATGCAACTTAAGGCCATTCTGTGACACCAAGGCAGTGCCAACACGGCTGAGGCATCCTCTGTCCCATCTGCCTTCAGTGCTGCTTGCTCCAGAAAGCACAGGGACAGGGCCACATTACTAGGGAGTGCCCTGCCGGTCTGACACAAAGGAAAACAGTATGTAACATCAGGAAAATGAGAGAAAGTTTCCAACTTTTTTCAGAGTGCCTGGGGACTTCAGAAGGACATGTGTTTTTAAATCAGAGACCCAGGGTGTTTGGGCACTGATCTCCACCCAACTTTCTCATAAAGAAACACAATCCATGGGTTGGAAAAGGCTGCCCCATCCTGATGCCTAGCTCTCTCTGTTGCCTGGCACCGCATCTCAACTGCTCTTTGTTGTGGTGAAACGCCAGTTAACCCTCCTGCTGCTCCTAGAATTCACCTCTCCCAACAAGAGCAACAAAGGGACAGAGCTGATTCTGCTTCTGGCTGCAGGCACGTGTGCATCATACCTTCCCAGGATCTGGACTTACTTGAAGGTTGGGAATTTTAAAGAACTTTCCCAAATGGCGCAGGCCTCTTTGACTCAGGTCTAAAATTGGTGAGGAAGAAAAGATGACCCCTTCAAAATCCATTTGATCATCATCTCTGGAAAAGGGATCAGGGAAGCTCTTGGTGGTGGCAGCAGCAGCAGCATCCTTGGGCTCTTTAGCATCCTTGGGCTCTTTAGCAGCCTTGGGCTCTTTAGCATCCTTGGGCTCTTTAGCAGCCTTCTCGGCCCCTGCTTCGGGGCTGGTGTCCTCCATTTGATGCTCTCCAGTGGCCACTGCTCATCCTTCTTGGTATGGAGTCACCTGGAAACAGGGAGGGGGGGGTCGGTGTGTGTGTACTAGCAACCAGAAGTCACACGGGGTGGGAGGGGGATGACAGAATAGCTAGGGCACATCTGTAGGGGCTTGAGTTGCTGAAAACAGTATCATGAATTTAGCTTTTAAACTTTGTAAATACTGGAACATAAGAAGGTATTGGTTAAATACTTTGCTCCTCACACTGTACCACAAAGTTTGAAAAAGAAAATGATGATTATGATTGGAGAAGGAGGGCTCAAGTAGCTCAGGCTGCCCTCCAACTCACTGTGGTGAGCTTCTAATTCCCGATCTTCCTACATCTACCTCCAAAGTGCTGAGATAACAAGCAAGCAGCCACCTGACTACAGTTTAACTTTAACTGGAAAATACCAGTGGAAACAAGCATCCAGGACAAAGACAGAGGGGAACTTCTCAAGTTTGCAAATCACCAGAAAAATGGGGAGAGGCTTTTGGTAAGAGAGTTTCCTATTTCTACCCTGGGAATTCCTCTGCTTCTTGTTTCCAAGACTCTGAAGTCAGGTTTTCCCCAGCTCCCATTCTGGCCCAGACCAGACCAAAGAGGTATCCAGGTGGGCACTGGGGAAAACCTGGGCAATGACAATCTTGCATCTTAGTTCAACAATCCTTTTGCTTAGGTGAAGTATAGGTTCAAAACCATCCAAGCAAAGAGGATGGCTGGAATGCTTACAGGTTTAAGATCATCTGTCAACTAGACAGCCCAATGTCTGGCACACGTGCTTAGTTTCAGTCTCCTTTAAGGAGAAGGTAATTTTTCAGTTAAGGAGCTGGTCTCAAAGGTGGACAATTCATGCGAAGCTTAGTTCTGCTTTAGCAGGAGATACACCACGTCCCCCCACCCCCACCCCCGGGAGTGGGTCTCCCTAAGGTCTCCAAGCTTTGGCACAGTCTATGGCTTATTGTATCTTTTTTCTATACTTTGGAATTAGGATGAAAGATTCTGCCTCCAACAAATTACATTGTAAGGGAAATGTGTGGACAAGAGGAAGGCAGAGGACTAGTGATGCCGTTTTCACCCTGGGCTGGGTTAAGAGGAGGTCGACTTTCCAAGTGCGGCCACTGTAAAGGGGTAGGGGACCTGGTCATTTTCCTCTCCCACCACCGCGCCATCAAAGGCCGATGTTCACAGGACCCCTAGCAGACTCACTGCTCGATGGGGCGGTCCTCTCAATCCCAGAGTCTACGCTCGCCAGTCTGTGATCCCGCCCGCAACCTGATGGCCGGTCCCATCCAGTCCAGCCGGCCAGTGGTGATTGACGTAACAGCTATCCCACCCTCCAGCCCCGTTCTTCCTCCCCGCCCACCTGCGACTCCGCCCTGACACGTCGGCTGCCCCGCCTCCAAGAGGCGCAGGCACCGCCTAACAAACGAGCGAGCCGCGCGGCTTATACGGTCGCCACGGAGACGCTGCTGCGGTACGGAGGCCGGAGGGGGTCAAGCCGCGGGTCTGGGGTGGGATGGCTTCGGTACGCGTGCGCTTACCGCCTCTTATGCTGGAGGTGGGCGACAAGTCCAGAAAGAAAATTTGAGAGGACGGGCTGGTGGATTCGGGGAGGGTTTGGGGACCCGAGGGAAGTCGAGAGATGCTTCTGCGACCAAACCGTCTCCCAGGGCAATGGACCCTCGGACCTCAGGCCTCTGGAGTGGACTGCTGCCCTCCGCGCCTGCGCAGAAGCAGCAGCCGCAGTGGCGCGCTCTTGGCTTCCCAGGCTGGTGCAGGGCTTGGGGCAAAGAGGCGTCCCTTTTATAGTGATGGTGGTGGTGGGGGGACTGTTTCTGCACAGACCTTCCCAGTGTGGAAACTTAGAGCCTGTCCTTTCCCATTTAGAAACCTGCAGAGCAGGGTGTTTTGGGAGGCAGGTATACCAGGTCAATATATACCCTAAACCGCGTCATCCTCTAGAGAAAAGGAATCCCTCCCCAAAAGAGAGATTACTGGAACATGGTAAACTGCCTTACTACCAGATATGGTGGGGATAGAAGCCCTGCTGCGGATCCCAGAGGATCCTGAGCAGTGAGGTGATATAGGTCACGCCTTTCTGGAGGCGTGAAGTTGAGATCCTAGCAAGTTCCATAGGTCTAGTGAGTTACCTGTCACACACAGAGCAACATGACACGTGATCAAATCTAAGGGAAACAATCGGAAATGAACTGGCCTGGGCATTGAATTGTGCCCTTAGCTAGTGTGCCCATTGATATAATCTTGCTAAACATTTTGGAAGCAGCAAGGCATGACGGAGCTGAAAATGTAAGAGGGAACCAAAGTGGAAGTCTAGATCTGAAACAACACATTTGGTTTATTCGGGCCGGCAAGATGAGTTACTTCTTAGAACCTAGGTAGGAGAGAAGCAATTCCACAGAGTTGTCCTGTGGTATCCCCTTATGAATGCAATAATAAATTTAAATGATAGGTTTCAATTGGCTTACTGATAGATTCCTCAGAAGTGAAAGTGAGATGGGAGTAAGTTGTAAGAAAGTATCCCCGAACAAGAAAATGATAAAACCTAGAACCCTCAAGAGCTGTGGGAGCCCAGTAGCCCTGTGATCACATGTCTCCTGATGTCCCATCAACACTGCAGAGATGGGTGTTGGCAGCTGAATTTAAACCCGAATGTTCTGTTGGTTACACATAGATAAAGACTGGGGCCAAAAGGGGCTGTGAGAAGCTTTGGGGTGCAGAGTAGGCAGGCCATTCCTGCCTGGCCACACATGTCAGTAGAGAGGCCCTTTCTGGTGGCTCTCAGTGAAATGCTTGACACACACTCATGGGAACCCCAGAATCCACTTAGAAGGTCAGGTACAGCAGTGTATGCCTATAATTCCTGCTCTTGGGAGACAGACATGTGGATTCCAAGGGCTCACCCAGCCAGCCTAAACCACTTCGAGAGCTCCAAGCCAATGAGACCCTGTGTCAAAAAAGAAAGACTGACAGCTCCTCAGGAACAATACCCACAGTTGACATTCAACCTCTACACATGTACATATACCCACCCATATATGTGCGCATACACACACACACACACACACACACACACACACGTTCCTAGGAAAATAGAATTTTATCCAAAATTGGAGATTAATTTATACACATTTGATTGGCAAGATAAGACGCTTGGTGTAATGTTCATGTGCTGACAATCACAGGGTCCTGCCTGCTGGGAACTAACTGGCTGTGGCACCTTGGGGAGCCACTGGGTCCTCCAGCACAGCACCATCTCAGCCCATTGCTTCGTCCTACGGTTGTCTGGAGTTTTGATTTCCCTTAAAAACCCATCAAATTGGTTTTTGTATTCAGTAGTTAATTATATGTAGGAACCTCTCTTGCCATTTTTCTTGCTCACTCATTATCCAGCTAAAACGCCTCTGTTGAGCAGTTCTCTTGGCAAGTGTTCCTGGGCTATTCTCCTTAAGCTGATGAATGTATCCTCTTTATTTTCATCTAATTCTTGAATGACTATTTAACTGGTACGGAGTTCCTTGTTGACAGCAATCTTCTATCAGAATTTTAAAGATATTGCTTGCTGGCTGCTGTTGAAAAGGCTGTTGCCAGCACCACTGCCATTTCAGTGAAGGATTCTGAAACCCTTCTGAAACTCCCACTCCTGTGTTTCCAGGTGCGCACCAGGTTTCACTCTGTGCCTGGGGAGGACTACATCCTCCGCTCAGGCTCTTCCTGGCCTCTTTCTGTCATCTTATTACATGTCTACATCCTGATCTTGCCTCACATTGCTAGCCATCCCTCACTGTGCCCTCTTCCCCACTCAGAATGGTCTTTCCTTAGAGTTTACCCATCTTTGTTCTCAGGAACCATCTACCAGTTCACTAAAACTTTCCCCTGGGGTGCAGATCTCAGTTTTTGTGTCTAATTCTCTTCTCCCCTCCCTCTGCCCCCTCCTTGTGCATGTGTGTGTGTGTGTGTGTGTGTGTGTGTGTGATATTATAGACACTTGATTGGCAAAATGAGACGCTTGGTGTAATGTTCATGTGCTGACAATCACAGGGTCCTGCCTGCTGGGAACTGGTGTCTGTAGGCACCTTGGGGAGCCACTGGGTCCTCCAGCACAGGAACTACATAGATCTGAGTTCTGTGCACAATGGTCATGTCTTATGATGGTATGTTCTTCTTAGTGCAGCTGTTGGAGATCTGCCTCTGCCGGGCCAGCATGTCTGCAGCAGTGTCACTTGATTAATCAAAGAACTGCACAGGATGAGGGCAAGTGGATTAGTGAATTTTATGAGTCAATGGAGTATCTCGTACCTCTTGCTGACTGAGCAATGGTTGTGGGCAGCGGTGTGAAGGGATCTCAGTGTGACACACCCCTGTGATGGCTAAAGCTAAGTAAAAGTAAGTGACAGCAAGAGTGAATGATAATACTAAAGCAAAAGAAGACAGAGGAACATCCCATAGTCCCAGGCTGGGAAGAGGGATGGCAGGACACGGCAGGGTGAACAGAATGGGGCTACAGATTGGAAATGAGCTCATATTGTCACAAATAAGAAAGGCCAGACTGGCGAGGGTTCAGAACAAGCTTAGTCTGTAATAAAACTACCGGTAACGGGGCAAGACCCTGGGGCAGGGCGGGGCCTGAGGAAGCTGAGTTTATCCTGGACTCTAGGTCTCTGGGCATGGCTGTCTTTGGCTACTTTGTGGGTTCTTTCTTTCTTTCACCCTTCTCCACTCATTTTCTTTCACCCTTTCAACCCATAACACTAGAAAAATAGGATAGAGGGGAAAGGGGACGACGTTGTGTGAGAATGCTTCCTGCTGATAAAGGACGCTGAGTTCATTGGGGCAAGTTTGATCTTTGCCATCAGGATATCTAATTTCCTCCTCTTCCTTCTCCCTTTCTCCATCCTCCTTTGTGTATGACTACTTAACAAACCACAACTATCAACAACCACCACCAACCCACCCTGCCTCTCGGGCTCCCAGCAGTTATATACCTTCTGAAAAGTTTCTAGAGTTCTATATGTCACACAATTGCAGAAGATATCTGCCTCTGGCAAAATCATGGGCCTGCAAGAGCTCAAGGCAAATCATAGTCATCTGCCGTGGACAATCTGAAGTAACCTCATATTCCACACCTGGGATTACAATGATATTCTTATTTAAATGGATAGTTTTATGATATTTTCTGTGTTGTTTTTAAAGAAACCAAAACTCTAAAAATGTCACTACATCTGGGACTCATAAAGTGAGAAGGAGGGATAAGAGAGGGTGGATTCAGTGAGATCAGAGAAGGGAAACATACAAGAAAATGGGAATGGGCTGGTCCATTCAAGGTTTATCAGGCTTTGCACACTGGCCCCCCAGAAGTGCCAGTATGCAGGGGTGGCTCAATAAACAAGAAATACTTTTGGTAGATTTGAGGGTTCCTGGAAGGTACTAGGGAGATGATCTTACTAATGAGGGTTGAGCAATTAAGAAAGTCTTTATTGGCTGGAAAAGTCCCTGGCTGGAGCTCTATCAAGGGCAGAATCTATGTTCACACACTGGAGTCTTGACCCCAGTTCCTCATTGTGTCTCCATGAGGAAATGAGGCTGTTAGCGGGGTCACCACAGTGAAATGTGGATCTGTAAGTGGGCCCTGCTCCAGTGTGACTAGTGTCCTTGCAAGAAGAGTCCAGGCACTGCTACTGAGCTTTGGAGCATGTGAGGACACGGAAATGTCATCTACAGGCCAGGGAGAGACCTCCAAAGGAACTGGTCCCACTATGCCTGAATCTTTTCTCCCAGTCACCACAAAAGTTAGGAATAAATCTGGTTTGTTAACCAGACTGCAGGACTAACTTTAACTTGGCAGCAAGAGCTGACTAACTGTCGAGGGAGTCACTCAGTCCAGGCCAGGGAGAGGCAGGAAATGGGTGTGGGAGGTTGATGACAGTGTCAGATGCAGATAAAGGAGGGAAAATCCATCTTCCTAGGTATTTAGGCAGATGTTAAACACTGTCAAAACACTTACAGTCATGGTAAGTGCTCATATTAAGTTCTTTAATTTCTTACAGTAAGCATTCCTTCCGATGTTCATCTTCCTGTTAGTCAGTAAAGACCATGGGAGGTGGGGGTGAGTTGGATCTCCAATTAGCATCTGTTGGACTCTCCTTTGCTGTCCTTGCTGCCTCAAGCCAAAGGATTGCCAGTCAAACCTCCAGCCAAAGCCTTAGACCATCACAACTGTTTTCAACAATCCATAGGTGTCTAGAGACAACTACAGCTGCTTGTTCTGGCTCCCAAAGGCACAGCCCCAGCCAAGGCCATTTCAGATTAATCGGTTACCCTGCAGCCATTTTCACTTAGGCCAGAGGGAGCACACTGCCCCCTGGTGGCCCAGAAGAAAATCACTGTGACTGGTGATAGAGACTATAATGGGGAAGGGCGGAAGGGATAGTAACTACCTCCAGAGAGATGGTCATAGCAGTTGGTGCTGGTCAGAGGCCACCAACAAAGGTGGTCTGTGGATGCCACCCAAAACAGAGTCTGTCCATAATTTCAGATACAGTTTCCTGCGGTATACAGATGAACAGAATGCTTGTTTCTGAATATTGCTTAAAATGATTAGAAAGCTGGCTTCCACCTGTTTTGGGGTGATATGGGTCAGGAGTAACCTTGATAAAACTACATTTTGTAAAAGCATCTGGACCAATGAGAGATTTTCCAGTTATTTGGAAACTTTAGTGTTTTATTTCTGGTCTCCATGGGTATCTAAGAACTTGAACGTTGAATCTTTCTATTCCTTTTCAATTCTGCTCACTTCTGCTCCCTCAGCTTGCTATACTGGTTTTCAAAGAAGCTATAAAACAGATGGTAACTGTCTTTGAAAAAAGAATACACATGCCGTATGCTTCAGAAACAAACACACAGGAGGGGGAGAGCTGTCGCTTTATGGAGTGCATCATATGTAAAGGGGACAAAGAATTGTGTCACCTCCTTTCAACATCAGCTTGTCCACTTTTAGGAAGTGCTTTTGTGATTCATGTTCAGAATTCAGTATTAGACCAGCTTTGACCATAAAACTGGCTATACTGAAAATGAACACATAGGCTGCAGACCCAGAGCCATGGTTCCCTGGGAAGAGGGCTTTGTCAGCATACATAAAGCCCCAGGTTCTAGCCCCAGTGCTGCATAAACTGGATGTTGTGGCACATGCCTGTAACCTGGAACTTTGGAAGTAGAGGACCCAAAGTTCAGAATACCAGCCTGGGATTCATGAGATCCTATCTTGAGAAAACAAAACAACAAAAAAGCAGCTTGCAGGTGCCTTGTCACTCACTGGATCTCTGTTCTCTGGGAACTTGACTGAACCTTAGTGTGGACACAGCTTTCCTCTTTGAGTGGGCCTACCAATGCTTCCTACCTGGGGCTCCCAGTAGCCACACCAGGCTAGGACTCAGGTTGGCAATTTTCTTTTTTTTTATTTTTTATTTTTTCGAGACAGGGTTTCTCTGTATAGCCCTGGCTGTCCTGGAACTCATTCTGTAGACCAGGCTGGCCTCGAACTCAGAAATCCGCCTGTCTCTGCCTCCCAAGTGCTGGGATTAAAGGCGTGCGCCATCACCGCCAGGCAGGCAATTTTCAATGTCTTTCCTTTCCACCATTACGACCTTGCCTGTCTCACTCAGAGCCTACAGCAGTCTGTTTGCAGGTGACTTTTCTCCCAGGTCCCTCTACAAACATACACACATGAACCACAAGACAACATGCTTCCACTAGAACATTGTAACCCTACTACAGTAGGCTAGGAGAAATGTAACATAGCCGGAACACAAGACAGTGACTTCAAAACAGTGATTAATATATCCAAGGCCTTAAGGAGGATATGGATACATTCTGTAATGAAGTCTGTGAGATCACAAACAACAGAATGAAATCATGAAAAGAATTCACAAAATTAAAGTAGAATTCAACAAAGAAATAGACTGAAAAACACCAGTAAAAACCCAGAATGAAATAAAATGGGAAAAGAAAAATTTAGGAAGCTAATCAAAGATCACAGAGGTAAACTTCACCTACTAAATTTAAGTCTTGGAAGAGAGCCTCTCAGGCATTGAAGACAGGTAGAAGAGATGGATATCTCATTTAAGAATTTTACCAGACCTTCAAAGTAGAATTAACATCAATTAATTATTCTGTGAAATATAAATTGAAGCAACATCACCTAATTCTTTTCATGAAGCCACAATTACCCTGATACCAAAACCACACAAAGACCCTACAAAGAAAGAAAGTTACAGACCAATTTTCCATATGAATATAGCAAAAATGTTCAATAAAATACCAATCAAATCCAAGAACACAAAGAGATTATTCACCACAATCTAGTAGGTGTCATCCCAGAAATGCAGGGATGGAAACAGTATAAATCAATAAATGTAAGCCATCATATAAACAGACTGAAGGGTAAAAAGCACATGATTATTAGCTGTAGCAAAGGCCTTTGACAAGATCCAGTATCCCTTCATAAAAGTCACGGAGAGACTAAGGATACAGGGACATACCTCAATATAATAAAGGCAATGTACAGCAAGCTCAGGGCCAACATCAACCTAAGTGGGGAGAAACTCAAAGCGTTTCCACTAAAACTGGGAACAAGACAAGGATGTCCATGCTTCATACCTATTTAATTTAAGTACTTGAAGTCTTAGCTGGAGCAATAATACGACAGAAGGAGATCAAAGGAATACAAAGAGGAAAGAAAGAAGTTAAAGTATATTTACAGATATGATTTTATACATAAAAGATCCTAAAATCTGTAGCAGTAAACATCTATTGCTAATAAACATGTTCAGCAAAATAGCAAGATACAAAATTAATACATGAAAATCATTAGCCTTCCTATACATAAATGACAAAGACTGAGAAAGAAATCATGGAAACAGTATCTTTTACAATAGCAAAACAAACAAAACAAAAAACCCAAACAAACCCTTGATAATTTTAATCAAGCAAGTGATTAAATAATAATTGTACAATAGAACATTTGAGACACTTAAGAAAGAATCTGAAGAAGACACCAGAAGATGAGAAGATCTCACATGCTCATGGACCAAGGGGGTGAAAATGGCCATCCTACCAAAAGCAATCTACAGTTTCAATGCAATTTCCTTTCAAATTCTAACACAGTTCTTCACAGAAATCAAAACAATTTTCAACTTCATATGGAAACATTAAAAAAAAATAGCTAAAACAATCCTGAGTAGTAAAAGAACTGCTGGAGATATTACCATCCCCCACCTAAAATTGTACTACAGAGTAATAAAAACCACAGTAATAAAAACATCATGGTACTGGCATAAAAACAGACTGAAGTCAAACTGAAGATCCATGCACATACACCTACAGGCACCCACCTTTCTTTTTTTAAAGATTTATTTATTTATATTATATACACCATTCTGCCTGAATATGTGCCTTCAGACCAGAAGAGGGCACCAGATCTCACTATATGTAGGAGAAGCTAAGGTGGGAGGAGTAAGGAGAGGAAGAGGAGGAGTTGGGAGAGGAAGAGAAAAAAGGAAGAGGAGGAGCTAGAGAGGGGACAGATGTAGGAGGATGGAGAACCACACAGGTATGGAGAGCACTCATGGGGAACAACTTATAAACTTATAATTAGGTTAGCTAATTGGGATACAACTCTCTTTGTATGGGCATCTTGTTATTAATCATTATCAAACATATAAAGCCTTTGATTAATCTATAAGAATTAGAGTCTCATTCTCTTACTGGGCCCGCATGGATGGTGGAATGGTCTGGGCAATGCCCTGCCTTACAGAGACAGCGTGGAAGATTGGCAGAGCCATCTCTCACATTGGCATCTAGTGAGTGGCAGGGCTGGTATTTTTGGTGGCCAGTTCTAGCTGCAGTGCGCATGTGGCCTTAGGCCAAGAAACATGGTGGCTGGGCTAGGCAAAGCTGCTGCAGCTTAGATAGTCGGCTTGGCCAGCGGCTGATTTTAAATAATAACCACAACAACTATAGATGGTTATGAGCCACCATGTGGTTGGTGAGAATTAAACTTAGGACCTCTGGAAGAGCAGATAATACTCTTAACCTCTGAGCCATCTCTCTAGCACAGGGGCACCTGTTTTTTGACAAGCCAAAAATACACAGGGAAAAAGGACAGCATCTTCATCAAATGGTGCTGGTCAAATTGGATTTCAGCATGTAGAAGAATGCAAATAGATCCATACTTATCACCCCGCACAAAACTCAGCTCCAAATGGATCAAGGACTACAACATAAAACCAGATACACTGAACCTGACAAAAGAGAAAGTGGGGAATAGTCCTGAACTCATTGGTAGAGGGAAAGAATTTCTGAACTGTTAATACAGGCACTAAGATCAACACTTAATAAGTAGGACCTCATGAAACTGAAAAGCTTCTATATAGGTTATCAATTGAACAAAGCAGAGGCTACAGAATGGGCAACAATCTTTACCAATTGTACATCCAATAGAGGGCTAATCTCTAAGACAACAAACTAAAGAATGACACGAAGAAAACAGTTAAAAATGGGGTACATATCTAAACAAAGTTCTCAAAGATGAAACACAAATAGCTGAGAAGCACTTAAAGAAATGTTCAGTCTTCTTAGTCATCAAGGAAATGCAAATCAAAACTACTCTGAGATTTCAGAATGGGCAAGATCGGTAAAACAAATGACAGCTCATGCTGGTGAGGATGTGGGGAAAGGAGAACGCTGATCCGTTGCTGGTGGGAGTGCAAACTTGTACAGCCACCATGGGAGTCAGTGTGGCAGTTCCTCAGGAAGCTGGGGATAGATCTACCTCAAGATCCATCCGGCTACACCACTCTTGGGCATATACCTAAAGGACTCCACATCCCACTACAGAGACACTTGTTCATTCATGCTTATTGCTGCTCTACTCATAATAGCCAGAAATCAGAAACACCCTGAATGCCCATCAACAGATGAATGGATAATAAAAAAGTGATACATTTACATAATTGAATATTACTTGTCTGTAAAAAAAAAAACCCAAATTATAAAATTTGCAAATAAATGGTTGGAGCTAAGAAAAAATTGTTCTGAGTAAGGTAACTCAGACCCCAAAAGACAAATATTGTATATATTCTCTTATATATGGATGTCAATTTTTAAGCCTTTGATAGGCATGCTACACAGGAGTTAGATGTAGAATAAAGGACTGGGGGAATGGGGCAATCTTCCAATGAAGGGGAAGCAAAATATATAGTTACAGAAAGGCATGCTGTCAATGAGTAGAAGGATTAAATGGAGGGGGAGGAAAGAGGAGGGAAGGGGGATACAGAGAGGAGCAACTAACACTAGGGGCCATTTGAGGAATCATATGGAAACTATGTAACTATATGGAGATCTGGGGAAAACCGAATACTGTTGTTCTGCTACCGGAAGATAGCAGTAAAAGGATTTGTCAGAGCGTTCTTCTAGACCCATAGATCAGCGCCTTGCTCAACCATCATCAAAGAAACTTCCTTGCACAGTAAACAGGAACTAACACAGAGACCCACAACTGGACAATGTGCAAAGAGTGAGAGACTTTGGAACACTCAGTCCTAAACAGGCTGTCTTCATCAAACCCCTTCGCTCAGAGGTCAGGGATCTATGCAGAAGAGGAGACAAAGATTTTAAGAGTTGGAGGGGATAGATGACACCAAGGAAACCGTGTTTTCCAGGCACAAGAGGGCTGACACACATAGGAACTCACAGAGACTGTGGCAGGATGCACAGGAAGCTGAGTCTGTATAGCTTTAAGTCAGATTGGGTCCTAGTGCTAACAGAAGGAAGTGGATACAGGCTTCCACCCCTCACCAAGAAGCTATCCCTAACTAACATTCACTTGCAAAGGAAAGATTAATTTTCTCCAATGAAGACTCATGGGTATATTAATCACACTTAAGGGTACCCATGCCCAGATGTAGCTGGCCAAGACACAATAAACTTTGGTATTATTGTAGACTTACTGCATTTTATTTGTCTTACTGGTCTTTTGCTGGCGTATTATGGTTTCTGATTTTGTGTCTTTATGGGCATCTCTCTCTTGTGATTCTTTTTTCCTTCTCCTAAATTGTTGTTTGTTTTGTTTGTTTGTTTTCTTAATGAAGACCCCCTGGTATTTGGTATTTTATAAACAGTGAAGCAGGTGGCCTCGAAGGTAAGTTATGTTTGCTGTTATCTGCGATCTGCCCATAGATGCTTTGTCTGCTCTCCAGTAGTGCTTATTGTGTGTCAAATTGTACCTACTGCAGTAGGCAAGAGATGAAAATAAGTTGGCTAATATGCCTTCATCACGATGAAACTCTTTTTCCTCATTATTTTGTATATCCACTTTCAGTAATATATTCAAAGCTAATAAAAACAGGAATGAAATCATAGCTTAATAAAACAAATTTGTTTGCCTTTGAGGTCACTTTAACATCCTCCTATATTGTTCCAATGTGTATTTAGATAGGAATGAAATGTAAAATTAATTTAAGAAAGAGCCAATTCTGCCATTGGTTCAAACACAAGCCTCTGTTTGCATGGGCAGTGTGCTCAAATTGGTGCTGATCAGGGTCTCTTAGGAAAGACAGCCTCCTGTGCTCCCTCTCTGGTATTTCAGTCTTAGGTTTAATAAAAGGCTCCCCTGAATGTGCTTTTTCTTGTGTGTTTTTAGTAGAGTGTGCTGAGCTGATAATATGAAGAAAGAAGCACCAGGACCCAACAAGTGACATCGAAGGTGATGCCAACAGTGGCAGAGACCGCACCAGCTATAGAGGAGCAGTGGATGCCCCCAGAGCAGCCCTGAATGGCGGCAACTGTGACAATGGCCATTACAGAAAGACACAGTTGAGCAGTTTGAGAAGGACTGGACCGGAACAAGCTGAGCAGCAGTAGAGAGAAGGTGAAGGGTGATCGAAGGCTATAAAAAACAAGGAGAGAAACTGCAGGCCCTGCTCAGTGAAGAGATCCTTAAAGCTGTCAAGTCTTTAGGACCACAAGTCTCTGTGCAACCTGGACTTCTAGGAGGACCTGGAGAATTAAGGATATAATTACCCAAGGACTGCACCATAAATTGTAACACTAGAGGGCAGCACTTGATGCTTCTCGTGCAAGCCTGGACCCACTATTCCCTGCTGATCAGCATTTGAAGAGTTTGTCCTTGCCTACCCAGGATTCCTATCCAGGCGTGGAGTCCTAGCCAGCTGACAGGGAACAAGAAGATGAACTTCTAGGTGGAGGCCACTTGTGGGTATTTCCTTGTTACACTTCAGGACATTCCTTATGTTCCTTAGTTAGTGTTCTATTGTTGTGAACACTGTCTAGGGCAACACTTACAAAGGAAAGCATTTAAGTGGGGGCTTGGCTACAGTTTCAGAAGCCTGGTCCATTGTCACCATTGCAGGGAGCATGATGGCAGGCATGCCAAACATGGTGCTGGAGTATCCTGATCCACGAGCAGAGAAAGAACAAGCCTGGCCCTGGTATGGGCTTTTGAAACCTCAAAGCTACCCCTAGTGATACATTTTTCCCAACAAAGCCACACCTTCTAATCCTTTCAAAGAGTTCAACTCCTTGGTAGCCAAACATTCAAATATATGAGTTTAATGGGAACCATTCACACACCTCCTTTTTTTTTTTTTTTTTGGTATTTACAGAGTATCTGTGTGTGTGTTTCTGGCTGTCTTGGAAATTGCTCTGTAGTCCAGGCTGGCATTGAATTCACAGGAAATCTGCCTGCCTGTGCTTCCTGAGTGCTAGGCACGTGCTGTCACTGTGTGTGGGTAGATACCCATTTTAACACAAGAGAAAGGCTAAAGCTTGGCCAGCCTCTTAGTTACCTTTGCCACAGCATTTGATAAAATATTCTGATCAGGGCTGGAGAGATGGCTCAGAGATTGAGTACTGTCCGCTCTTCCAAAGAATCCAGGTTCAATTCCCAGCACCCACATTGCAGCTAAAAACTGTAACTCCCGTTCTAGGGTATCTGATATCCTCATACAGACATACATACAGGCAAAACACCAATGTACATAAAAATTAAAACTAAACAAATTAGTTTAAAAAAAGAAATTGATACTTGTTTTTAAATGTGCTCTGACCAAAGTAATGTAAAGGTTAATTTCTCTTTGGTAGCATACATACTAAAATTGGAATAGTATAGGGATTAACATGGCCTCTGAACAGGATGACACGAAAATTTCTAAAGCGTTCCGTATTTTTAAAAAACTTTATTAGGGTCCACAGTCCAGGTTACAGTCTATCATGGTGGGGAAGTCACAGTGACAGGAACTAGAGGGAGCTGGTCACATTGTATCCACAGTCAGAAGGGGACAAGAGGAGTCCATGCCTGCTTAGAGCTCAGCTTGCCTTCTTCACAGTCCAGCATCCCCTGCCCAGATAGTGCTGTGCCCACAATTTTAGACCTCAATTAAAAATAATGATACCCACAGGGCCCTGCCCCAGGTGAACATCCGTGGAGCATCTGAGGCCAGGTCAGCAGGTATAACCATATTGTGAAGCTGTGCCTCTATTCCTCATACGTCTGTTCTGGGAAAGCTCTGAGCTGAGAATCCCACTGGTCTGGTTGGGATGCTGGGCTGGCTCTGTCCAGTACATAGGGATGACTAGTTACTATGGACGATGACCTTGACCTTGTGTTACTACCTCTCTAGGGAATGCTACAATCTATATCCATGGCAAATAATGCCTAGTGGAAAGACCCAGCGCTTCTGGTGGGAAGTCCCTAGCAGAGGCAAGTGGCTGTCCCCCAGTGAGATCGTATTTCCTTAGTATCCCCAAAGATTGATGTTGTGCTGCAAAACTTGACTTTTTTTTTCATAGTGTCAAAAGCGGATGAGACTCTAAGCCTATTTTGAAAAGAGGATCGTAGGCTGCTAAACCCAGATGATGTGGGAAATTGGTTTGGCCCTTCCTAAAGATTCTGGAGTATTTGTACAGGATTCCCTCAGGAGCAAGGATGGGGATGGTACAGAACGGAGATGGCTTCCTTCCCAGAGCCTAGATGGGGTCTTCACTCTTGACAAACTAGTAGATAGGTTTTATTTAATTTGAAGTGATACTATATGCTCCTGAAGAGAACTACACGACCATCTCTACAGCGCTGATGTTACCCTAATTTTATACCCAGCAAATTGTGTAAGCATGGGACCCCCTGGAAGTGAGAAGGGAGGTGGCAAATTGGTCCTGCTCTCCAGCCTCTAGGCCAGTGGTTCTCAACTCCTCCCCACCTTTTTTTTTTTTGGTTTTTCGAGACAGGGTTTCTCTGTGTAGCCCTGGCTTGTCCTGGAACTCACTCTGTAGACCAGGCTGGCCTCGAACTCAGAAATCCACCTGCCTCTGCCTCTCAAGTGCTGGGATTAAAGGCGTGCGCCACCACCGCCTGGCAATGCTGCTCTTTTTAATACAGTTCCTCAGGTTATAGTGACCATAAAGTTATTTTGTTGATACTTTATAACTGTAGTTTTGCTACTGTTATGAAAACGTCTGATATGCAGAGTATCTGATAATGCAATCCCTGTGAAAGGGTTGGTTGATTCCTGAAAGGGTCTCCTTAGTCTCCAGGTACCTATCCCACAACAGCAACAGAACACAAGAAAGCAGGATCTCCCACCATTCAAAATTTTGTCCATATATTTATCTGAAATTATCATCATTACCATCATCATCATCATCATCACCATCATCACTGTGTGTATGGTATGTGTGTGACACATGACACCAAGAGTGTGTCTGTCTGAGTTTGTATCATGTTGGCCAGACCAGGATGCAGAGGTCTTGGGGCAGAACTACACCACACATCACAAAGGTTTTACAACCTTTCCAAAAGCATCAGCAGCTGGGGATCAAGTGGTCACTCACATGAGCCTGCAGGGGACATTTTACATTCTAATTGAAACACATCCACGGAGATGAAAAGACGACAGAAAGAGGAAAGAAAAACCTTGTCCTCAGTCCACTGTGAAGATTCCCAGTGGATCTGTAGTGCCCGCCAAGGCAGTTTAGCTTCAGAGAGCCCCTGCGCTCAGCACTCCGAAGCTGTCTGCAGTCTACCCCATTCCTGCCCAGGCCGTGAGCACTGACCTCCTGTCCGTCTCTATACTTTGCTCTTCTGGGCATTTCTCACAGACGGCATGCTGTGATCTGTAGGATCTCGCATGGCTCTGTTTGTTTTGTACATGGTTGTTGAGGCTCATCTGTGCCCCAGCAGATGCCAGTGTTCCATTGCTCTTCACTGCTCGGTTGCACGTCATGGCATTATAGGCTTGTCTGTGTCCATTAACGGGGGACAGACATTTGGACTATTTATAGCTTCCGGTTATTATGAAATAATGCAGCTATGAATATTCATATTCTGAGTTGGCATGCATTTTATATTCCTACGTTTTCTGAGTTGCATGGTAAGTATGCTTAAAAATTTAAGACGGCGTTTTCCAAAGCAGCTGCACCACTTTACATTCCTGTGAGCCAAATGTGAGTTCCAGACTGGCCACCTCCAATACTTGGTGTTGTTTCTTTTATTACCGCCTCTTCCTTCTTCTGAGTGGATATTGGCACCTGGTTGTGGTTTAGATTTCCCTTGCCTGGAGATTTGTGATTGCGGGTCACAGTTTTATGGGTATGGTAGCTGTTTGTATGACTCCTTTACTGCAGCATCTATTCAAGTCTTCTATCTACTTTGTAATTGAGTTGTTTTTCTGTAATTGGGTGAGAGAGTCCTTTATGAGCTCTGGGTACAAGTCTGGTTCTAGATATAGGATTTGCTATTGACCTCACCCACTGCCTTGGCCCAGTCTGTTTTTTTATTGTCAGTGATACTCTCTGCAGCGCCAAAATTTTTACGAGGATCAACTTATGTTTTTTTTTTTAAAACGGATGATGTTTTTGCTTCATATCTGTAACATAGTTATCTTCTGTTGGCCCCGAAATTAGAGCATTCTTCTAGTTTTGCAAGTGTTGGGGTTCAGTTTGGCCTCTGCTTCCCTTTGAGTTATCTGTGTGAGGGTTTATGTGTTGCTCTTGTATGGGTGCTCACAGCCTCAGCCAACTTCAGTCTTCTTTGTGGGGAAGTTTTTTTTTTTTTTTTTCGAGACAGGGTTTCTCTGTGTAGCCCTGGCTGTCCTGGGACTCACTCTGTAGACCAGGCTGGCCTCGAACTCAGAAATCCGCCTGCCTCTGCCTCTTAAGTGCTGGGATTAAAGGCGTGTGCCACCACCGCCCAGCTTTTGTTTTGTTTTGTTTTGTTTTTTTGAGACAGGGTTTCTCTGTATAGCCCTGGCTGTCCTGGAACTCAGAAATCCACCTGCCTTTGCCTCCCAAGTGCTGGGATTAAAGGCGTGCGCCACTAGTCCGGCCAGTGGGGAAGTTTTTAATTACATGTTTTGCTTTTTTCTGTTTCTTCCCCCCCCTTTTTTGAGACAGAGGCTTCTTCTAAAAATATCATTACATTAGTTTATCTATTTTTATGAATGTGTGTGTGTGAGTGCGCAAATGCTTGCATATACGCACCACAGTATGTGTGGAAGTTGGAAATCAGTTGCAGGAGTTGGATCTCTTCTTTTCCTATGTGGATCCAGGAGAGTGAGCTCAGGTTGCTAGATTCAACATTGAACTGCTTACAATCGTATTGTTACATAACCAGGGTGGCTTTGAACCCACATGCCTCTACTTCTACAGTGCTGGTAAAATTCTAGCTGTGTGTACCACCACACACAGCTTAATCACACCACTTCTTTTACACATATGGGTTGTGTTACTGTACCTGAGAAAACATCATCTGAAAACCAGGTATAATGGTACATGCTTGTAATCCTAGCACTTGGGAGATGGAGGCAGGAGGACCAGGAGTTTAAAGTTATCCTTAGCCTCGTAGTAGATTGGAGGCTTGTGTGAGATTCTGTTTCAAGAAAGGGAAGAAAAAAAAAGGCGAGCTGGCTGGCTGGCTCCGTTGCTTCAGCCAGAGGAGCAGATAACGAGTGTGTGGTACAGCAAAGTGTCTCACCTCATGGCCAGAAAGCAGAAAGACATGCAGGAAGGGTCTGGACAACACACCTGGAGAAGTTCTGTGATCATCTTCCTCTAATAGGCCCTCATGGTCCATCCACGCTGGACTCAGGTGATTCACCCACAGACAACATGAGAATCCCTGTGATCCGCCAACGTTGGACCAAGCTTTCAATACCTGACCCTTTGGGAACGTTCACACTCAGTAATGTGGGCCTGCTCTACTTCCTATTCTGACAACTGTGTGATAACTACGGTTTTCAAATAATTTCTCCATTTATCACCTGAGTTGAGGAATGTATTGGAGGGAAACTTTCATAATATTTCTTTAATGTGTCTCCTTCAGGGTTTCTTCTGCTGACCCTTTCTTCGTTTCTGACATGGAAAATTTCCTTCTTATCCCGCAAGGCTAAAGTTCTTAATTTTATTGATTTATTTTTTAGATCTTTTCGTCTCTTTGCTTCAGTCTTTGTTGGTTTCAGTCTCTGTCTCTGTCTCTCTGTCTCTGTCTCTCTCTCTCTTTTGTGTGTGTGTGTGCGCACACACACACACACACACACACACACTCGTGCATGCCTGTCTTGGTGCATATATACTGCTAAGAGGACAGCTTTTGAGAGTCAGCTTCCCCTTCCACTGTGGGTTCTGGAATCAAGGTCAGGTCATCAGGCTTGAATATTGTCTTAGTTAGGATTCTACAGCTATGAACAGAAACCATGACCAAGGGCAGCTCTTATAGGAACAACATTTAATTAGGACTGGTTTACAGGTTCAGAGGCTCAGTTCATACCATCAAGGTGGGAGCATGGCAGCATCTAGATGATACAGGAGGAGCTGAGAACTCTGCATCTTGTTCTGAAGGCAAACAGGAGAAGACTGGCTTCCAGGCAGCTAGGATGAGGGTCTTAAAGACACACTTCCTCCAACAAGGAGGGCACACCTACTCCAACAAGGCCACAACTCCAAATAGTGCCACTCTCTGGGCCAAGCGTATTAAAACCACCACAAAGGTCAAGCACTTTTACCAGCTGAGGCATCCTGCCCACCCTTTGAGGTTTCTTAAAAAGACCAATGATTTTGTTTGTTTATTTTGATACCACTTGTAATATTCTGCTTCATAGATTTATGACAGGTTCTCTTTCTCTATCCTTTTTAAAATTTATTTTATGAATATGAGCACACTGTACCTTGTCTTTAGACTGTAGCTGTCCTTCAGAAACACCAGAAGAGGATATCGGATCCTATTACAGATGGTTGTAAGCCACCATATGGTTGCTGGGAATTGAACTCAGGACCTCTGGAAGAGCAGTCAAGTGCTTTTAACTGCTGAGCCATCTCTCCAGCCCTTTCCCTATCCTTTCATTCACATGATGTTTAAATTCTTCTTTGTTTGAAGTTCCTCTTCTTCCTCCTTTCTCCCTACTCATTTTTTTCTCCCTTGCTTGTAATTTCCCACTTCTGCTATATTGGCTTATAGAGTGATTTTTAAGTGTATAATATCTTCTTCACATTTATTTATTATCTTCTTTTCAACTGAGAACTAAAATTGTGTCTATTTATTAAGACATCCATACATTGTTGAGTGACATTCTTGTCTCGCCCTTGTCCACCCAATGGCCCTATGTGAGCTTTAAGATATTCTCTATTCCCCCACAGAGTTGATCCTTTAGTGGGCAGGGGCTAGATGCATATGCCCACTTGTCTGGAAGTAGCTTAATACAACCATAATGTAGGAGTGGCTGGAAAGGCATTTTGTGGGTGTGGCTGACTTTAAGCACAGCAAGTGGTCCTTGATAATCTAGAAGGGGCTTGTATAATGTTCTTAAAGAGATGGTTAGAGATGTGGCCTAGGAAGGGTTTTGGGATGGAAGGACAGGTGAGAACATTCCTAGAAATTGGAGGAAATGCTTCCCCATGGTAATGCAGCAGAGACCAGGAAGGAATAGTGTTCTGCTATTGGGTGAAAAGTCTAATGTGGAGTGAGAACCTTGGATGTAAAAGGTGAGATTTTCAAGTACAGTATAAAAGGTGCTGAACCTTTGTAAAAGTGGAGGGAAGAAAAGAAAGAGACAAACAAGCTCTGTTAAGTGAAGCAAGTTAGCACTTTATCACTTGGGAGCCTCCTGGCCTATCCAGGTCACAAAAGTTGCTCAAATTAGGAAATCCACTGGGGGAAAAATGCATCTAGATGGTTGCTGAGGTGATAAAACTGAATGAGGAGTGGAGATGGGTGTCCAGAGCACTCTTCTGATAGAACTAGGAGATTCTCGAGACCTTAAAGAATGTTCTGTCAGCAGAAATGCTGCCAGTTGGGGCTGGGATGGACAGATTTGGGACAGAGAGAGGGAAAGATGCTAGACTTCCACAACTCTGCAAGCAGAAGACAGGCTGGGATTGTTACACTGAAATGTGTGCTATGCTTCGAGACAGAAAAAGGACCTCTGGATCACCCAGAGCGGTTAGGGGTCTCTCCAGGCCAGGATAATGGAGCATGGAGTTCAGAGGAGTCTTGGGAGGCCTGTGCTTTTTCTACTAGGTTTCATCTTGCTTGGTCCTAGCGATTCCTTTACCTCATATTTCTTTCCTCAGGATGGAAGTTTCTGTCTTATACTTG
The DNA here is from genome assembly GCF_004785775.1 of Grammomys surdaster. NCBI lineage: Eukaryota > Metazoa > Chordata > Mammalia > Rodentia > Muridae > Grammomys > Grammomys surdaster. The sequence continues at coordinate 1,010,775 of NW_021620455.1, read as the reverse complement.
TCTTACAGCCTGGAAGCAGATAGCCTGTTTTCTAGCTGCTGGGACTGCAAGTGGAGAGAGGTTTTGAGTATATCCAAGAGCCCCAGAAGAGCCTTAAACAAAGGGTAGCACATACATGTGCATGTGTTGAGCATGTGAGAACACACACACACACACACACACACACACACACACAGAGGCTTTCCCATCTTGTCAAACACGGTGGTATAAGTTTAGCCATTTCGTGAGACAGCAAAACCAGCATGTATTTCTTCATAATTTCATAGACAAAATTTATTCTTAACCACCAATCTTAGCAATCTCAATACAGGATTGTTTATTTCCTTTGTAATGGGGAGCATTTTCCCTCCTTTACTTCTAGGAAGGACTTCATACTTCCTCTTGGGCACATGTCCACATCCTTAGTGTCATTGTTTCTCTTTGGAGCCAGTGTAAGTAAAGTCAGGGTTACTTAATTGTGAGCACCTACCCAGTGATTCTAATAATGGATGGTGGCTTCCAGTGAAGAAATGGTTGAGCTAGGCTTGCTGAGCCCTAGCCTGTCCCGTCCCCTCAGTGCTGGCATTGCTACTGTGTAGCATCCCCCTTTGCCTTTGACATAAATGCTGGAGATTTAGCTTAGGTCCTCAGGCTTGTGCTGTGAGCGTGTTACTGACTGAATTATCTTCTCAGCCTCTGTAGCTAACGTTTTTTGGACAGCAGTTTACCCAGTATGACAGAAACTGCTGAAAGTGGAAATGTGTGGGGATGGAGGGGAGGGGTATGCGCCTGATTTAGATGAGGAGATTCGGGACTGAGCTGAAAATACCCAGGTATGATTTGGGACTTAGTGTTTATGTCGAGACTCTTGAAAATACTGGGGAGCTTGGGAACCCCCTACTAGTCTTCTAGCGCCCCTTTAATCATGGTTGGCTCAGACTCCAGACTCATTGGTGGGGAGCTAGATGCAGCATGCATCTGGGTATAGCCGTTCCTGTCTTTGTTCCAGTTACGAGCTCTTCATTAGCCTGGCTCTTACTGTCTGACCTCTGGATCTCTAGACTATGATCTACGGCTGGAAGGAAGGCTCTCCCAGTTTTCAGTCAGACGTTTTATCTCTGTGACAAATACCTGAATGTACTAGTTATCGTTAGCTCTAAACTTGACAGTCCATGAGAAGTGAACCTGAGTCGAGGGATTGCCCGGATTACACTAGCTTGCAGGCATGTGTGTAGAGGTTTGTCTTGATTGTTAACTGATACAGGAGGACACTAGACGGTGGTCCTAAGCTATATAAGAAAGCCAGGTAAGCATGCGCCTGTGCGTGAAGCACGCAGCATTCCCCAGTGCTTTCTGCTTCAAGTTCCTGCCCTGAATTCCCCAGAGGATGGACTGTGGTCTGTAAACTGGAAGAATCCTGTTCCTCTCCTAAGTTGCTTTTGGTCAGTGTCTTACCACAACACCAGACTGAAAGTAGGACAGTAGTGAGCAAAGCTGCTCACCCGTGAACAGGGAGCAGGGAAAGCATGTCTGTGCTGACAGCTTCTTCCTCTGCCCCCATTATGCCACCCAGGACTTCATCCTATGGGTCGGTGTGGCCCACGTTTGGGATTGACCTTTCCCGAATGCCAATCCTCTCCAGAAACACCAATTGGATATTTCTCAACCCAATCAAGTTGGCGTTTAACATTAACCATTTAATACCTGGACAATCAGTGGTATCAATGTTGCTGCCTCTTCTAATTCACTCTGTACTTATTTTTTGAGACAAGGTCTTTCACTAATCCAGGAACTCACTTATTCAGCTAGACTGGTTGGCCAGCAAGTCCAGGCAGGAATCTTCCTGTCCTTATCTTCCTAAGCTAGGACTGCAGGCTCATCCGGCCATGACTGGTTTTTCTGTGAGTGCTGGGAATGGAACTCGTGTTTATGTGTCAGGTAAGCACTTTACCAACCAAGCTATCCTCCCAGCCCCTCTCCCATCATTTTCTTGTCTATGACATTCTCTTCTTCCTTCTGTTCCCTGTACCATTCTCAGGAAGCAGGGGTGGGTGAGGAGGAAGGATATAACTCTGCATTTTATTTATTTCCTGACATTTTTAGAGGTCTGGAAGGGAAAGGTTGCCACTACTTGGGTCAAGGCCCTTGGGGAACTCTGATGTGCAAGGGTGGGTTGGCTAGCCTTCTCTCTCTCCCACACAATGGAAGCCTAGGACCTCCTCTGAGCAAGCCATGCAGCAGGTGTCAGTAGGCCTACGGGGTCATAATGGAGCACAGTGCAGAAACCTGCAGACCACTGCCAGGACTTATCTCACTGTCTCTGCCTTGGAGAGTTTACCTTGAGACTCCAAGGAGACCTGTGGTATTGAGGCTGACTTTCAGTTATGTTACACTGCAGATCCCGCCGCACCCTCTAAACAGTTGAAGCCCCCTGTGCTCTGTCCTGTGTCAGCAGATAGCTCCATCCATTATCTGGCCATGAAAAAAGGGCTCTTGTACAGCCAAAATTGGATGTAAAACAGTGGAGTTCTAGCTTCTAAAATGTTGGCCCAGGGAAGACCTAGGTCACCTGTACTTAGCTTTTTCCAGCCAAGCAGGTTGGGGGCCTTACTGAATTCCTAGGGCAGTAGGGATGGGTGAACCTGTGGTGGGTGATGGCTGCTGTAGAAATTATGTGAGGGAGGAACCTGCTGCCTTGTGATCACTCGCAATCAACATAGGGACAGAAGGAGGGTCACTCCAGGTCGTCCAGTGGTGGAGAGGAGGGCTATCTTTGTGACTAGGTTTTAGGGCAGGACTTAAGCAGGCAGGCAGAGACTTCCAAAAGTCAGACCACTGAGAAAATCAAAAAAGGTTCCCAGGATCAAGGCCTTAGATACTGGAAGGCCAAGCACCCCGGCCTTGTGAAGGAGCAGGACTGAGACAGAAAGGCTAAGCTGCACTCCAGGCTTCCCAATTGAGCAGTGAAGACCCTAGTGAGGACACAGGACCCTAGATGACTTGTGTCCCTCACCAGGTATTTGCTGCAAACCTGTACTAGGGGACTCTATTCGCTGCCCAATAAGCTATACAAAGAGAGGTCAGAGGAGCTAGACTAGGGTAAAGCACAACCAAGGTTTTGGACACGCGCATCTGTACGTATGTGCCCTCTTTGCAGCTAAGGGTCCTTATGTCCGTTCTGGGCGGGGCTTGCGTGCCAGACTCCGCCCTACTCCCATCCTCCTCAGGCGTCGAGATCCTGCGCCGCCTGTGGCCTCAGAGCGGGATAGCACCCTGCTGCCACCACACGGCAGCTTAGATACTTCTCGACCCCCATTACACGCACAGCGCAAAGCCGCGGCCTAAAGTTTGAGATTTCTAAGGATCGAGTAGCAGAAATCTCCAATCGACTTTTTCTATGAAGACAGCGGAGGATGGAAGGCCCAGGGGGATTCCCGATTGCTCGTCAGTCACAGCATTCCTGCAGGGCCCCCAAAGGTCTCCGCCGCCCTGTGAAGGAAAAAGTCCCCATTTCTGGTCTCTTGGGTACTTCAAGATAGGAGGAAGACGACTAGCATCTGTCCTCTCTTGCTTTTATCTCCGCTGCCTTTTCGGTGCGAGGGTCGAGCCTACGAGAACTAGACCCTTCTCCGCGGGTAGCCCACGCTGCGTGCAGCGCACGGAATCTAATACCAGCCCCGCCCTGGCCCCGCCCCGGTTCCGGACTCCACCCTGAGTCCACCCCTCCGGTCCCGCCCCGCTGCTCGCAATCGGCGGGCGGGTCGACTGCCCCAGCGAGTCAGAGCCGATACTAGAAACACGGCCGACGCTGTCGGCCCTTAGTGCTCTGCTCTCGCAGGGTCGGGCGCGGGCCATGTTCCGGGCTGTGGCCGCTGAGCATATCCAGGCCTGGCGATGAGGAGCGGCGCGGAGAGAAGGGGCAGCAGCGCCGCGGCGCCCCCCGGTTCGCCGCCTCCCGGTCGTGCGCGCCCTGCGGGCTCCGATGTGTCCCCCGCCCTGCCGCCGCCGGCATCCAGCCAGCCCCGGGCCCGGGACGCCGGCGATGCCCGCGCGCAGCCGCGCCCCCTGTTTCAGTGGAGCAAGTGGAAGAAGAGGATGTCTATGTCCTCCATATCGGCAGCCAGCGCGCGGAGGCCGGTGTTTGATGACAAGGAGGACGGTGAGTGAAACCGCCCACTGAGGACTCCCGGGGACAGCCGGGTACCCGGGCCTCTGGAGACCTCGTGCGCTGTCTCAGGGCAGACGCGGGGGTGGCATTTATCTGCGTTGGGACGCAGTCGCCACCTGGGTGGGACCGCTTCTTGGGGCGTCTGCGTTTCCAGGGAAACTATTGGACCACGACTGAAGTCCCCGTGGCGCGTCCTGTTTCCAGTGACAGCGCAGCGGGCAGATGAGGCTCTGGCCCGCCTTTCGAGGTGAGAGTGGTGATGGTGAAGGCTCCGGGCTCAGGCGCGACACCGCCCACTAATGCGCACCGCATGTTTTCATTTTCCTTTATGGGTGATGTGCAGGCTGCGTGATTACTTTTAATTCCAGGAGATTCCTGCTTGATGTGCACTTTGTGAAGTGAGGTGATGGCCCTACAGGTGGCACAGGGGCCTGGGCCCTTCAGTTTGAGGTGTTCCACCCTGCAAACCAGAACCTACGCCAGATTATGCTGCACCATCCATCCTTGCCTTTGTGCAAAGACCCGCCCTCGGGGAACTCGTGTTCTGTGAAATCTTTCTGCAGTGATAGCTGTTGACCTGTGGGACCTGTGTCTCTTGAATAGCAGCAGGGCAGTCTGGTAGCGAACTGGGGATGGGAGGTGCCAGACATCTGGCCCTGAAAGCACAGCAGCTGGAGCTGTGCTGGGTACAAGGACCTTTGACTTAGCCCCTGCTGTATGCAGCTTTGGAGGAGTTGGAATGGATTCTCATGTAACATATAGCCTTTCCCTTCAGATGCCATGCGAATAATTTTAAATGGTACAGCCATGACACATTTGATTTTTTTTGACATTTTCTTAAAATAGTTGAAATATGCATTTTCATTTGTCGGCAGCCTACAGAGATATGATGGATTTTTTATAATTTTAGAACGCAGTTCAGCATAGGATCCCAAGCTACTTATTTTCAATAAATAATTTAAGCAGCATTTAGGAAATTACAGTAATCAGAACTCAGGCCTGTGTTGGAGAGCGTGTGAGGCTACATGCTGGCATTCCTATTGAAAAGGGGGGGGGGATGAGGCCTGGCCAGTGAGTTCCAGGCCTCTGCTGAGTATGGTCAGCAGGGAAGGGGCATTCAGGCCCATCTGCATCAGGCATATTGTGCTCTGAGGTGCCCGGTCACTGTGCTCTGAACTTGGGGACAGCAGGACTCACATGTTATACTTTTGTTTTCAACATAAGTACTCAGAGTTAAAAAACAACCAGCCAACCAACCAACATACCAATAAAACTACCTGGTTGAAAGAAGGAGGAGAACAATAAATTGGTTTGTATTGGGTTTCTAGCTAAAAGATAAGAGGTCTGGGAAACACATTTGCTTTCAGTACTTGCTGGTGCCAGCTAAGGGCTGGCCACCCTTCCATGTCTCTGAATCATGTCTCCAAGGCAGCGGGGTGGAAACAGAAAGTGATGTAGCGCAGGGGCTGTGAGTGTTGGTCTAAGTCCACATCTTTCTTCTTCAGGGTGTGCTGCCTCAGAACTCAAGGGTTAGCCGAGGGCCATGGGAGCAAGGTCAGCTGTGGTGCTCTCTGTCACTTGAGAACATACCTCCTTACTTGCTATAGTAAAATGACAGAGGGTACTAACTGTTCTGGGCTTACATGAGGTGAGCTGCTGACGTAGCTCTCCAGGCCTTGTTTTGTATGATGTCACAGGCAGTGCTTATCCTTGGCTATGTGACCCTGGGTTGACATACCTCGAGCACTTAACTAGGTTTTGATGGGTTTCAGTGACCAAATAGGGTCCTGGGCCTGCAGCTGAGAATGCTCTTTGGGTGGGTAACCACTCTGTTCCTCTTGTCTGTGTCATTAGCAGGGCACAGAGTCATGGTGTAGTGTTTCCTTCCATTCAGTGCCTTGAATGAAGCTGTTAGGATTCATTTACGTAGAATGAGTGCAGTTGAGGCAGAAGAACACCCTTCAGAGAGGGAATAGGGCTTGGACTCCTGTGTTTCAGGGGGCACAAGTCACCCCCTTTTCCTGATGTAGTGGGGCCTAATAGGCAGCCGTGCTGTGCTGGTGACTTGCATGTACTGGAACTGTACAGTTGCCATGGTAATGTGAGACCTTCTGATGAATTTTTTTTAGGTTAAAACACCTAATTAATATATCAAATTTGCTCAGCAAAGGGGGGAAAAAAGAAGAAAATAAGAGGGCAGTTTAACAAAGTAGCAGGTAAATTGCAACTAAAGAGTATAGTTGTGCCAAATAAGATCTTAAATGGCCTGTGCTTCTGTTAGTCCTCCTGGAACCCAGCGTGCTGTTCCTCCCCGGCTGATATTTGGGGCAAGAGAAGAATTCCTTGCTCTTCGTTTTTTCAACCAAGGGCTCTGTTTCCTTTGCTCTATGCTCTGGCTTCTACTAGAAGAGCCCCCTATCATTGCCTTGGTACTCCTGTGATGCTGAGGGCTTCCCAGCACCTTCCCACTGTGGTAACCTGCTGAGACATTGGCTCATCTAGGGCTAGGGCTTGCCACCTCAGACCCACTGTGGTGTCCCCTTAACAGGAGGCAGTACCTGATAGCTGAGAAGGCTTGTTCCCATCCTGGACCCTGGATATGAGTGAGGGTGTCTTTCCAGGGTAGTAAGTTGGGGAGAACAGTGCAGGACAGGGACACAGACATTTAAAACACTGTTTTAAAAAGAAATAAAAAACATTTTTTTTCTAATCAGAAGTGCATTACAATGTATACATTTGAAAAAGAAGTTATACTTTATGCCAAAATGCATGTTCAGCATGGTGAGGTCCCCAGGTGAATGCTAACCCTCAGGCTTTCTTCCAGGGACGTAGGAACAGTCACATCTACAGCTGGGTAGAGACACCTTCCCCCCTTCTTTTGTACAGAAATGGGGCCACTTTCTACACACCATTTTGCTGTAACCTGCTTTTTTATCTATCAACATGTCACCAACATTGAAGAGGTCTGAAGCATCAGTTGGCTGCTAGATTCTTGTCAGCAGCTCTCTGCCTGGGTGGTGTATCACATTCAGTGGACACTCTTGAAGGACACCAAGCCCCTTCCTGGAAAAGCTGAGGTTCAGCTTGTGGAGGTAGACTGGCTGAGGGTGAGGTTCAGGCATCTCTTGTCTACATCCCTGTGACTCTGAGGAACAGTCCGCCCTTCCTTCCTATGTATAGATGTAATTGCTCTCTGTTTACTTAATTTCCAACTGGAGGACATTTTTGAAATATAAACTACATGGCCGTGAATGTCTGCATGCTCATCTCTGGCCCTGTCGCCTTGGGATGAATTTCTAGGAATGTCAGCTGTGTTACAACAGGTGTCCAGGACTGGATCACGTGGATGGAGATGGAGACTGAGAGAAAGCAGACTTGGGGCTGTCATACTGTGGCACACATGTGGAATTCTGAAGACAACTTGAGAGTGTTGGTTCCTTTCTGACATGTGGCTTCCAGGGATTAAACTAAAGTTGTCAGGTTTGGTAGTCAGTGCTTTTACCTGCTGACTCATCTCCCTGGCCCAGTTTTACTTTTTATATTGAGAATTCACCCACTGAGAATGATAACACCTTGTTCTCTGAGTTCCACATTTTCTTAGGTTGAACATGTTGAAGGTATTTGTAGACACAGATTTTTTAGTCTTCTTGTATGCTGCTTCAATCTCATTGCTGGGCTGTGACGAAGGCCTTTTTAACTGGTTCCACTTTACCTGGTTAATGCTGGCTGAAGAGACAGCTGGTTCAAACATTCATTTGCCAAGCATTGATCATAATCTGAGACAGGAGGATCATGAGTTTGAGACCAGGCTGGGCTATGTAGTGAGACTGTTTAAAAATCAGAAAGCAGACCAGCCAACCAAAGTCTGATCATCTTGAATATGGCGACTTTGCTGAGACCCTTGCTAGGTTTTGTAGCATTCTGGTGACTTTTGTTGGGTGTCCTGGGAGGTATGTCATGCCTCCTGCAGCCCATGGCTCTAGTTATACAGAGACACTTGCCTCTCTTTCATTAGTTATTACTCAGAGCTCAGAAAGCAGAGAGTAAGGTGCTGAGGCAGCTGGGCCCTACTCAGGCTCTTCTGTGTTTCAAAAGTGTTGTTTGGCCCAGTTTACTAAGAGACTTTGTCCAACCAGCTGTGGCCTTGAGGGGTGTGTGTGTGTGATGTATGCATGTGTGTATTGTGTTGTGTGTGGTGTGTGTATGTGTCAGGTATGTGTGTGGGGTGTGTGTGTGGGGTGTATGTATGTTTGAGTGTGTGGTATGTGTGTGGTATATGTGTGGGATGTGTGTGGTGTGTGCATGTGTGTGTTGTTGTTGTGTGTGTACGTGTGATATGTGTGTGGTGTGTATGTGTGGTGTGTATATGTGGTATGTGTGTGTGATATGTGTATGTGGTGTGTGTGGATGTGTAGTATGTGTGTGTGTGTGGCATGGGGGGTGGTATAGTATGTGGTGTGGGGTGTGTGTGGTGTATGCATGTATGTGGTGTGTATGTAGTATAGTGTGTGTGTGTGATGTGTGCATGTGTGTGGTGTGTGTGTGTGTTGGTGTGTGTTTGTGGTGGTCATGTATGTGTGCGCTGTGTGGTGTGTGTGGTGTCTGTGTAGTGTGAACATGTGGTGTGTGTGTTATGTGTGGTGTGTATTATGTGGTGTGTGTGGTATGTGTGTGGTGTATGTGTATGGTGTGTGGGATGTGTGGTGTATGCATGTGTGTGTGGTGTGTAGATCAGGGGACAGTCTTGGGTATTGCTATTCAGCCACTCTATACCTTTTGTTTGTTTTGTTTTTTGAGACAGAGTCTCTCACTATTCTGCAGCCTGCCAAGTAGGCTCTAGGATTCTCCTGTCTCTGCTTCCCCAGTGTTGATATTACAAGTGTGTGCCATCACATCTGACTTCTAGAATGTACGTTCAGGGGATTGAACTGACCATCATGCTTGAATGCTAAGTGTTCTACTGAGGAGCTGTCTCCCCAGCCCTTTGCCTCGAGCTCCATGGTAAGGGAGAGGAAGACTCTCATGTAGCTCAGGCCTGGGTTGTTGATGATTCTCTCTCAGCTTCGGAGAGGCTCTGGCATTCGGAAGCCTTTGGCTGCCGAGAATGATAATCTTCCCTGGTTGTATGCCCTGTTTGAATGGCCCCAGGTGTGGGTAGTAGGACGTATGTGCAGGTTTGGAAGGAGGGCATCTGATCCTGGCCAGTAGTTCCTGTCTTGGTCCCTGTGCCCCTGCCTCTCTGGATGTTTGCTCTTGAGTTCCCGAGTTCCAGGTACAGTATATAGATCCAGGAGGATTCTTGAATGGCCGTGAAGCCCAGTGCTTCTTTTCCTTCTGGCCAATGAGGCCCATCTAGAATGGACTTGGGACCTACCGCCAGGCATCTTTATGTAACAAATGTCATCTCTGTGTGTCTATCCATCTGGTTGTGCAGTTTACAATGCTAAAAATAAGCCAGCTTTTTGTTTAAAAATTTAGCCACCCAGTTTTCAGTTGAGAAGCAATGCAGATAACACTGAAAGTCATTTTTGTTCAGAGCTTCTCTCTGCTGGTGAGGACCACAGACATGCTGAGGGGGGTCCGACGGAGGCCAAGCTGTGTGAAAGCATTCTTTCCAAATAGTTGGATTGAAATAGCTCACATAGACTCCCAAAGTGTCATGAGTGCCTCTGTGCCCCCGGGGAAGGGACTTGAAGACATAGATTCTGGTTCAAGAGGGTCTAGAAGTCTAGCAGGTTTATTTCCAGCCAGCTCCCATGAAATGTTACTGGTCCATGGACGAAATTCAAATAGCAAGAACTTTGAGTATACAATGAGTATATAGTAGGTGTGTTGGCAGGAAGCTGGTAAGACCTCCGTACCTTGAGCCCTGATGAGCTATGAATGGTGAGGTGGATGTCTGCCTGGCTTTGCTGGCTTGACAGAAGACTCACCTGTAGCTGAGGCTGTTGTCACTTATAATTTTGCTGCCTGCCACTTGCTCCAACTGTCACTAGAACCCTGTAGTCACTGTGCTATGTGTTGCTTCCTCTTCCAGGCGCTTAGGCAGATCTTTTCTGTGTGTTACCAAAACTTGGCTGGCACACTGTGCCATTTGCTGGGCAACTCAACAGTTTGCCTCTAGGCATGGCTACTGAGGGATGGCTATCCTATTGATCACTGTGTCTTTGTTTTGCAGATGTAGCTACAGGAAGGATGTGTGTTCCCATCAGCTTCCATACCTGTGGGTGCTGAGAGGGCTGTCCATACTGCCAGTGGTCCTGATGCTGAGGGCTGAGGCTCTGTGGTCTCAGTTGCTTTTGTGGTTCATTTTAGCCAAAGGGCTGGGGCCTCCACCAGCGCCATTCTTCCACTCTAACTCGACTTCTCCTTTGCACTATGATGAGCTGTTTCGTGTGCTGGGTATTGCACCTCAGGTACTATCTACCTCTTACCTCTTGTTTGCTTTCGTCTGTGCCACAAGCTCCGCTGCAGTGAGTTATTGCTAACACGCTGGCAATGACAGGGGCCTGGTCTTCTCAGCTGTGTCCCTTGCATTGGGTATGGTGCTGTCTACCTGAGTGAGTGTGTCATTCTGTTCCCAGAGATCCAATGTGCCTTGCTCTTGCTGGAGTCAGGGCCAGTGCTCCCTTCCCACCCAAATCAGACAGAGACTCTGTGTGTGTAACACACAGAACACCTGACAAACACCACTTAAGAAGCATTTACCTGAGGGCTGGAGAGATGGCTCAGTGGTTAAGAGCACTGATTGCTCTTCTAAAGGTCCTGAGTTCAATCCCCAGCAACCACATGGTGGCTCACAACCATCTGTAATGAGATCTGATGCCCTCTTCTGGTGCATCTAAAAGCTACAGTGTACTCATCATATACATAAAAATAAATAAATAAAATCTTTTAGCCGGGCGGTGGTGGCGCACGCCTTTAATCCCAGCACTTGGGAGGCAGAGGCAGGCAGATTTCTGAGTTCGAGAGTTCGAGGCTAGCCTGGTCTACAGAGTGAGTTCCAGGACAGCCAGGGCTACACAGAGAAACCCTGTCTCAAAAAACCAAAAAAAAAAAAAAAGAAGAAGCATTTACCTGGCTCACAGTTTGAAGGCATAGTCCATGATAGCAGGAAAGACATGGCGGCAGGAGTGTGAGGTGGCTGGTCATACCATGTCTATAGTTAGGAAGCAGGAGGAGATGAACGCTGGTGCCCAGCTTTCTCCTCTTTATGCTGTGCAAGGACCTCAGCCTGTGGAATGGTAGTGCCAAGAGTCACCGTGGTTTTTCCCACCTCAGTTAACCAAAGGCAGAAACTCCCTCATAGACAAGGCCAGAAGCTTGTCTCTCAGGTAATTCCAGATCCTATTGAACTGTTGATATTAATCACCGTCCCACGTGTTGAATAATTATGGTGATCAAAGTTTAGGATAATATGGAGCAAACTGAAATTAATGCAATCTTGTTAGTTTTGAAAACCAGAGTGTCTGTGTCATTCCCACTGACTTGAAATCTGTTGTTTCAAAGAACCAAGGTGGTTACACAGGTCAGCACGGTTGGGAACCCGGCTCAGACCCAACACTTGCCAACTTGTTTGGGTCCAGCTCTGAGGCAGGAATTCTTCCTATCCCAGTTCCTCAAAATGTGACCTGGTAGTCCGCACTGGTCTCCAGCACGTTTCCTCCCATACTCTGGCCCGTGTGGATTGTGTGAAACCCTAGCTCGATGTTATTTCAGTTCTGAAGCCAAGGAGATGCTGTAGGTGGGAGGCAGTGTCGCCCCCAATTTATTAAAAATAGGAACAGGCACATTCCATTTTTCACAGCGATTTAAGAAGTTGACTTTGAAAAGGTTTCTGGGCTTTCAGAATTACCATGTGACTCTTCATGCTTCGAATGCGGAAGGCTTAGCTTATGACCACAGCAGTGTATGGAGTTCCTCTGAGTTCACTATGGGGGTCACTGGTACTTAACAGTATTTGTGTGTATGGCATTTTGTTGTTGTTTTTGACGTGAGGCCCTAAAGGTAGGAAAGGGCTTGTGGCAGCCTTGATTGCCATCTTCCTTCCTGGGCACCTCCACCTTTCCCTAGGTTCTGTGGTCACCATATCTAACCTTGGAGGTGCTACTTATGATAAGCCCCATGGCTCGAGACAGGATCTGCTGGCACTGTCTCTCAAGGCAGAGTCTCTTGATGCTCTGGGGACCATCATGTTGGTTGTCTTTTTTTTTATAAGGTACCCCAAAATATAGTGACTTAAATATTTTTTATTGTTTCTTGTGATTTCCTGGGGTCAGACATCAAGGTGGCTTCCTCACTCAGGGGTCAGATCATGAGAATTCCTGCTGCTGTTAGTGTGTTCGGATATCCGACTACTTAATGAGTCACCTCAAGACCTAGTGCCCTACTGATACACCATCCGGCAGTCCCCTCGAGTGGCCTTCACAACAGAGTTGCTCAGTTATCTTCTGAGACTTTGATCTGTCCCCTGGGGTGCTGTTCTCTGAAGGCGGAGGGGCTGTGGGATGTGCTTCTAAGCCTCAAGTATCCACCAAATGAACTTTCAGGGATGGTACCCTCTGAGGTCACACCACCTCAGCCTCATCACTCTAGAAGCTGGGAACTAAGGAACTGAGTATACACTACACAGGAGAGTCAGGGGTTGGGCTCGGCCTTCTGAAAGAAACACCCAAGAACCGGGGGACATATTTGAACTCAGTTGTCCTCATGGTCTCAGGCTTATCCCTTCTTGTCATCACTGAGGTGGGATATCAGAGCAGAAATGGAAGGCGGCAGGCTCCCTGAGGAGCAGGCTTGAAGGCAGAATCCCTTCTCCTGTATCTGCTGTGGAGGTTACTTCCAGGTTCCCCATGGACATAGGAAAGAAACTTCCCAGGGCTAAGGTCCTGCTTGGGGGTGGGCTAAGGTTGCTATGGATCAAGGCTGGCTGTTGGGAAAAGCTGAACAGGATAGGGAGTAGCTGGAACAGGCCAGAAGTGCCTTGGTCAGCACAGCTACCCACGGTGACCTTTCAGAGAGCCTTCCCAGTGATGCACACACCTCTCCTGGTGGTACAGACCCGAGCCACGCAGGATGCCTGTTCATCAGAGGCTACTCAGCACAACCAGAGCCCCCCAAACCAGCGCTCACACAGTACCTGAGGCACTAAGGCCTTTGGGGCAAGGTGTGTGTGTGTGTGTGTGTGTCTACTTATCAAGTAAGTGACTTTCTATGTTTGAAAAATGAGTCCAAAGAGTCAGGAGTGTGTGTGTGTGTGTGTGTGTGTGTGTGTGTGTGTGTGTGTGTGTGTGTAGGGTCACTGCTCAGCTGTGGCCCTGTCTCCATCTGGCTACGGGAACTTTTCTGGAAACTGTTTAGACTTTGGACTCAGTTCTGAGAGACCTCTGTAGGATCTGCCCATGTCTGTCCACAAGTTTCGTTATAGCCTCATTATTTTGCTTTTTCCTCCTGTTTATTTTTGTGTTTGTGTGTAGAGCACGTATGTGTTCATGTGGGTACGTGTGCACATGCCTGCGGAGGCCAGAGGTCAGTGTTGAGTGTCTTCTGAGGTGCTTCCTTTTGTTTTGTTTGTTTTTTGTTTTGTTTTGTTTTGTTTTTGAGATAGCTTCTCCCGCTCAGCTCAGCACTCATAAGCTGGCTAGACTGTCTGTCCAGCAAGCTTTGGGGACACACCCGACTCTGCCTGCTAAGTGCTAGGTTATACATGTACAGCACTGTGCCTTGCTTTGTATGTGTGGTCGGAGATCCAAACTCAGATCCTCGTGCTTTCGCTGCAGATACTTTCCTGGCTGCACTACCAATCCCTTCTCTTTCTTGTGTCTCTGGGGTCATGTTTTAGCTCCATAAGCAGAAAAGGGGTTTATAAAGCTCAATGGCAGAGAGAGGAAGCAGGGGGAAGTGGAACTAAGAGGAGAGAAGATGCAAGTGGCTTTAAGAGAGGCAGCAGGATCCCAGGCTCCTTGTGTCCCTCCTCTCCTCAGGCCCTTCCAGCAGTGCCAGGGTGTCCCCAGCCAGAGAGGCTGTGACTCAGGAGTTGGTTGGTGGTGCATGGATGGGATGGCTATTCTGAACACACAGGGCACAGTTGCTGAGAGGGTGACCCTAGGTGTCCTGAGCTGAGGTAGCACCTCAGAAGGGACAGCATGCAAATATGAGTGGGCCTTCAGTGACTGAGTTTTGACTTATCCCAGGAAGAAGAGGGTAAAGATTGCCACCCTGAACCTGGGCTTCGTACAGTTACCAATAGGCAAGGGTGGGGGTGGGGGTGGGGCAATCTAGGAGGAGCTATTCTGAATACAGAGGTGCCCCAGGCCCTGACCTCATTTTCCTATGTCACAGCCCATTTCCCAACCCCAAAGACCCCCCTGCCTTTCTTTGCCTAACTTGACCTCCCTGTTGACCCTTATGTTGCTTCCCAGGGCCATTGAAGCTGACCTATAGAGCCCTACTTCCATACAGTGATCAGGCACCTAAGGTCACCTGGGACATTGGCTTCCAGCTGCTGACCTAGCATGGTTATTAATAGTGTCCCCTTTCCCTTGTGACAGTGTCCTGGTTTGGGTGATAAATTATATAGATCCTCTACCGAACTGCCAGATACTCACCAGACAATCTCCCCCCATTTATAGCTTTTTCTTATGTAATGAGAGTGACAAGAAAAAAACTTAAGAAATCCGTTGTCTTATGTAACCAGCACTCATGCAGCAGCCATTTTCCTGTTTGTCATTTCTCTGTTACCCACACTTTAACATATACAACATGGATGTTTCATCTTAGCAACTTTTCTCCTAATACATTTATTTTAGAATATTTAGATTTGTAGGGTAGCCGGGGAGCCAGTAGAGGTCCTGTACACCTAACGCTTGTGTTCTTTCCTACTAAGATCTTATGTTGATGTGGTATATTGGTAGTCTGGTGTAATGGTACACACCTGCAATCTCAGCACTGGGAAGGCTGAAGCAGGAGGGTTGTGAGTTTAGGGCCAGCCTTAGCTACATGGTAGGACCCTTTTCTAAACAAAATGGAGGGTACGTCAGATCCAGTGACACAGTAGGGACACACCATTGGTGAACTGTGTCTCTGCCGTATTCAGATTTCTCTAGTCATCCCTTAATGTCTCCTCTCTCCCCATACCCCACCTGGACCCCAGATGAGATTCAGTGTTGTGTCTCCTTAGGCCTCTCGTGGTTGTGGCAAGATCTCTTGTCCTGTGTTCTTGATGGCAATTCACATGTTCTGTAGCATCCCCTCCCAGCCAATAGTCATTCCATCTTTCCCTGGGGATTAGTCATGGACTGCGGATTTGGGGAAGAAGACCTGAGAGGCAAAGGACCATTTGATGTGGTTTAATGAGAGCTCACACAGTCCACACCGTCCATGGTCACAACAGTTAGATGGCACAGCTAAGGCGCCCTGTGAGTCAGCTGTTTGTCACTGTAATGAAATACCTGACCCAGGCTTCTGAGACAGAGAAGGAGGTTGCAGGCTCAAAACCTAAAATTAGGCAGGAGGAAGAACCATTGTCTTGGCTCTGACGAGGATAGCAGTGAGCAGTTCTCTCTCTCTCTCTCTCTCTCTCTCTCTCTCTGTGTGTGTGTGTGTGTGTGTGTGTGTGTGTGTGTGTGTGTAGGGGGGGAGAGAAACAGAGAGAGACAGAGAAATACAGAGAGACAGAGAAATACCGAGAGACAGAGAGCACATCTGAGCGTGCACAAGCAGGTGAGCCGTGAGGGTTTTGTACAGAGAGGCTCACAGTCTCCTTCTTGAGAGGACTCCTGTTTCTGCATAGATGATTTGTCTCTTCTTCCATTATTTGGCTGTTCAGCCACTTGCATTACGTTGTACTTGCAGACATTTGTTTCATGGTATGGGATGTGATCCAGTTCTACCTAGTCTGCTGTTTGCATTGCTCCCCTGGCTCCGTTGGCATGCCTCATCAACATTTGTGGCAGCTTTTTGTTGAAAATGTTCTTACATCCTGGCACACACAATTCCAGGCCTAGCCTGCATGTTTCCTGACCCAGCCCTAGGGTCAGCCAAGTCTCCAAGGAACACGGGCTTCTGTTTTTAGAGGGATGTTGTAGAAGCTGCGATCGATGTACTGGGTGTGCTCCTTGCTTCTAGGGGGATTTAAAACCCAAGCCTGGTTGTATTGCCTGCTTATGACCCAGCTCTTCCCATTGCCTCACCTTTTCGGCTCATCCTGCTTTCTGTTCTCTCACTGCAGACTCTTTGTGCCAGTGTGGGCTCGTGCCTCACTTTGGTAAAGCGTCTGTCTATTGAAGCTGCACTTCTGTGTGTCCCGTGGGATGGGCAGCAGCCACTGCCATTGGTAGCTGCCCTGACTCTCTTAGTGGGGCTTTGCTAATCTCTGTAGCACACAAAAGACCCACAGAACACTCCGTGAAACTCTGATACCTAGGACCAGGATAAAACAAGACTTTTACATCTGAATGCCACCTGAAACATGCCTGTTTCATCCTAAACCATGAGATCCCGTCTGGGTTAACCTGAGCGAGAGCTGCTGCTTATCATCCTGGCTAACATCGGGACAGCGGCTGCTTTGCCAGACGCAGTTTCAGGAAGGTTCATAGTTCCTATGGAAGCATTATAAACATGCTCAACCATAAGGTTACCCCATATGCTAAGCACATCTAAGCCCTGGGACCTCATACCCTTTTGGAAGTAGAAGCTGCAATCACCTACCCAAAGCCCTAAACCTGTCTCCAGTCTTTTCTAACACCATCCTCCTGAGGCACCCTACATTCTCCATGGCGTGTGTCCCTCCCCCAGATGGCAATAAGCCTTAAATCTACCTTGTTCAACCACAGGCTACGTCTGACTACTCTGCTTAGAGTATTGAGCCTATAGTCCAGCAAGTATATCCCCACGTAGACATCCAACAAGATGTACATACATGTCTTTGTCCTCAGAGGCACCAATGGGAATGCCCATATGGCTCTGTGTGGGTACTAAGAGTTGGAACCAGATGACCTACATGTCACATTCTTGTGTGTTGATGCCACAGAACCCTTTCTCAATGGAACAGGAGACCCGCTGCACATGACAGTATGGTACCTCTCATAGCCATGCTGATGAGGAATGAAGCGAGGCATAGGGCTCCTGCTTCCAGGCTCCACCTTGAAGCTCAAGGGAGGGTTCTCAGACCTCCACCAGCAGCTGGGGCTTGTCTTTCACTGTCCATTCTCCATTTGACATCATTCTCTGTATATCCTGTAAGAGGTCCCAGATTCAGCATGGTCAAGAGTAAGCCCTGTGGTCAGGCTTGTTGGCTTGTGCCTATAATCCCAGCACTCAGGAAGCTAGGTCATGAAGATGGCCATGAGTTCAAGGCCAGTTTGGGCTGCTCTACCTCTAAACAAACAAACAAACAAACAAACCCAAAATTCTATAAATCCCACCCCAATCTGGCATCTCTGTTTTCTAAACTCTTCCTTACAGGTGCTTCTTATGCCTCCGTGACCCCTGCCTATCAGGTCATTCTTCAGTGGATCTCAGCTGCAGGCCCAGAACTGACTTCTAGGAAGGTCCAGGCCCAGTGGTCTCTCTA
The DNA here is from genome assembly GCF_004785775.1 of Grammomys surdaster. Taxonomy (NCBI): domain Eukaryota; kingdom Metazoa; phylum Chordata; class Mammalia; order Rodentia; family Muridae; genus Grammomys; species Grammomys surdaster. Next base: position 993,055 of record NW_021620455.1, on the reverse strand, counting down.
TATTCTCCCTGTCCTGACAACTGTACCTGGAAGTTAGAGATGCCTCTAGACTCTCAGTCATCACCACCCCTGAGGGGAGGTAATCTGTAGGCACTCTGGAGAGAACCCTGGATCCAGGAATTTGGGGGGTGAAGGTGATGGTGGTGGTGAAGTATGAGCTGTCCAAGGAACCAGCTATAGGGTGGTGTGTGTGTGTGTGTGTGTGTGTGTGTGTCTGTCTGTCTGTCTGTCTGCCTGTTGTTCAAAAGGAATGCCTGGGGTTGCAAGACAGAATTATTATCTGGGGATTATGCAAATTTAGTTGGTGACTTCTCATGCCACAAGCTCCTGAGGGGGCATGAGGGTGAATCATGCATTTTTTGTGACCCTAGAGTAGAGCTTAACATGGTCACCCAGGTGGCATTCCACATGTGGTTACTGAGTGAATAAGCAATGTCTTGAGTTTCTCATGGTAAGGAAGATTTACTTGATCCTGTGTCCCCACTTCTTAGCACCTCCCACCTTCCCAACAGTACAAGACAGGACTTGTGCCTTAGCTCTTTAGCTGTCTTGTACAAGTCTCTTCCATGTGACTAAGGCTAAGAATGTTCAGTGTGCCGCCCACCTTTACTACAGGAGGATTGATACCCCTTCTTTTTTGTCCAGTGGCTGGCGTTGCACATTCCAGGACCCTTCTCATCCTTCGTGGCTGACCCCTCCCCCAGCTCCATGGCTCCATCAGGCTGGGCACCCTCCCTCTTCTCATTCCACTCATGTGATGGTGATCTCATGGCTTCAAATGTCGTCTATATGCCAGCATCTTTACATTTACATCCCCAGCTGGGGCCCGTCTCCCACGTCCCACACGCTCTGCCCAGCTTCTGACCTCAAGTCGTTCCCTGTATGTCTTAGAAAATGCCTCGCACACTTAGCATGGCCAAAGCCAAATGCTTCTTCTGCACCTCCCTGAGTCAGCTCCACCAGAAGCAATGGCTCCCATCATTCTCGTGCTGGGCCAGGCCTTTGACAGCTTGCTCTTCAGGGTCTCTCTTTCCCACATGTCCCTGAACCATCCTTTAGGATGTCCTCTTGACTCCATGTTCAGAAGAGTATGTCACAGCACGACCTTGTTTCCTCATGTGTTCTGAAAACCACCCTCAGCCAGGCTCTGGATGTGTCCCCAGGGGACTCTCCTGTGTTCCCAGGGAAGTAACCCCATCTTCCTGCTCTTGTCTGCTTGGTGGTTACCTGGCTTATCTGATAGTCAGGATGGTGGGACACACCTCAGTGACAATCCCCTCTGTCATTGCTCACAAGGATCACAGAATTTTCTTCTGTCTCTCATTCCAAGTCCACCTCCTTCCAGGGGGACAGCTTACCTTGTCTCTGTCACATTGGCCCAAGCAAAGGGTCAGAGGGGGACCAGTAGGGCTCTGGAAGGGTATCTTGTTGTCAAAGACCTTCCATGACCTGAGAGTAGCTAACAGTTTAGCAGCCAAAAAAGTCACAGTGGCAATCTCAGAGGTCAGCAGGGACAGTCACCATACCCAGGCCAAATGCTGGAGAATAGCCTCCACCTGCAGTCTCCTGCCTAGTGACACCTGCTTTTCCTTTTGCTTTTCAACACCACTGTCCACAGTACATCTCATGTGTCCTCAAGAAGGTGGCTCCTGGGGCACAGACCTCTGGGCAGCATTGAAGTATACTCAAGGGTTTGTTCTGTGTCATGTACAGGTTGATGGGGCTCCCATGCTGAGTGTGTCCCTGGGCCATCTCAACCTGGGCTGGGCCAGTCTCAACACTGTAGTTATCAGGGCTTGGTAACTCCATGGGTAAAGCTCCCTCCTGCACTGTGGGGTGTTGGCAGCATCTGGCCTCTGTCCGCTGCCACCAGTAGCAGCCTTCTCTGTGTTTGCAAGCTAGTTGCCACATATCCTGGTGAGCAGCTGTGCTGGCAAGTGAGAACCCTGAGATGTGCTACGTCTGCAGCTGCTGGGGACCGGTGCGGTTGCAGCCGTAGCTGAGTATGGCAGGTAGGTATTGATTGCAGAGCCTGGCTAGGGCTCACAGGCTCCATAGGCATCCTGGGCCAAAAGCACACTGGAGAGAGGTGGTTCTGAAGAGCCCGCAAGAAGCATTGGCCTCATGTGGATCACAGGGCCATGATAAGGATAAGCTCTCCCAGGGCTGTCTGAGACAGCTCGTCATTGCTGGCCTATTGGCTAACTATAATATTTGTTTCGATTGGAGGAAGAGTTCTAGAGAACCAGGCTATCACTGAGGTTCTGTGGGTTAGCCTGTGCATGCGTGAGTATGTAAAGGTGTGAATACATGCATGGGTGAAGCGTTCACTTGTGTAATGTAAGCATGAGAATGAATCCACAAGGGAGTATAGGCAGGTGTGTTCATGTACGTGCATGGTGGTGTGAGAGTGAGCATTCATAGTATCTGAGTGTGCACATGTGAACTGTGGCAGTGTGTCTTCAGAGAACCTTGCCTACTATATTGTACCAGGGTTTGCAGGCCAGGGTTAGGCTGGGGTTCCTGGGCTCGGATTCTGGCCCCCTGGACCATCAGAAGTATAGATACCTGGCACAAGTGTCTGTGGTGGATCTTGCTAGCCAAAGCAGTCTTGACATGTGTCATCTTTAAGAACTGGCTGGAGCATCAGAGTACTGTATTTGCTGGGACCTGAGACCCAAGCCAAGAAGTGCTGTCCCAGTAGTAGCTAAGAGAGCCTTTGAGTCTAGGGAGTATCCTCCCAAGCTGGGGAGGGGAAGAGAGGCCAGCGAGCAGCCTTATGTGAGCCTCACCTCAGGAGCTCTGCCTCCTGCCTTCCTTGCAGGTGTTTGTGAGGCATGTGGGAGGTAGACACCCCCTGATACACAGACATACATGCTTCTTTAGGCTGCCTGAAGTGTAGCCCAGCCATAGGTGTTTATATTTGAGAGCAGATGGTATACGTGTAGCACTAACCCCAGGCTAGTGAGGGGACTTCTGGGAGGTCCAAAGCCTACTCCTATCAGCAATGGGGTGATGATCTGTGACTCTGCCCATTCTCACCTGAGGACCTGTTCCTCAGATGGTACTGAGTCTTAGCTTCACTCAGAACAGCTTAACCATAAACTTACTAAAGACTGACAAGAGAGGTGTCTTGTCCAAAGGAACCTTGGGTCTTTGGAAGGCAGAGCCTGCCTCTTCACAAGAATGATACACATCCTAAGGCCCCATATGTGCAGTCTGGGAGTGAACATATCTTGGACTGAGAGAGAGACCATAGGGTTCAGTGGCCACCCAGAGCCAGGTGGTTTCTTCAGGGCTTTGGTCTTGTCTGTGGTGGTGTCTGGTGGACTCTACTATGGTGTAATCTCCAGAAATCTTTGCCCAAACAAACGCAGATTCCTTCAAATTACACTCTAGTACCCCAGAGAGCTCAGCCTGCTCCTCACAGACTGAGCTAATTGGAAAGTTCAGAAGTTTCTGTTAATTACACTTGCCGTCTAGCAGGCTCTTCTCTCACTGGTGCACTTGCTCTCTTGGCTGTCTTCCTGCTATACAGCGAGTTGCAAGTGAGTCATCTGGAGAAAACTGAAAAGCAGCCAGGTGAGCTGGATGAGGCAGAAGTTCTCTTCCAGGTCTGCTGGTGCCTTACCCATGCTGACTTTCTTGGGTGTCCTGGGTGGATGTCACTTTGTTATCTCTGTGTGTGGTGTCCTGAGTGAATGTCTGAATGGATGTCTCTAGACTGATGACCCTACGTGTTATATCCTTCATGATTCCCTATGTGTGGCACTTCTGGGCATTCCTAGGCAAAGAGTCGGAGCCATGAGCCCTCATGGCATCAGTACCTAATGCCTCAGGCTGTGATCAAGAGAGTGGTGCTTCAGGCATCATCCACAGGACTTCCAGAGGCTTTTGGTTTCTGAAGGTCTTCTGGGAGTATCACGAGTGTCAGTTCAGATGGTCCAGCCATGGGATCTAGACTTCCTGTTTAAAGTGGCATCTCTTATGAGCCAACTGAACCCTCCTACACACCACCAGTGGACAGACACTCTTCCAAGAACAACTTGAGGCAAGAACTCACTTCTATATCAGGTTGAGAAAGCTGTGAAGTCAGGGGCCAGGTTATGTTCACTCAGAACTTCACTCCACTTTGCACAGTAGGTGTCTGGGGCACACCGGTTAACTAAGGTGGGCTGGAAATAAGATGGACAATTGATATGGAAGAACTTAGACCAGGTACTCTGGGAGTTGGACCTGTGAAAGTTAGTGAGTGTCATGGAATACACGGTGTAGTCTGCTGTTAGTAGAAGATCACACAGTGATCCCGAGAATGATGTTTCTTCTGTGGCATTGGCAGACATTTCCAGAGGTAAAGAGCCAAGAACTCTGGCTTTAGGAACCTCCAACTTCTTGATGACTAACAATATTGACTATTCCTTTATGTGCTTATTGGTTGCTATGATGGACCAAATGTCTGTATCCCCTCCCCCACATTCATAAGTTGCAATCCTAGATCTTGAGATAACAGTGTTAATAGGTCTGGTATTTGGGAGGTGACTAGATCACATGAGTGGTTCCCTCCTGATGGAATTAGTGTGTCTTTATCTATCACATGAGGGTGTGGAAGAGGATGGATATGACCCAAAAAGTGGATCTTCAGAAGCCTTGACATCTTCTAGACTTGACTTTGTGTTTCTAGACTCCAGAACTGTGGGAAAGAAGAGTAGTAATGCTTAACCCAGTCGATGCTCATTTGTTGATAGCCTGGACTTAGAGTGTAATTTTATGAAGTGTATGTTCAAATCTTCTGCAGTGTGTGTGTGTGTGTGAATATTGAATCATAGGATCTTCTTAAATTCATATTCTAGTTCCTGGATGGATATATATGCAGATTCTGTCTCCTGGGCTATTACTCACTTCTTCGTTCTTCCAGAATGACCTCTTGATGAACACTCTCTTTTTCCCTCCCTCCCTCCCTCCTTTCCTTTTTTCTTTTCCTCCTTCCCTCCCTCCCTCCCTCCCTC
>NW_021620455.1:936362-987949 GCF_004785775.1 Grammomys surdaster | reverse complement strand
TCCTTCCTTCCTTCCTTCCTTCCTTCCTTCCTTCCTTCTTTTTTTCAGACAGTTTCTTTTTCTGTGTAGCTCTGGCTGTTCTGGGTCTTGATCTGTTTACTAGATTGGCCTCGAACTCACAAAGATCAACCTGCCTCTGCCTCCCAAGTGCTGGGATCAAAGGTGTGTGCCACTATTGCTGGCTGAACAATCTTTGTAAGTTAGTGGTTTTTTCATTTCTTTAAAAAGATTTTTTAAATGTATTTTATGTATTTTAAAACGTATGTTTATGCACTCTATTTGTATGTAAGCCTACATAACAGAAGAGGGCATTAGATTCCATTATATATGGTTGTGAGCCACCATGTGGGGGCTGGGAATTGAACTCAGAACCTCTGTAAGAGTAAACAGTGTTTGTAACAGCTGAGCCATCTCTCCAGCCTCTGGTTTTTTCCTTTTTGTCTAGGAAATCTTTTAATCACCTGTGGCCTTTGGGATCAAACTTCATTCTATGAACATGCCACAGAACTTCACTCCAATCTGCTGAGATCTAAGATGCATTTAAAATGGATTGTGTGTGTGTGTGTGTGTGTGTGTGTGTGCACTGAGTGTGAGTTGGGGTGGAGGTTCATATCTTCCATGTGAATGTCTGGTCATTTTAGCCCTTCACACTGAAAGTAATTGCCATTTCTTCTCTGGATCCCCTCTCCCCTTTGACAAAGCTCAGCGATAAGTGTTGATTTCTGGCCCGTCTTCCTGTTTTCCCTTGTGCCAACGACACACCACTTTGGTCATTTAACTTTACTATAGATCTTGAATGGAAGTAGCAGTATGTGTCCTTTAAATTTGTTCATTTTTCCGGACTTATTTTTAAGATTTATTTTATGGATATGAGTGTTTTGCATGCATGCAGGTATGCGTGCCATGTACATGCCTGGTGCCCATGGAGGTCAGAAGAGGGCATCAGATCCCTTGGAACTAGAGTCATAGGATGTTGTGAGACACCATATGGGTGCTAGAAACCAAACCTTGGTCCTTGGCAAGAGCAACAAATGTTCTTAACCACTGAGCCATCTCTCCAGACCCAACCTTGTTTTGCCCATTCTAGATCTTTACTATTCCCATATGCATCGTGAGTCAGTTTGTTTTGAATCTACATAAAACCTGCTAATGTTTTGATTGGGATTGCATGGAATACATACACCAGTCTTAGGGAGACCAGACATCTGTATTCCTATCTGCTTTTTTTTCAATTCATCAACATAGTATATCCCATCTGTTCACTGATCCATTTATTTTTGAGACAGGGCTGGACTGGAACTCTGTCTCCATTTATTTAGGTTTTCTTGAATTTCTATGACTAGTGGGTTTATCTTTTGGTAATCATGTCTTATACAACTCTAGTTAAATTTGTCTCTAAGTAGTTATGGTTATTTGGTGCTATTATAAGCGACATTTTTCATATGAATTTTTTTTGTTGCAAATCATGTGAATACAGTTGATTTCTAAAATCAGTTCTATTGAAATATAGATTGTAAAAAACCAAAATTGATCCATTCTAAAAGATAATTCAGTTTTTTATTTTTTATTTTTTGAGGACAGGGTCTTCTTATTTATCCTTGGTTGTCTTAGAACTTGCCAGTAGACCCAACTGGCCTTGAATTTATAGAACTCTGTCTGCTTCTGCTTTCTGAATGCTGGACATAAAGGGGTGAATGGCCACACCCAGCTTTCAGTGGGTTTTGAACAGAATCATACTACCATGTAACCATGGCTGCTGTCAAGGAATGAGAACTCCAGTCACCTGTGAGCCTCCCTTGACCCTTTCTTGTGTGTGTACCTCATTTTTGTTCATAGGAATCATAATGAACATAGGAGTTCACTAATTCTGAGCATTCAACATTCCATTTGTTTTTGTTTTTTTGGTTTTTCGAGACAAGGTTTCTCTGTGTAGCCCTGGCTGTCCTGGAACTCACTCTGTAGACCAGGCTGGCCTCGAACTCAGAAATCTGCCTGCCTCTGCCTCCCAAGTGCTGGGATTAAAGGCGTGCGCCACCACCGCCCAGCATTCAACATTCCTTTTTTAAATGATGGTTTTATAGAGGTACTTTCAACTATAATAAAGGTGTGTGTGTGTGTTCCTTTTCAATTTCTTTTATAGTTTATTCTTTTTGTACCCTGCTAAGAAGTATTTCCCCAACTCAGTGTTACAAAGATTTTTCTCCTATTTCTTTTTAGTGTTTTGTAGTCATTAATATTTGCTTGTGTTCCCTATAAGGTAAGGGTTGAGATTTTTCCTGTTTTTTTCCTCTTCCCTCTTCTTGCCATCTAGCGTACATTTGTTCCAGCACCACTTGTTGAAATGATGACTAGGTGTATTCCTGGGGCCTGCAGGACTCAGTACTGGATGCCACGTTGATGGTGGTCCTTTGTAGGGGAGGATCTCTTGACCCAGAGAACTTGGCAGGGGTGGCCTTGTCAATTATCAGTTAAGAGAAGCTGAGACAAGCCAATGGTAACTCCTCCCAACAGTGGACTGATGCCAGTGTCCTCCTGGGCCATCTCTAAGCATCACAGTCATGGCCCCAACACTATGGTCAATAGGATTTCACAGCTGAGTCGATCTGGTCACTAAGAAGCTGTGTTCAAGAAACTATCAGGATAAGTGGGCTAGTGGTGGTGTACACCTTTAATCCTAGCACTCGGGAGGCAAAGGCAGGCAGATCCCTGAGTTCAAGGCCAGCCTGGTCTACAAAGTGAGTTCCAGGACAGGCAGGGCTACAGAGAGAAACTCTGTCTTGAAAAAAAAATCAATCAAACAAACAAAAACTATCAGGAAGCCTGCTTAGAGTACAGTGTGTCTGGCTAGCTGTTTTTGGTACCCAGGGAAGGCCAGGGCTGGCACTCTGCTCTACAAGGACACGTGGCTCAGAAGAGGCTGCGTGGTGAGTTACTTCTCTCTGGAGCGTGGCAGTGGGTGGCTTTGTGAGGCCCCGAGGGTGCTGCTAGATCATCCGCACCTCTGAAGTTCTGCCTGAGTATTTTAAGCACAGCCCAGCTCTTGCTCAAATGCACTGACTGGCTGGACTGTTATACAACTTAACACCTCTCCCCCACTCAGCACGTGTGGTACCCCCAGACCTGTAGAATCCAGATGGTGACTCTACTCTTGGGCTGCCTTAAAGGGAGGCACCCCACACTGCACCATGTGCAGAGGTGGCCGGTTGGCAGCTAGTCTGACCACAGTTCTCACTGGAGAGTCAGTTCCCATAGAGGTGCACTCCAGGGAGTGTGCTCAGATCCTCCCCTTGCTGGCCCAGGTTAGGCTATGATGACCACTGTTTGGGTGGAGCTCAGCTGATCACAATTGGTATTTTTCTCACTGATTTTTCAAGGCTTCTGTGGACCCCTGAATCAAACTCAAAGGGCCTTCAAGTGTCTGCAAAGTTCATGTTTTCACTTGATAATAACAAATACATCTGAATACTTCCCGCTGGAGAGTAACCTTTACTTGGGAGACATTTACTCTGGCTAAGAATTTATTTTCTAGCTACAGAACAAATTCAAAGTCAGCCTGGGCAACTTGATGCGACCCTGTTTCAAAATGCACTTACAGGAGAGGACTGGGGATGTAACTCTGAGGCAGAGCACTTGCCTCACATACAAGGAGGTTCTAGGTTCAATCCCCCAGACCACCCCGAAACAAAACCACAACAGCAACAACAAGACAATAGCTCAAGCACCCAACAAGACTTCAGTTTCTGAAGATGGTGGTATCCAGGTTGATATGTGTTTATATTCTTAAAACATTTTTTGTTGTTGTTTAAAATGCACAGCTATCACATTAACATGGAGTCTGCAGTTGCTGGTTCAGGACCACAGTCCAGAGAGGTAAACTGGGGACGGTGACAACTGTTTCTACACAAGGCCAGTGGGCTTCTGTTTTAATTGCCAGAGACATATGAGAGCCAGTAACCCCACAATTAGAGAAGGGTCTTCATGTTCAAGTTCAAACATGACCGTAACGGAGATGAGCAGACAGGCAGTAAGGGGCTCACCATCTGCACACACACCTCCATGCTCACTTCTTCATACATGCCTTCACATGCATTTCTTTATGTGTCTTTACATGCTTCTTCTGTGTTTGACACATATGCGTTTATGTGTCTGCGGTTATACAGAGAGCCTCTAATGTACATGAAGAGAAGAGCCCCATGAACCATGTTCTGAATTTCTATAAATATGTTGTCCCTGTGTGTTTTTCTTTAAATCAGCCTATCAATCTATTTAAAACATAATGACATATATAAAACAATAACATAAAACATATTTTTAGCCGTGCAGAGGTGGCTCACGCCTTTAATCCCAGCACTTGGGAGACAGAGGCAGGTGGATTTCTGAGTTTGAGGCCAGAATGGTCTACAGAGTGAGTTCCAGACAGCCAGAGCCACACAGAGAAACCCTGTCTTGAAAACCCAGAAAAAAACACATATTTTTATTAATTCTTTGAGACTTCAACACATGCATACATTGTATTTTGATAATTCTATCAATTCCTCCCAGATCTACTTCACTCCCATTCCAACTTCACATTCCTTTAAAAAAAATGTTATTTTTTGTCTTTTACAATCCACTAAGTCCAATTTGTGCTACCTGAATACTTGAGTGTAAGGCTTCTACTGGAGCAGAGTCATCCTACCAGCAACCAAACTCTTAAAGAAAAATGACTCTCCCTTCTCTGGCATCTGTCAGCTGTCAGTAGCTCCTCAGATGTGGGTGGAGTCTGGGAAGCCCTTTTCTCTTTCATGTGGACGCGCTATGCGATCTACCACACCATCCAGTCCCTCCTCGCTCTCTTATATTTAGCTTTTCTTCTTTTCTTTTTTTCTGCATGTTGCGTTGTATCCACATGTGCGTTTATTTATATGTATATTATCGGTTAGATTCTACATATGAGAGCACATGTGTTCTACCTGCATGCCTATCTGTGAGCCATGTGTGTTCAGAGCTTGAGGAGGCCAGAGAAGGATCTTGGATCTCCTGATACTGGAGTTATGGGTAGTTGTGAGCTGCCCAGTGTGGTGCTAGGAGCTGAACTCTGGTCCTGTGGAAGAGGTACATGCTCTTGACTGTGGAACTTTCCCTTTGGCTTCAATCTACTTCACTTTTAGTACTGTATTTCATTTAGGACTTTCTCCCAGGATACCACTGCCTCAAAGGGTCCCTGCTCCAGCTTTGCACTTATTAGCTGTAAGTGTTGCTCACTGAACCAGGGAGATGAGATGAGTTTGAAATCCTGAGTTTACGGAAGGTAAAACTTCGTTTTCTCATAGTAGAACAGTGTCACTCTTGACTTCTGGTCCCTGTTGCTGATAACATGCCACCATGGTGTGTTGGATGCCCATACAGGCTGTGAACACTGTTTCATTCAGTAAGTCAACACTGTCTCCTTGGCATGTCAACTGCATTTAAGCTGGTGACAAGGGAGGTCACAGGCTCCTGCTGCACTTTAGGAAAATTTGCCCCTCATATATCATATCTATGCAAACACTTTCTTTTCTCTTCTATTGTTTGTTTATTTATATGGGAGTAGGGGTATCTTTGGCTCATGGTTCTGGAGGCTTGGAAGCCCAAAGAACTCAGCTTTGTGCCAGCCCGTGGGATTTCATGGTGCACTCTCACATGGTTGCAGGAACTGCATGGTAAGACAGTGCTCTACAGCTCTGAGTTCTAGGATGGTGTTGATTTTTCTCTATTTGGAAATAGTAGATTAGGTTCTTCAAGACATCATTCTAAAATCCAGTATTTTCCCTTTGGTTTCTGGGGTTTACCTTTTGCTAGGAACGAGTTTTCTTAATACAAAGCTACAGGTAAACCCACCACTTCTCATGGCCATAGAATGCATGTAGATTGTGTGTATGTGTGTGCACATGTGTGTGTGTGTTTGAATTTTGCTGCATCTGCAGATTATTTTGTCATTAGTAATGAGGTAGAAATCCAGCTTTCTTCAGCTTCTCCTTTTGTGTGGAGTGCCCCTTTTGTCACATATTGAGTTCCTAGTATTCTGGATCTTTCTAGAACCCTGCAGGGGCTGATGACTTGCCTCATCTTGCTCTGTACTGACCACTTTAGTTATTATCTCCTTTGAATATACAGTTGAAAGCCAAGTTATAGGATGTGCCTGCAAAGAGGAATGGACAGAGAGGGACTCTAAGAGATCTTTGAGTCTAGGGTCCATCACTGGATAGTAGCCGTCGTGACACCCCTGCCTGATCCCAGAGGGCCCAGGAAGAACTCTGAGGCTCTGCTTCTACAGGATAACTGGCAGAGTCTGGACAGTTCCTGGGGTACTGGGCTGGGATGCTGGAGCACTGGATAAGTAGACAGTTACCTGAAACATGATGGTATTGTGAAGCATTCCAAGTCAGGACAAATAAAGTCCCCTCTGGGACTAAGAGCACAGACCATGGGGACTGTAGGCAGGAACATGACTTTGTTGTGGCTGCTTAAGGGGCTTTGAGGTTGGAGTGCTCAGTGCAGTGCTGAGGCCGGAGACAGGCAGGCTTTCTAGGCTCTGGCAAGCTGTCAGTAGGAGAAAGAAGCTGCCCTCAGAGGGCAGGAGAGACAGCATTGCACAATCTGAAGGTCCAGAACAATGGGTGTGGCCCTGGCCATCCCAGCCTTTCTCTTGGCATGAGCAGAGCTAGCTTTGTGGCATCACTGTGCCTGGGTCTGGAGGCCTAAGTCTGGCATAGGCACTGGGCTCTGAAGTGGCTTTCAGGGAAGACCCTCAGGCCTGGCTGCCCTTGTCCTACCATCACAGGCCATGTCTGGCCAAGATACTTATTCTGGAAACCACAGGCTTGCACTGACTCCTAGCTTTGCTGTAGTTTTGACTCTTATTTTTGGAAACATCAAAGAGAACAGAAGTCTTATGCTCTGTGTAGAAATAATGCCTTTCCTTAATTCAATTCAGTTGGTTAAAAATAGGTATGCCCCTTTGCAGGGCAATAATCCTATCTCCTGAGCTGGAGGAGAGAGGAAAGAAGATGGGGGAGGGGCCAGCACTGGCTATTCCCTTGGAGAGTGAGCTGGAGTAGAGCTGTGGCCTTGAGTCTTCAAGGCTATCAGACTCTGTGGTTTCTGGTCAGTTGGAGATGAATTAGCCAGGCCAGGATAACTGGGGCTCTCGAGGGATAGTTGGATACTGTGTTTGCTCTCGACAGTCATGGATGGATGGGCTAGACCAGGTTAAAAGATGCCATTGGAAACACACTCTGTGTTTGCTGGACAGACAAGGAGAGGTGCATCAGGCCAGGGTAACTGAGACCCTCAGGGGTAACTGCAGCCCTTTGTTTGATGTGGACATAGCAGGGAGTGTCAGGCCAGGCATGGAAAGTAGAGGAATTCTTGAGATGGGATGTATTTGTATATGAAAAGCATCTGGCTACATAAAAACTACAACTGTGCCTTGTGGGTGGGTGTCTTGGCATTTGTGGATACTGAAAAAAAAACATTAAAAACCTTTTAACTGGCTTGGGGTGGTCATACTGACCTGGCTTTTATAATTCAACGAGGTGTGTCTAAGGAAAATGAGCCAGAGAATCTATGGGAGATTAATGAACTTTAGAGAGTAAGTTAGTGGGGGTTGAGGTATCATTGTTGTTGAGCTAGGTTTTTTAAGCTAGCCCGGGGACCTGGTTTCCTTCAGTGGGCAGATGAGAGTGTTCATCCTGCCCTTCCCCCCGCTGGGGCCTCTCTTTTTCCCTTGACAAGCTTTGCTGTGGTCTCTGGACAATGTTGTATTTATCTCTGTGGAGCCCAGTATCTGAGATTCCACTTGCTCTGCTGTAGGACCATGTGGAAGAGTGTGGGGACCTCAAAGGTCATCCTGGGAGACAGTGAGTGTGTGGAGGATAGACCTTCTAGGACAGTAGTCTGGGCTCAGGCCAGGGAAAGCTTGGGTGGAATTGGCTCAGGTGAGGGTGGAGCTGGCAGCACCAGGGACAGCTCCCCAGGGCCCTAGCTGCTTTTGGTACCTGCAGGAAGGATTGTGTCCTCACTATGTAGTGGAGGTTGGGGGATGATTTTCTTAGAGTCTCGGTTATGACTGTCTCTCTTGTTTTGCCTCTCTCTTAAAGCTGGGGTTTTCTTTGAAGAGTGGGAGAAAGATGGGTTAAGGCTCTTTTTTTAAAGAACCTCTGGATATGACACAGTTCCAGTCTGATTTTCTTGACCCTGAACTCAGGTGACCTGGAGCTTGAGATGCTCTATATTCTGAGGAGCCATTGGGCTGGGATATCTGTGGTTGGCTCTTGGACAGGCCAGTACCTGAAGGATTGATGCCTATAAGTACATGCTGGGCAAGGGTCAGGGTAGGGTCTGTAATCAATCCTATTAGATTTCAAACGTTGAGTAAATGTCAGCCCTTTGATTCAGCTTCCACAGCCCAGTGAAAGGCTTTATCAACACACATTTCCTGCAAAAATAAATAACCATGTGATTTGTTAATCCTCAAATATCGACTTTCCGTCAGAGCATATACAAAGGAGAGGAGTCCGAAATAAAACCTTCTATTTACCGTGAGGTAGAATTTAAAATAGCAGCTTTCCCTCAGCAGTGATGTGTCGCTTCTGTTTATCCCGTTTGATGTGGGGCTGATGCTCTGCTAAGACCCCATATACCCTCCTGAGTGTGGAATTGGAGCATGGTTGTCTGCTGCCTCCCAGGCCAGATGGGATCAGTGTGTATGGGCTGGTCAGGTGGTGAGGGCCATTCTCCTTCCACAGGCTCTGCAGGGGAAAGCTGTTGCTTGCTTCCACAGCTTCTGGAGGCTACATTCCCTGTGGGCTCTGACTTGTGGCCTCTTCCTTCATTCTCAAAGTCCACAGTGTCAGGTCTTTCTCTAACCTTCCCATCATTTCCCCTGGGAACATCCCGTTCTGTGTCATTCATATAAAGACACTGTGATTACCTTCTATCCCACCAGGATAATGCAGGGACTTATCTTCTCTCAAGACCTTTCATTTTGCCATACCTGCAAAATGTCCTTTAGCATGGAAGGTGACTCATTCACAGGCTCTAGGGATTGTGGTCCCTAGAGCTTCTGGATATCATTCAGCCAAGCACACGCTGAGTATGGTAGCCTCCTGGATTCTCATAACTATGGGTGCTACTCTTAGTCAACACTGAGCCAGTGAGGCTAGGATGAGGGATCAGCTGGCAGATTCCTGCATGGTTGCCAGGAGACTGTGACCATGGGTGTGGAACCCTGCTGGCAGATACAGACTGGGGGTCCAGATCTGAGTTATGCTGTGGGGTTTGGGGGGATGGGCCTGGCTCAAGAGAAGAAGAACAAGTCACATTCAAGGGAGACCACCTACAGTTATCAGTTGCCGTGGCTCCCGCAGGCTGAGGTCTTACCTAGATTTCCCCCACTGCTGACTCTGGGGCTTGAAGGCTGCAGCCTCTGTAGCTATGATGTGTGATCTCACAGGCACCAGGAGAAGCCTTGGGTGAAGAGGAGCATGGGCCATCCCATCTTTTCAACGTGCAGTAGGGGTCCAGAATGCTCCTGATAAATGTGGTACAGAACAGCTTGAGGTCTGACTTGTGAGCCAGACTGTGGGGGTGAGGCCATCTACTGCCTGTCAGCTTAGCAAGCACTCTCATCAGCTGGCTGTCTGAGGCCCAGCAGCCAGCCCAGGGAGGTGGTGGCAGCTCCAAGCAGAGTGGTGATAGTGATAAGTGGTTGTGAGCCCCGTGCTCTCCCTCCACAGCAGGTTGGGATGGGAGCGAGCCTCTGCGGTCTTCAGGGAAGAACCGACTCAGCTACCAGCATCTTCATTCCACATCCCCTGTGGCTAAGACCACAGAGCTGCATGCAGTCTTTGGGAGGAACTGTGGGTCAGTGAGGCCTGAAGCAAAGCAAACCCTCTCGGGGAGAACTTTGCATAGGATCTCGGTAAACAACTGTGTGAAGTACACACACACACACACACACACACACAAACACACACACACAAACACAGAGAGAGAGAGAGAGTTATAGAGCTGCACCCTCAGACACATGCATGGCACACAGATGCAGCTTGCACATGCACACACATGGACAGAGTTGCACTCCTGGCACATACATGCATACATGTGTGATCCCAGGTGTATCTAAAAACTCTGGTGAATTCTGTGCACAGATATATCCCATTACAGCCAGTTTTAAGGCAATTCCAAAGACAGACCAGCAACCCATACTAAGTGCCCTGCTTCTAATGGAGGAGCGTGACTCCTAGTACATCAGGTTCATTCTGCACTTCTGAGCCGGGGACAGAGAGCTGAGGTAGTGTGGGATGAATCAGAGGGGACTTCTAGGCCACTGTGGTCCAGCCTTGGGTTGTGGACATTGCTGTCCACTCAGCATGCCCAAGTTCCCGACATTCAAGAAAGTGGTGGAGATGAAGCTTTGGCTCTTTGGGGCCTCCAGCCTCCACCAGCCCGTTCACCCTCCATTGCCACCCCAGGACCCAGACTGGCTCAGACATTCTGCTGATCTGACCCACCAAGGCACTGCTTTAAAGGCTCTCCCTGTAGCCCCTCTCACTGCCACACCCATCTTCAGTGCCCAGTCTCCTTAGGGTCAACTTCCTGCCACTTGTCCTCCCTCCTTTTTTACCCCCACACCATCCCCCAATCACAACCTAGCCTTATTCAGATCAGCCCTGTGGTCTGCCTGGCTCACTTTCTGCCTGGCTCTGATGCTCATCCTGGAAACAGATTTGGGTCTTGTTGGCACTGCCCATCAGCTGGCTGTGAAGAAGCATTCTAACTACTGAGGTAACTAGGGATCATTGTCATCCAATAGCAAACACTTCTCCAGAAATACAGATTAAATACCTAACAATTCCTGTAAGACCCATCAATATGTCAGGCATTTTTTGAGTTGGAATCACAGGTGCAGATCAGAATCACACAGATTGAGAAACCTTGGTGAACATGTATCCCATGAAGCTACAGTCCCTCAGAATACAGAACATTGTCATCATTCTAGAAAGTTCCCTCATGTTTTCTTCCAGGCATTTCTCTCACCCCAATGACAAACATCGAGAACTTTTTCCCATTCTTGGCTTTTATTCCCCTCCCTCATTCTTTGTTTGAGAGTTTCTCACTGTGTGGTCCAGACTGACCTTAACCACTCTGCCCTCCTGTCCTTCTGGGTTCTGGAGTTATAAGTGTGCCACTGCACCAGCTGTAAATCTTGGCACGTGGATTGATATATCTGTTCTTAAACTTGAAAAAAACGGCATTATGTAATATTAAGCCTGGCCTCTGCCATTCACACGCATTTGAGATTCACCCCGGTCGTTCCGTACCAGTAATCTTAGTAGCTCAACAAGTCACTGAGCAGTGTCTTTGCATGGATACAGTAAGCAGGATTCCCCTGCACAATTGTTTCCTTGACCACACCCTGTGGTTTCCGGCACTTAGCCATCCACACGCCTCATTTCTCTTGGGCTGATATCCAACAATAGAATTACTGGGCTGTTTCGCCAGTGTATGTTTGACTTTCTAAGAAAGTTTTACACAGTGACTGCATCCTGTCACACTCCCGCTGTAGCATGTGGTTCCAGGGGTGCCCTGAGTTGCTCACACATGTGACACAGGTTTTACTGCTACTGTAGAGACAGGACTATGGTTAGGGTCTAGTTGGCATCTCTTGATAAATAACAAAGGCCAGCTTTTTGTTCTGTCTTGGGTCTCTGGTGATCGCTCCTGTACTTTTGCCTGCTTTTAATTGCCTGTTTGTTAGTGTGTTGATTTGTGGGAGTTTCCTGTATCTGTAGCCTATAGGGGCTGAATCTTACTCTGAACCTTAGTAAGAAGGAATTGCATTAGCCCAGGTGGTGCCCTGAGGACTGCTCAGGGGCTGGCTGATGCCTACTGCTTTCCGTCTCCATTTTTTTTCAGGTGTGCTGTGCTTTCTACTGGCTCAGGCTCTGGCAGGTTCTCCCAGATGCAAGGCATGTCCCCAGCTTCCCTTAGGCTCATATCCGTTATCCTAATGAACACTGTAGTGGTCTCAAAGCCATCAGAGCAGGGCAGAGTGTCAGGGAGCTGGGCCCTCGAGAACTGGGCTACATTGGAAGAAAGGGGAGAGCGGGGTTGGCACATGGAAAGGCAAGCACAGGACCCGGCCTCATGCTCTGGTGCTCCCCATCCCCAGGGCTGTGATCGTGGGACCAGAGTTACAAGACCATGGTCACAGTGCCCAGTGCCGCCCTCGTTTCTCTGATGCAGAGATGCACAAAACAGTTGTGGCCCATCCCCAGTATTTTCTTGAAACTAGGCTGACTAGAAATACTGTACAGACTTGGCAAGCAGGGCTCCAATTCTGATTTAACACAGTTTAATACCATTTGCAAAGAAAAAAAAAGCCAGACTGAAGCTGCCTTAGCTGTTCATGGTTAATCTTTGTTCTGCCTCTACCTCTCAACTGGGGTAATAAGCTTGCACAAAGAAGATCATATGCACCTTGCTGGCTTTGGGGTTATGAATTGTCTCTTGGCTATGTTCACTGTCCCTGGATTAAATGGTGCCCTGTGACTACTGCTAGTTCATACAAGTAGGGCACAGGTTGAAGCTAGCTCCAGGTGCTCTGGGAGAGCAGCATTGTGTGGGGGCCTGAATGACTTCTGACAGTACCTGCTGTTAGGGTGTTTGTGGTAGCAGCACTTTCCCCTTTAGTGGTGTGGTCTCTCAGGTGAGGGACGGGAACCAGGCCCCCATGTCAGCATCTAGGACAGTGCTATGACTACTTTGAGGTGCTCAGGGCACTGGGGTTTGTGGTAGTGCCCACTCTTGCCCCACAAAGATCCTGGTGGAGGTCGAGTGAGTGCAAGTGAGTGGATTTTACACTGGCTGCAACTTGGCTGTGAGGGATGTGGTACCATTCACCTAGCTCCACTGAGGATTCTCCTCCTGATGCCCTGTTCTCTTTTGAGCTGGCCACTCTTGAACAGACAGCCATTGTCCTAATTAGTGGCTGGGCCCTTTTTTTGGGTGATATATCTCCCTGCGTCTGAAGAGGTTCCAGGGAGCATGACTATGTTTCAGTAGTGTAGGGCAAGCAGTTGTTTATGGGCTAGTATCAATGCAGTATCTCAAGCTGTGCAGTCACTCTTTTGAGCACCAGGGTTTTATCTGGATTTGATTTCCCTTGGCCCAAACTCGGTGATGTTTGTGTTTGTGATGTGCATGCGGCAGCCTCAGTGATACATGGCTTCCATCAGGAACACACATGGAAGACTCACTAGCAGTAGGGAACTATAGCAACCCACCCCTAATGACCAGCTGGCTGTGTTAAGGAATGTTGAAAGCCTGCCCCCTGCTATTAGTGTGCCCTGCCCCAGCAGGGCACATGTTCTCCCCCCCAAAAAAAAATTGAAATGCTTGGGGATCAATAGCCCCAGCTGAAAGATTTCTGGTGTTTTCTAGAAATATGAGTTATCTTACCTTGTTTTATCCTGGGAAAAAGAAAAGATGCAGAGCCAACTTCCCTACCTGATTGAGGGTCTGAGGATAGGGGTACAGGACAGGACATCTCCTCCTGGGTCTAGACCACCTTCCTAAGGTGAGGCCTGGGGAGAAGGGGGTCAAAGTAGCATTCACAAGGTAGTCCACAATGCTGTAGGCACATCACATGCAGCTAGGGCTGGCTGCTTGGCAGTCGCTCTGGGGTGAGAGTCCCACTGTGATTCAGTATACGGGAATTCAGGTGGGCACATATCTTGAAAACTTATAAACACACTAATGAGCATACATGTGTGTGTAGACATATGTTGCGGTTCATAGCTGAGCACAACATACAAGAGTAAAAGTGTTTGACACACACTGACAGGTACACATGACATTTCCACATCATAGCACCTTAACTAAGCACAAATATGCAGACATGTGTTTGATACAAATATACACACATGAATATGCAGGCACACAAAATGACCTGCGCCAGAATATGCAAATATGGGTACACATGCAAGCACCTGTACATGTGCATGTGTACCCGTGGGCACACATGAGCTCAGATTCCTTGGTCTCACCAGTGAGACAGCATGACTCATTGCCACCCTGGTACCCTGGGCATCTCTTTGCTCATGGATCTAGCCCTGCTCCTGGCACTGGGGTCCTGGGTCTCCCTTTATAGTCTGTACTTACATGTTCTATTAGTTAAACTACCCCCACAGAATTCCACCCCCAAACCACCTAGAAATACCTGACTCCTTTCTGTGGGACAACCCAGCTCCCTCCTCTAGGAAGCCATCGCTGACTCTTCTAAATGTCCCCAGGATCCACACTTCATTCCCTGGTGCTGGCCAGCACCTATGCAGTGCCACAGCATCAATGAGACTGAGATACCTATGTGGTGGCACTGTGCCTGGTGGCCCAGGCTTGGAAGCCTGCCCTGCAAAGTTCTCCCACATTTCTAAGAGTTGATAGAGGCGTGCTGGGGCAAGGTGGGGCCTGCCCCAGTGGAGTAGAATCTCAATTCCAAATTTATATTTTGAAAAGACGTCCCCAGAACAATTAGTCTCCAAATAGAAATGGTTTCTGATTGAATGTGTAATGATGGGTTTGGGAGGTGGTGGCATTGCCCACAGTTGCCAGAGCAGCCGGCTCGGCAGGCAGATAATGCTGGGTGGAGACAGTGTCTCTTAAGAGGTCTGCCTGGGGAGGAGGTCACTGCTTGACAGCCTTCTTAGGACACATTTGTTCAGCAAGCCCAGAGCCTAGGTAGGGATAATGCAGAACCTTGCTGACTCTGTGTGTGTGTGTGTGTGGAGGGGACCTCTGGGGAGAAGCAGGGACCTTCCCCATATGACCGTGACACCAAGGAGCATCACCCATTAAATCACTGTAAGGGAACATAGCTTAGAGACGAGCTCTCTGCTTGGCAGTTTCTGAGTCCTCACCACCTTCAGGAACCCCAAGGGACTTTAGTGCATATTCATGTGCTATTGTGGGTTAGACAGCTCCACATCTAAATCTATAGAAGCTCTGACTGTCGCTTTACACACTGAGCAGAAGGTCTTGAGACTAGGAGGTTGCAGTGCAGTACCTTGGTGGGCTCTATATGCCTCATGTCCATGGGGCAGAGGGGCAAAAGGAGGCTGGGATCTGTGAGAGCAGAGACAGAGGCAGGGAGATAGCGACTAGAGGAAGGCAGACTGCTGGCTGAGGATGGAAGAGGAACTGCCAAACAGTGGTGGTTCCGTCCTCTCTGGAAACTGAAAGCAAGGAAGAATTCTTCGCTGGTGCCTTAAGGAGATATGCTGTCCTGCTTCCCAGGGCTGCTGTCACAAACACTTAGGTCTCACAGTGCAGGAAGTGGGAAGTCCAATGTGAAGGCATTGTCAGATTTACCATTTACTGAGGTCTGCCTCTTGGTTCATGAATGGTGTCTTTCTGCCATGTCCTTACTTGGTGGACATGGCAGGGAGTCCTTTGGGGCTTCCTTTATAAAAGCACCAAGGGATGAGGGATCCTCAGAACCTGACATCTCTAAAGGGCCCCATGGCTCAGTACCATCACCCTGGCGGGGAGGTTTGACATATGCAGCTGGGCAGAGGCTCAGTACCATCACCCTGGCGGGGAGGTTTGACATATGCAGCTGGGCAGACACGTGCTATCTGCCTAATGGCACTTGGATTTTAGCTCAGCCAGACCCATGTGAAACTTCAGCCCTCAGAACCACAAGAGAACAAATGTATACTCTGTTAAGCCACATCGTGGTCACTGGTTAGTATTTAGAGGAAGTGAAGAAGCCCAGGGACTCAATGGAAGGGCTCCTTTGGCAATGTCTCTGTGTAAGACATCCCAGTAGGAGAGATGGGAGAGTGTGCATCTATAGCAGAAAGTCATGCAGGTGTGAAAAGAACCACACAGATCAGTATGGGTAGATCCACAGCTGCAAAGGGGAGTGAGTTCCAGGGGGGGCATGTGACATAGGGGTCCTGGATAAGGTTTGAGGATACTGAATAGTCTCCTGGTGTGGCTAACTAAAACTGGGCAGCTAAGAGTGGTTTAGGGAAAGGATGGCTGGTAGGGAAAAGTAAGGGTGTTTGGAGGGGTCCACAGGCTCTGGATCAGTCTCATGTCTGGCCTTGGAGCTTGCTCGTCTGTTCTCTTTATGCTTCATGAAATGTTTAAAAATGTCTAAGGAACCAACATGGATCTAGGAGTGTGGGACGACTCTGTTGACTGTGTCCAAGGGAAGGGATCCCAGCATTCTCAGGTTGGCTACTGTGCCCCAGTGTTGCCATCTAGTAAGTCCGTGAGCTGAGCTGTAATGGAGGCGTGTCAAGTTCCACAGTGTCTTTTCTTGGGACTCTGCTGGGTAGAGCCAGGAAAATCAGATAAAATGGTGCAACCCCTCCACCTGCTGTTGACTTTCCCCTAGTATAGAAGAGGACATTGCCTGGGTTTCAGGATCCCTGCTATTCCTCCTTTTGGTCCAAAGTCTGAGATTCAGAGGTGACCAACGTTGTGTGAGGGTTAGCATCCCAGTCTTTATCATGTTATCAGTTCATGTCATGGCTGACATTTACATGGCACTGGCCAAGACGCCTCAGGCCAGCTGGGTTTGGGGTTAGGCAACTGATTAGCTTCCAAGGCTCAAAGCATGGTAGTCACTGGGGTCGGGATTGGCGGGGGTGGGGATAGGGGTAGGAGTGGATACCTTGGGGATTGAGAGGTGTGGTTCTAGGGCAGATGCCTCAGAGAGCCTGTACTGGTCCCTGTCTACTCCTGCAGGATAGGAACTTAAAACATGGTTTCAAGTTCCCTGGCTGTTGCAGGCAGGACACAAGTGACCAGTGGGAAATGAGGCTGCCCAGGCTTCTGGACTGGGTGGGGAGCAGATAGAGTCTATGTGTATGTTGGGCGGGTGTGAATGTCGTGGGTGTGAAATCGTATGAGTATGTGTGAGAATGTGAGTGTGCCTGTGCTGATGTGGGCAAGATGAATGTGTGAGTGTGTAGGTGTATAAGTTGTGCTATGAGTGTGTAAGACTGTGTCTTGGGCTCTGGGCCCTGGGTTGTAATGAGTGTGAGGAGACAGTCTTCTGTTGCTTTGGTGCATCTACAGACGCTGATGCTCATGTATGCTCCATAGACTCCTCCCACACTGCACTTTGCCCGTTGCCTTAGCAACTTTCTGAGCACTGGTAAGCCCCTGTCTTGTGGAAGGATGTAGGAGCTGCATCCCTGCTGAGTCTCAGATGCTTCTTTCATGGTCAACCCTCCAGCCGAACGAGATAGGGAGGGTATGGGAGAAGGAAGTGGGGGCAGGACCTGTCAAAGTACGGGGAGATAAAACCCAGACGTGAGACCACGTGGTCTTGCATGTCTGAGGACTGTAGCCTGCTTCCCTGGGACCTCCTAACTTGGCTGGTACTCTGGGAATTGATGGACAATTGTCTTAGGTCAGGTGGGCCTGGTAGCCTCCTAGTCACTCCTTCCTGCTGCCTATGATGTTCATCTCAGAGTTCATCCCAGTCTCCCCCTGCCTCCTCCCTCCCTCCTTCCCTCCCTCCTTCCCTCCCTCCTTCCCTCTCCCTTTCTCCTTCCCTCTCTCTTCCTCCCTCTCCTTCCTTCCCCCTCCCTCCTCATTCTTTCTTCTTCTTGTCTTTCTTTCTTCCTTCCTTTCTTCCTTCCCTCCTCCTCCTCCTCCTTCCTCTCTGTGTCTCTGTCTCTGTCTCTGTCTCTGTCTCTGTCTCTCTCTCTCTCTCTCTCTGTTGGAGGCTGCCGCTGGAGCTCATCTCCTAGAGACATCTATGGCATATCCTGATCTATGTCTGCAGCTGTCGTCAGAGACTGAGGCAGCATTCAGACAGAACCTTTGGGCTCTGGTTGAGGCTTGGGCTGCTCAGACCCCAAAGTAAGCTAGGGTTCTTCCTCTCAAGTGGGAAGGCAGAGAAAAGGGTGTTCTGAGCAAGGTGCTTGTACCTGCAGTGTGTGTCGGGTGCACAGTTTCACCATCCACCAATATGTGTGAGCTGTCACATGGTTAGGGCACTCTAGCAGGGGGAGGATGCTTGGGATGTGGGCTTCACGAAGGGGCTGCCTTGGGGTGGCTCTACTCTAGCTGTGACCTAGCCCTTCCCTAGGAGCTTTCTAAGCCCAAAGGGTGGAGTTGGCTGGCCCCTCTGTGTCATGATAGCATTGTCCAGCTCTAGCATCTCCTGGTTCAGTCCTGAAGGCCAGAGGGAAAGAAATGGCTGTCCTTGAGCCCTGAAGAGCTCTCAGGAAGCGAGTGAGTCCTGCCTTTGGGCCAATGTGGAGGGACTGCTTTTAGCAAGTTGATATTTTCCTACCATTTACTGTTAACATTTTTAGAACAAAACTCTTTCATGATGAAATGCCCTGTTCTCACCCCTAGTCTGTGTGTGAGATGAGATTTTTGTGTATTGAAATAAGTGTTTTCTGTCCTAGTCCTTAGTGCTATGGTATCTGGTGAGCGTGGTTTTGGGGTCCACATGTCCATGTGGT
The DNA here is from genome assembly GCF_004785775.1 of Grammomys surdaster. NCBI lineage: Eukaryota > Metazoa > Chordata > Mammalia > Rodentia > Muridae > Grammomys > Grammomys surdaster. Next base: position 969,431 of record NW_021620455.1, on the reverse strand, counting down.
CTAAACTGTGTAGGGAGAGCAGAAGCATTAACATCAGGGGGCAGTGAGCAGCTCCTTCGGAGAATCTGTGGATCACATAAACAGGGGTTAACAACTGGGACTCAGGATACACAGGGGATCATCCCTGAGCACCAACTCTTGTCCCTGCTGGGCATGGAGGAATGAGAGAGAAAGCTTTGAACCTGTATCTCATGGGCCAGGATGTGAGTGTGGGGCAGTGTCATCCTTGCCTTTGGCACGCCAAGGAGAAAGGGCACAGAACATCCCTTGTCCTCAGTGAGCGTCCTTGGCAGGCAGGGTACCAGTTGCTTCCCCTGTGCCCTTCATTCCAGGAAAGAGGAGGCTGTGGGAAAGTGCTGTTGACAGTCGGGGAAGGTGTTTTCGCCTCTGTGGAAGTGCTAATGTGTGTAAGAGTACGAAGTGAGTTCACGCCTGTCTGGTTGTGAAGCCCTGCTGCCTGCGCTAGGCAGATGCTGGTACTGTTCTGGCACTTCTCCCTCCCCCATCTCTGTGCACTGGGTGTCTGCAGGTGATGGCGGAAAGGAGGGGATGGCATAAGACTGCTCAGGACTCGGTGCTGGGCAATGCTTCTTTCAGTAGCCCTGAGGTCTACACAGCTGAGCCTTCATTCCCACCCTGCAGGAGAGACAGGGAAGTGAAAGTGCTGGCAGCAGCCTCCTCTGAAGGAAGCTAGCCAGGCTCTTCTGGCAGCTGCTATCTGAGGTCCTGACCAGTTTCAGAGGGATCATCGCTAAGCACAGGTATGGGGCCTCCCTGGGTTCTGTGGCCCATGCTTGTCTGTCAGCCTGCAGCGTGATCAGCCATAGGCTCTCAGCCTCTTTTGATTGGACAGTAGGTGGGACTCTCCCACATATGATGTGATCTAGAAGTGCAGAGACTCAAGCCTTCACCTGCCACTGAGGTCTAGTACCTCTCGCCTCTGGATGCCAGGCTATTGCCTCTTCCCAGGACATCCTCTGTCTTCCTCCAGGGTTCTGGTGGCCTGCAGCCTGGTGGAGCTACAGCAGAAGCTCGGAGGCTGCAGTGGCCAGTGGAAAGACAGCTTTGGGCAAACTCCTTCAAGTCTGTGGTCCGGCCACATCTCCTCCACTCATCCTTCAACCATGGTTTCAGGCAGAGGACTTGTTTCTCATATAGAAGCCAGTACTTAGCAAGGCCATCCCAGATTCCCTTCAGGATGCCCTGTCTGCTCCATGTATTCATGGTGAGGCTAATACATTCCTGATACCACTCTGGAGAGCCAGATACTGTTCTAGGCCCTTGGCTGGACTCTTGATGTGTGAGGCTCCAGCTGTACTCCAGCACCCATCTGCCCCAGCACTCAGGGGGCACATGTACTCCAAACCTGGAGTTCACATCTGCTGGAGGAGAGGGCTCTTGTGGTACTGGAAGGGGTCAGGATGGCTCATAGCGGAGGAAGCTCCAGAGACCCTGAGCAGAGTAGAGGTATGGATAGCCTCTAGCAGTGAGGTTTGCAGAGAGTATTATGGCTGTGATCAACTTTGGGATGGAGAGGCCTGGGGTAGCAGGGGAGACCACAGGCTTCCTGTCTGTAATTCTGGGGTCCTGTGATGCAGCTAGACCCCAAATTCTTTTGGTCTCTGGGAGGGAGAGCCCGGATAAGTCTAAGTCCAGTGGTGACTGAAGCCAGCTTGGCACTCCAGCAGGGGTATTCCTTGGGTCTCAGTGTTAAGTCATAGCTGGGAAAAGTATAGCCTACACACACACACACACACACACACACACACACACACCCCGATATCTGAATGTGTTCTCCTGTGTCTATTTTGTCTGTGAGCCTAAAAGGGTAGGTCCTTGTCTAATGTGGGGTGCTAATAGACTTGGGTCTCCCAGGTCTGTCCCTGGTGGTCCTAACAGTGTCGAGCACCTGAGGAGTTAGGAGAAGATAGGCTTTGGAAAATAGGATCCCCTAGGCTACTTTGGGGGAAACATTGCTACCAATAACCGTGGGAGAACTCCATGTTCCGACCAGTGTAGGGTAGGCTCTCTGCCCATACCAGGCAGCTTCCCCACAGGCCCCAGGAGCTGAGCTGTGGCTGGCCAGAGCCATTGTATTGATCTGGCTGCTGCCCTAATTATTAATTTATGGAAGTTTCCATTGCAGTCTGAGGATGTCAGAATGGAACACAGGAACAGAATGCCAGATTGGCTCAGGTGGCCAGGCCAGGGTGGGCAGAACAGTCTGGGAAGTCATTACCAGCGGAAGCATTTACTGTAAACAAAAGGTGGGGGAAGGGCCAGGTCACTGCCCCCACAGAGGGTAGTGCTGGGGGAGCACCAGGCACCCTGGCTCTTGGCATGGTCCTGGTTATAAGAAGCCAAGATTGTTCTGTAATCCAGGATTCCTCAGGAACCTCAGCTTTATCTCAGCTACTTCTAAATCCCATGTCTGCTGCAGAGAAACACAGAAAGAGGTCTTTGCTCCAGGCTCAGGGCTAGAGACAAAGACTAGCAGAAGATACAAAGGTGGGACTCTGAGGGGAGCCAGACCTCAGCCAGCTTCTAAGAGAAGGTCTCAAGGTGAGCATCAGGTAGCTAGGCAACGATATGGCAGAGGATGTTCCCAGTCAGGGTCACAGGACCTGGCTGTGTTTTCCTAAGTGGCATGGCTAACTGAGTGATGGCTGAGGACAACATCCCTGCCAGTCTAGAAAGTGACCTAGGCCACAAGTTCATGGTCTGAGAGGCTACACACCTGCTCTGCCTAGGACCAGCGTGGCAGGAGGCAGCTGACGGAGGCTTTTGGGACTCACAGCAGTAAGTACACTTGACTATTGCCTGCATCTTTGATGCTCTGAACTGAGGAGTCCAGCATCAGACCCAGAGCACACATTAACTTCCCTACTCCTTACCTCTGAACTTCTGTCCTTGGGACCAGCAACATCTTCAGGATAAGGAAAGAGGTATCCTGGGGTCCAGCCAGGGCAGAGGATACTCTCCTTCACACCTTAGGACCCTAAATTCTTTTGCCAGCTGCCTGGTCTATCCCACTCAGCTTTCTCGAATAGGAAAGGGCAGCAGTCTAAGTCTCGAGCAGCTCTGAGGGCTGCTCCTGGGTCCTGCCTGTTCTGTGTAGATGGCCTATTGCAGAGCAGAGTTGGGCTTGCTGACTCTTCATTGGTTCCTTCCAAGGCAAGAGCCTGTACCCCAGGTAGCCCATGATCCTGAGCCACACATTTTATAGAAGCCACAGGACTATGGCGAGCCAGGCCTTTAGTCATTTCCGGTGGGAGATTTTCCTCGTGAGACTTTCTGGGTCATTGGCTGTGTGGTGAATTTGACTTGTACTGTGCAAGCTTTGTGATCACTTCAGATGGTTTCTCCCTTCATGTGGAACTGTCCTGTGGGTGAGGGACTGGCACTGTAGGAAGATGCTGAGGTCAGAAGGCTCTCATAGGTTACCAGGAGAGACAGTCTGTACTGGGAAAGGTTCCCAGTCTAGGCTCCATCTGAGGCTGTGAGTAGCACTCCTCATCCCCTGCTTTTCTCTGTCCAGCACGTAAATTCCCGAGTCTCTCCTGGATTTGGACAGAACTCTCTGGAGACATCTTGGGAATGTGGAGAGCACAGCTGCCCCTCCAGGCCTGCGGGGGAGGCCTTCAGGCTGTGCATTGATTGTGTCACCGATAACAATAGAATGACTCACGGTGCAGCCTTGAGTCTATTTTTACTTTCCCGGGGACCATCTTCCTTCTGCCTTCCTCACAGGGGCATGCTTTTGTCTGTTTTAAGAAAGGACCAGCTTTAACTTAGAGCCTAGTGACTTAACACTTTCCCAATGCTTCCTGTTGGGAAACACTGTTTTTATGCCTGCCATAGTCTGCCTGCCGAACCCAGTGTCAGAGCTGAGGTGCCATGTCGGGCAGGGAAGGAAGCCTGGCCTGGTCATTTGCACACAGCTTGTTTGTTTGTTTTTGTTTTTTAAGGAGATGCATGTTCAAATACCTGTTGGTTTTGCTTAGAATTTTGTATGAACTGTATAAGATTTGATGCTTTTGGCTTTCCCTTGACTGTTTTTAGCTGACACATGTCCTTGATATTGTCATCAGAATGATTGCATCATCTGCCCCTTTCTGCTAACCTTAGTTTATTTGCTTGCCATCATAGGACCAGTGGACAATATTCCATGCATGATCTAAACATGTCAAAGACTCTTGTGTGAAAAATACCTGCTCAGGCCGCACCCTCAGAGCAGCTGGCAGTCACAGGGAAACCAGAGAGGAAGGAGGCAGTGCTGGCCATCTTCAGCAAGAGAACCCCTTGTCTTTCCTTTGGTGTGCGTTTCCCACCCTCCCTTCTTTCTCAGGATTGAATGAAGCTCTCAGGATCGTAGTCAGATGTCACATTGAGGGAACGTGTGCCTAGAAGTTTTCTGAGTTGTCAGGCTGGGACACTGAGCTACCCTATTTTTCCTGTGAGGTTTAGTTCTGTGGATGTGAACCCAACTGTTGACTTAAACAGCACTCTGTGTGGCTCTCTGGTACCTCACATCCTTGAGGAAAATGGTTTCAGGGCTATGGGTACAAGAGAGATGGCCTGCCCCATATAGCAATGACTGCTTGCAGCCACACTCAGCAAAATAAAAGCTTCCCTTGAAGAATAAATATTTTAAAAACCCTTGATTCTAAAATATTTATTTGCCCCGGGAAGAGTCTGTGCCCACGCTCTTCAGTTGTACGATGGAAGAGCATCTGGAGGCCTGGAGCTCTGAGCTGGGCCTGGGCCACTTCCTTGCATGCAAGACAGACTCCCTCCTCTTCATACACCAGTTTTGATTCGAGCAGGAGATGTGTACACATAAGATGAACCTGCTGGGAATTGAACTAGTGTTTTCTTCTTCTTACTTGATAATTTATGAGGTGTTGAACACTGAGGGGGAGATTTCACCTCACAATTACACAGCAAATAGCGCTGGAGTTGTATAGTCTGTCTTGTTCAGCCCTCATCTGGGCTTTTCTTCTGCCGAAGGTCAGCTTCAAAAGTGCCCCTGTGGTAATCTCGTAAAGTCTGCACCCCCTTTCCCTCCATGCCTCCACTTACTTGCTAGTGTGTTTTCTTCTGCACCAGAGTTTTCGTGCCTCCCAAATGAGGAAAAAAAAGACTGATTCTCTTCTGGTTACTGGGGGTTGGGGCTATCTGGACCCCTGGCTGCTATGGGAGCCTAAAGAGAGGGAGAGAAATCTGCATCTGAGGATGGGCAGCAAAGCTGGGTTCTAAGCATCTTAGGAGCTGAGCCCAGACAAGTTTGCTCGTAAATTGATGGCAGTAGAGCTGGCGTGGTCACTTAGAAGAGACAAACCTGGTGTTGATGAGACAGGTTTGGGGAAAGTCAGGAATCTATGTTTTGATTTTTTTTTCACACCAAAAGGCATCCTCACATGGCCATTGTTACCATGAGGGTGGGTTGTCTCAATGAGGAACCCAGTACCCTTGTCTTGGCAGTGTCTTCCCTGTACAGGCCATGTTCACTTCCAACCCTGGGGAACTCCCATGGCAGCCACATCTCCATGGTTTTATGAATTGGTTATGAAATGAATGTGCCTAAGAGGCTTGCGTATTGAAACTTGAAGCCACCTAGCACCTGCTTCTTTTCAAGGCCACAGCCAGCCTAGTGTCATGCCTGCCTGGCTCCCTCATGTACTGCAGGAGCTGACCGGGAGAGCCTCATGTGCCCCAGGCAGAGGAGGAAACCAGAGATCCAAGAAGGTGGGCGCACCATGGGCAGCAGCTATAGAGCTACTCCGGCCCACCACAGGAAACTCAGGGTTGGTGGGAGGCCACAGACAGGCCAGTGTCCAAACCACAGGTCTCACTGAGCACACTGGATCTGCACCCTAGCAGAAGCTGTCAGAAGGAGCCTGGAGTCTTTTTGTTGTTTGTTTGTTTGTTTGTTTTAAGACAAGGTCTTACTATATATCCTTGGCTGGCCTGAACTCGATATTTAAACCAGGATGGCTTTGAACTCATAGAGGTCTACTTGCTTCTGCCTCCCAAGTGCTGGGATTAAAAGCATGGCCAAGACACTCAGCCTTCCTAGGAGGCTTCATCCCCACACACCTAGTTGGTGACATCGGCTGTGCAGGTGTCTGAGCATGGTGTAGGACAGCTGCTGGGAGATTCCCACATGCCTCTGACCTGTTATTTAATGTATTTTATTCCCTGTCTTTTCCTTCTAGGAAAGACTAAACTCAGAAAATCATGGATGTGCTCTGCAGAGGCTAGTTGTCTTGGCTGAGTTCCTGTGTGAACTCACAGCTGTTGGGGAGACACTTGACGCTCTGCTGGCTGCTGAGGGGCTGCCAGGGACATCACAGTGAGCTGCCCCCAAGCAGGGGGATGCCTAGCCTGTTTCTCAAGTGCTTTTGGACTGGACTGTAGGCACTGGGGCTGAGGGTAGGGCCCAACAGACAATGCTGTTATTCTGGAAGTGGGCATGGAGCCTCACACTTCTCTCCAACTGTTGGGAATGGATGAGGTTGCCTGACTGTGGGTGTTTGAGTGGGTTAGGGTCTCATGTGCAGCTGTAGGAGGCCAAAGCCCTCTAGAGTTCATATTGGTCAGGCACAGGGACCCTGAGTCCAAGCTTGCTGGCAGAGCCCAGTCTCCAAAAGCTACACTGTGGCTGGCTCAGGCTTGTTCCCCTTCACTAAGATGCAGGCCTTATTTTACACCCTAAGGTTAGTGCCTAGCCTCTGCTCCCAGCCTGTGTTTTGGCTCCTGATGCCAGACCCCTTCTCCAATCCCTGATCATGACATTTAGAGCCTTGTGTAACACCTCATCATATCTCTACCTTCACCTTGCTTCATGGCTTTGTGCAGAGCCGCTGCTATGGGAGCCTCTGCTGGATGGTGTCTACACATTCTCACTGTACCCACTGTCTTAGTTAGGGTTTTACTGCTGTGAACAGACACCGTGACCAAGGCAACCCTTATACAGACAACATGTACTTGGGGCTGGCTTACAGGATCAGAGGTTCAGTCCATTATCAAGGTGGGAGCATGGCAGCATCCAGGCAGGCATGGTGCAGGAGGATCTGAGAATTCTACATCTTCATCTGAAGGCTGCTAGCAGAATACTGGCTTTCAGGCAGCTAGGATGAGGGTCTTAAATCCCACACTCACAGTGACACACCTACTCCAAAAGGCCACACCTACTCTAACAAGGCCACACCTTCTAATAATGTCACTCCCTGGGCTGAGCATGTACAAACCATCAAACCCACCATTCTACCTCTCTCTCACCATACTTTTTAAGTTTTGTCCCCACCGCACAAAAGGGCTTAGACAACCAACCTTCCTGTCCTAGCTGGTAGATGCAATGACTTATCCCAAACAGCAACTGTGCTTTCCTGCTCAGAGGAGGGGCAGTGGGGATGGCTGCCACCCACCCTGCTGTGAGTGCTTCCTCATTGCAGTATGCCATTTTCTCAAACAGCCAACACCAACACCACCACAACAACGAAGCTGTAAAGTGCCAGATGGCTGAGGAATGAGGTTCGGATGAGTCTAGGTATGGAGGGCGACATGTGGGTGGAGGCTGAGGTCTCCAGCAGGTGGGTGCCCTGGGGTCAGTAGATCCCAGCCTGGAAGATGCTTTCTGGTGTTGTGCAGGTCTGGTAAGATGGATGTGTGTTCTTGTCCGTGAAACCTGCCCCCATTCCCTACAGGCCTCCCCAACATGCTTGCCTGCCCTGACACTTGGCATCCTGTCTGCTTCACTTAACCTCCACAGCCAACCTGGTTTCCACTCATCAGAACCCCACTCTGGGGCAGCAGCAGGGCACCTGCCTTCTACCCATAAGCTAGGAAGAAATGGGAGTCCTACCCCTCCCAAAGTCTCTAGAGAGAAAGTGGTTATGGAGTGAACGTGTAAGGTTCCATGAACCACAGGCAGTCTGGGTCTTCTCTGGGTAAGTGTCCATACAACAAGACCCAAAACCCTGGGTAGACCCTCCAAGTGGTGTGGTATAGAGTTGTACACTTGAGGACCTAGGCTCTAGCCTGGGTCAGTTGGAGGGACCTGTCTAAGTGGTGCTGGGCAGAAATCCAGGCTGCCTGAGCCTGCCCCTCAGGGCCTATAGGAGACAAAGACATTAGAAAAGACTGACTCATCTTGACTCCAGGGGATCAGGGCACAGCAAGAGGTCTGGGAATCAGAGTTCTCCTCTGACAAAGATTTGGTGCCCAGGAGAGTGGTGCTCAGCTCACCAGGGCTGTGGCAGCAGAGACTGTATCAGTCGGCACTGGAAAGACAACCAGGCTGTGTTGAATGTTGTCTTGTGCTGTTCCCCATTGTTAATCAAGAGACCGTCATAATCCCAGGCATGTCCAATGAGCTCCATCCAGCAGGGCAGGTGCTCCATCCTGTTGTTGGAGAATCCCAGAGCAGGGGCTGGTGTTCCACGGGCTGAGATGCCTGGGTTTCCTCTTGCACATTTTCCATGGAATGCGATGTCAGTGGAGTTGCTGGGTTGCAGATTTGCAGCTGAGGAAGTCTGGGAGCCTGACTGTGGTCATATATGTGTCCTCATCCCATAGTAATCCTGCAAGAAGGGTCTGAGCCATCCTTTGCACAGCTGGATTTTGTCCAGACATGATCACCCCTCCTAAGGGGTTAAATGGATGGAACTTTGATGGACTGCAGGATTGTTAAGCAGGTGCAAGCATCTTAAGGGTGGGGGTTGTGCCTGGTACAGAGCCTTTCCACTGCTTTACTTGGTGTCTCTTTGCTTCATCCCACAGTGAACTTCGACCACTTCCAGATTCTGAGAGCAATCGGGAAAGGCAGCTTTGGCAAGGTAAGGTAGAGTCTCTGGGTGGGCCAGTGGAGGGTGGGAACATACAGGACCATGGAGCCACATCTGGATTTATTCCATTCCTCAGAGAAGTTACACCCACCACTAGGGCAAAAGGCTCAGTACTATCAGGGAGGAAGTGGGGGCTCTAGGTCTTCAGCAGTTTGCCCTCAACCTAGCCCTCCACCACCTTCCAGGCAGGGTCTCTGGGATCTCAGCTCAACTGACAACAGAGTGTGGCCTGGTTTAGTTCTGTAGAACCTTGATCACCCTGTAAGGGGTTCTGTGTTCCAACACACACCCACTCACAATACTGTTGCCATCTTTCAGTCTGAGTGATTTCCTCAGTAAGGGGTGTACTCTGGGCTGGAAGTTAGGCATTTTGGAAGGCCGCATTGTGTGGCAAGCTCCCCAAGATTCAGGAGCTACTCTGCCATCCCATGGACTTGCTAACTGAACCATCAGTTCAGGCTGCACACTGTAGTTCAGAGGCCAGGTTGTATCTATTGTCAGTTCCTTAGGTGCAAGGTGACAAGACTCAGTGTGTCCGCCAGAGATGAACCCCAAGGCTCTTGTCTCTCAAGCAGGCGCCCTGTGGAGCCTGTTTCCACTTGTCTTTTCTCTCTTGGCCAGATCTAACTTCCTGATTGCTGCCTTGTGGTAGCTACAGATTGGGGGTAATTATAACTCAAAGAGATTTAACAAGCGCTCTGAAAGGGCTGGAATTAGCCCTCGGCTTCTGCAGTGTGACGTGCTGTGGATGGTCCCCTCCTGAACAGGCGGTTGAGTTCAGCTGTCCAGCACTTCCCGCCCCTCTAGCCTCACAGCTGTCTGCTCACCGCACTGTGTCTATTTAGGCTCCGAAAGCCTTCTCTAAAGAGATTGTGCCGCCACCAGAGTACAAAGAACAGGGTGATTGAGGGCGATTAATTGCCTCTACTTCATTGTATCACAAAGGATGGCTGTTCTGGTTGCTGAAGCCTGGGGTGAATTAAGTCAAAGCAGATGAGTGCTTAGCACAGTGTTGAAAACAAACCACAGGGAGGCATCTCTAACATCCCTTGGGCCCCAGGCTCCTACCGGCCAACTGTTTTGAGTCTGTGAGGATGGTTAGTCTGAGTCCAGTTGAAACTCCTCTGTGTGGATGTTGCCAGGGCTGTGGAGGGTGCAGGTGAGAGGAACTGGCAGGTGAGGTTTGTAGGGTAGTAAAGAACAGCTGGAGCTGGGTTTAGGAAAGTAGCTGATACTGGGAGGTACCCTCATCAGGAGGCATTCAGAACCTAGGTCTGAAGAGGGCTGGGCTGTAACATCCTAGACTGAAGACCACCATTAGCAGGCTAGGCTGGGGTCAGGGGGCGGAAAGGGTAGGTGCTGTTTTGGGAAATATTTCCATTTCCTTCCCCTGGAGGCTTTCAGGGCACCCCTTACCCAACCCTTCCTGTATCTACTCTCCCCCTCCACTCTTTCAAGGAGTATCCCTGATTCTCGAGGGCATCTGGCATGTCCTATCTTATGTCAAGTTTGCAGAAACCCAGGACTATGGCTCTTCTGACCAAGTCTTGTCTTCGAGAGCTGTTGAGCTGAAGCAGGCTGCTGTGGGATTGCAGAGACAGACTCATTGTCTAAGATGGTGGGGGTTACAGTTGGGACACTCTTTCCGGGTCCCAATTAGCTGCCTAGTTAGGTCACCAAGAGTCGTAGGCTGTGGCTGCCTGGTGGGTATTTAAGAGAGTCAACACCTCACAGGTTGGGTTCTGTTCTTGCTACTCTCAGTGGTTACAATACTGGACCCAGGCAGGGAGGAGTGGGGGCCTGGAAAGGAAGCTGGGCTGTCTAGTAGGCCTGAGAATATATCCACCTGTATACTGTGCCTCAGAGGCTATGTTCTCTGCAGACAACTCTTCCTAAAGATGAGACGGACAAAGCTCACTGAAGCCCTGCCATGTGCAAGGCTGTGGCAAAATATGTGCATCTGAGACCAGTGTTTGCAGTTAATGTTCCTTTAACCAATGACTACTTCCCCTGTTGGGGGCTGTGACTCTTGGAGATGGGCTATACAAATTTGTTATAACTAGTCTTTGACTGTTTTCCCAATTTCTTAAAAAAACAAAAAAACAAAAACCTGGTAAACTTCATGTAATGTTGGTCATGATGTACACTGTTTTAGATGCACAGTTCCATGTCATCATGGTCAGTCCCACGTCACCATGGTCATATTGTTATGTGACAGATTTCAGTTACTTTCATCTCGAAAAAACTAAACCCATCGCTGTTAAGTGACAGCTCTCTCTTGCCTCCTTTTCAGGCCCTAGCAGCAGGATTCTGCTTTCTGTCCCAATGATTTTGAATACTCAGGACACCTTGCCTTAGTTATTTCTAGCTGCTATGACGGAAGCACCACATACTGGATGCTGGAGGAATAAATATCTCGAGTAGTTACTGATGCTGGAAGTTCAAAATGGAGACAGATATGGTGCTGGGTGGGGGCTGACTTCCTGGCTGTGCCCCTCAGGTTGTGGAAAGAGCAGAGTTCCCTGGGGTTCCTCATCAGACAGGCCCTATTCATGAGTCCTCCCCACCCTCAGGATTTGCTACTAACACCTAGTTGCTTAAGATTTTAATGCAAGAATCTGGGAGGGAGCACAAGCATTAAATATGCTGTAGTAAGTGCAATGTGAAAATTCTGGTTGGGTCCATGTAGCAAAATGTCCTCAAAGTTTGTCTGTGTTGTAATGTGTGTCAGAATCCCTTCCCTCTGAAGTTGGAGCAATCCTACTGACCTGTGTACAGTGTTTTCCCATTGGTGGACTCTTGACTTGCTTCCACAGATCAGCCATTGTGGATACTGCTGTTGCTATGAACATGAGTGTACAATGGTCTCTTGCTTTTCCTGCTTTAAATTCTGTTGCTCAGTGGTGAAATTGCCATATCACAAGATGATCTTAAGACTTTAGAGGAACTGCCATGCTGTTTTAAAGCATGTTAAACCATATTACTGCTCCACCATAGGGCATACCATTTCACATTCCCACCCATGCTTGTCAGGGTATGAGTTTCTGGTCATAGCCTTCCCAGTGAAGCAAGAGACTGTCTCCTTGTGTTTTCTTGATGACAGACAGATCTGCTGATGAAGTTTCTTATGTCTCGGAGGAACCTAGGAAGGCAATGTCTAGGTGTCTGGGACTCAAGGCTCTGCTGTGGAGCCCCAGGCTTCCCTAGCCTCCAGCTGGGGTGTTGAGGGCTGATTTTGTTGCCATAAATTTGTTGAGCAGGAAGCCCCTTAAAGTTGTTCCTGGGAACAGAATCTGCTTGGGTTGTTTCCATAAGGTGGAGTGAACTAGGACACACAGGCAAGATGCTTGGGAATATAGCTCAAGTCAGAAATACAGAAATAGAAAGGCAAACATTGAATGGCTGGCAGAGAGATCAAGATGAAAACTAGAGGGACCCACTGGTTGAAATTCATCAGTTTGAGACAGAATGATGTTGGCTCTGACCACCTCTTGGGGCTATCTTTTTGAGTATTGGCTTTCCTAGGTCCTCCTTCATCAGGCATGAACTGGGTACCCAGGGCCACCTGCATTCAGCAGCAGACTCTAGTGGCCTCCTGACTCAGGTGTCAGAACCTCACCCCCAGCTTTTTCATTTAACTGGCGTCCTGAGAAACATCCTATTGGAATCCCGGACATCTCTGGGAAGGATGCTGTTGCTAGGTAGATTTGCTCTCTTCTTTCTAGGCTTCCATCCATTTGGGGAATAACAAGCAGAAGCCCCAGCTGCTTAGGAGTGAGACCTCAGCCGGGCAGTGGTGGCACACACCTTTAATCCCAGCACTTGGGAGGCAGAGGCAGGTGGATTTCTGAGTTCAAGGCCAGCCTGGTCTACAGAGTGAGTTCCAGGACAGCCAGGGCTACACAGAGAAACCCTGTCTCAGAAAAAAAAAAAAAAGAAAAAAGAAAAAATAGGAGTGAGACCTCAGGCCCAGACTGGAGTAGAGGAGGAAGAAGCTAGGTTTTCCTCCCCAGAAGTCATTGTGTCCAGACACCCTGAAGCCTCTGTGTGTGTGAGGTATGGCTGGCCTTGGCCTGGGGATAGAGCGAAGGAGGAAGAGGGGTCTAAAATATGTCAGGGGAAGACTAACAGTGAGAGAGGACGTGGTAAGGGCCTTCCTTACAGGGTGAATCTTTTGTAGATCTGGTGCATTCTTAGGAAACTTTTTTCTGCATTTGTTGCTCTTCTGTGCCTTTACCACACAATGTTCAGGATCACAAAGTGGCAGGCCTGGGATGTCAACTGAACCCTTTATTCATGTGGTCCATATTTTGCTTCTCACGTGTTCTTAGAGTTGTGTAGTGTGCTGTTCTGTGTGATGTTTGGTTGCTGTAGTAAGGAATTCATTTTTCTAGTTGGAGATTTGGTTGGTCTGTGTATCTCAATGTTGGCCCTGCCTATCAGCTCTCCCACCCATAACCCCTCCCCAGGAGTGATGGGAAGGACTGCTTCCTAGAGCTTCATTATGGCTGAGCAGAGGCTGGACAGACTTGAACATAGGACTTGTACCCAATCTGGGGTCCAGGCAGTGAAGATAGTGATCTTGCAGCCTGTGGGCATTTCTTGCTGGGAAGATAGGACCTGCTTCTGGCTTCCAGGGGGTACAAGGAGTTTTAGAGGCAGGTTCCCTATGATGTGCTAAACAGACTCAAGGCTGAACATTAATGTTTGCCAGTGCTATCTGTAGGCAAGGTGTCAGTCCTAAAGATACTCTGAGACACGTCACCAGCAAGTAGAAAATCAAGGGAACACCAGAAAGATCCCAAGGAGATGCCTGACTCCTGGGTCTGGATGTCCTTTAGGGAGTGCAAGAGGTTCGGGTGGGGATTTTAGTACCTTGGTTCGCTTTGGGACAGCAGGCATAGTTTGCTATTTTGGTAGGAATGTTCCTCCTTCCTAGGGCCTTATGGGCCCAGTTTCGATTTGGATAAATCTCTCCATCCATCTTTATCTCTAACCTCCCTACTGCCCAGGTCACTCTCTGTTCCTTAGATGTCCCCTTCCTCCTTCTGTCCATCCCCAGGCCAATGTCAGCCATAACTCACATACACAGAGGCTTCAGGGTGCCTGGACATAGTGGTTTCTTGGGAGGGAAACCTAGCCTCTTTCTCCTCCAGTCTGGACCTGAGGTTTCCTAAGCAGCTGGGCCTCGAATTTTGGCTGCAGAGCTCTCACAGAAGGACTGATGGAGCTGTTGTGTGGGAAAGAAAGGACTGCACACCAATAGAAAGGCTCAGACCCAAGTACACAGTCACCTTCTTTTTAGCTTATAGAAAAACAACTTAGAGAACTGGGTGTGAAATGCCTTTGACAGAGGCCCTAACCACTCTGGGAGTTCTGCCCCTGCTGAGTCCCCAAATTCTTAGATAAACCCAGGGAAGACTTGGAGAAGATCATCTTTAGATGTAGATGTGAAATTTGGTGTGCAGCTGGGCCAGGTCCTCTTGTCCCTCCCTGACAGATCTGTTAACATGGCCCCCAATGATGACACCTTGCCTCTGCCCAGCGCTTCAGAGACAAGGCAGCACTGTGGTTGCCATGGCAACCTCTCAGTGGCTGCATCCTGCCAGGAGTATTGTGGGACATCACTGGGCCTATGGTTCACTAGCTCTGTCTGTGGAGAATCTAGTTCTCAGATGCTTCACACAGCAGCAGGAGACCAGTCACAGCTACAGACAGCTCAGAGATGCCTAACTTCTGGGATGTTATTGCTGGAATGATTAATGCTGAATCATGGGGTCCAGGGTCACCCCTGGGGCTGCTGGAGCCAGTTCTGCCTGCAGCTAATGTGGATCACCCAAGATACACACCAGGATGAAAACGTCATTGGGAGGCAGCCTATGTCAGCTCAGTTGGGCAGGTGGTACCTTCTGTGCTCCTTGTTCTTAGCCAGTGGACTCTGATACCAGCTGGATAGAGGGCAGTGTTCTGACCTTTGATCCTTATACCAGTGTCAAGTGACTTTCTTACCTTTAACATCTCCACTATTTTCTTCCCAGACATCCAGGCCCTGGACCCTGAACTCTGGGGTTTTGCACCTCAAATATTTATACTATAGCTGTCAAGGTCATTGCTCTATGGCCCCATTATGGGATTAGCTGTCACAGTGTGGATAGCATCTATGGAAAGGGTCAGTAGAGTAAGCTCAAGGTGGCCAACAGAGTTGTCAATGGCAGTGACAAGTCTCCAGATACTGCCTGGTGCTGCTGACCCTGATCACAGCTGCTGTACTCTCTACAGGTGCCCGGGCTTCATTTTCACCAGGTTGTGACCCTCCCGTCCTGCAGCACACAGGCTCTGGCTAAGGCATCTGCCTCTTCCCTTCTTACAGACACCCTGCTGAGTCTATCCCACTAGCAGAGGTTGATGAAAACTTATTAGGGTCAAGCAGATTTGGTAGAGCCATCTCATTTGTCAGGGAATGTGGCATCTGTTAGCTGTGTTGGTTGTGACCTAAGGTGATTTGAAACTGCCCTTGTTTGCACCTTTGCTGATTGTGGAGAAGGGATCAGGAAACGTACATGCTAGTCGAGAAGGAAAGAGATGAGGGAGCTCCTTTTAGGAGAACCTTATGTCCCCTTGTGGGACCACAACAGCAGATGGGGCCCAGGGAAGGACTGCAGAGACACTCAGAGTGGACAGTCGTCAGGTCCAAGTCCTGTACAGGGTGGCCCAGCTACAGGGTGCTTGCCCTCACCTGTCCACTGAAGAACTCTGTCGCTCAGGCCCAGGCTGACTCTGGGATGTAAATTTTGAGTGAACTGTGAACTTTTCTGCCTGAGAAGTGGCTTTGGGGCACTCAGTCTAGCTGATGTCTTTTGAACTTCCCTTCTGTGGGCCTCCAAGCACAGACCTCTGCAGAAGCCATCTGGACCCTGTCCTCATCCTAGGAGGCTCCCTGTGCCCGCCCACACCAACTGAGTCTCCATCAGTAGCCTTTCTCCATGAAAGCCAGGGCTGCAGCCGAGGGTGGCTTGAAGAAGTGCTGAGGATCAAACGGGAATTCACCCCTTCCAGGATTGGAGGTGAAAGAACCCCCACAGGAGTCCTGAGCATAGCTACAGGGGGTTCCTCAAAAGTTCTAAAGGTCAGGAGGTGAGGCAGCATCAGCTGCAGGAGGCTGATCAAGGGGAGGGTCTTAGTTCTCCCAAGAGCAACTACATTCTGAGTGTTGGCTGGGGGGCACCACCAGAGCTGTGGGGGCCCAGGAGTGTCACATGAACTGCAGGTACTGTGGGCACCAAGGGTGCCGTGGGAGCTAGGGATACTGTGGTCTGGGGCATCAGGAGCCTGTTGCAAGTCTCTCGTCTAACAGTTTGTTCTGGGCTTGCCTCTGCTGCTACCACAGGACAAAGGTGGCCTCCTGGCCCCCACAGTGCAGAGCCAGCATGCAGCAGAGCATTTATCATATGTTCCTAAGTGGGCCAAAACACGATGTGAGTGTGCCAGGCTTGCCTCTCAGGGTCACCCAGGCAGTATTGGTGCCTTAAAAATAGCTGTTTCCCTTGCGACAGGCTTAGGCAGCGAGCTCTTGCTTTCTTCCCTGCATAGGCATATGAAGGCCACCTGTCATCCCCTGGCATACCTGGGTGGCTTGACTTGGGAGGACCAAGCAAGGGTGTTCAGCTGAGGGTGATCCTGCTGACAGCCAGGAGCAGGATGGCTGCTCCCTGCTTGTTGGGTTTGGAGGAGTGCCCCCTCCTGGTAAAGCTCATGGGGCTGGTGGACAAAGCTGTCCAGAATACAGGTCACGCTTTGAGGTTCATAGGAGGCTATGACTGCCTTGTGTGACTGGCTCACCATGCACCTTGCTTCCTCCTGTGCACTCCAAAGACCCCTCTGTTCTGAGACGTCAGCTGGCTCGGTGTGCCATCCCCTTTGGGAGCCTCATGCTTTGTGATACTTCACAAATGTCTATATCTTGGACAGCAGGACAAGTGTTGACCCTTGCCAGGGAAGGCTGTGTTCATCTTATCCTAAGCCTGGGGTTCCAGGCCTCTCTCCACAGAGCAGAGCCCAGTGCTAGTGCTGAGTGCGCCCCCCCACTGACCACTGTGAGCAGCAGCTTTCAGTTCATCCTGAGCCGCTGAAGTCCACAGCACAAAAACAGAGGGAAGACATACTACATGCCTGACCACCCTGTGGAAGCCAAGCCTCTTCCTTGTCCCTCTCTTGCATTAAACTGAATTACAGAGAGCACCTCTTGTATTTGTGCTTCAGTTGGTGTCTTCAAACCCCAAGGACGATTGTCTTACACATGGCAACAAAACTTTTTGACACCTAAAATAGTCAACAGTGTGGTGGTCATTTGAGCACTAGTCACACTCAGGGATTTTCTAATGGCCTTGTGGCTGTTATCGTTGCTACTGTTCTAAATCAGGTTGACAGTAAGGCTGTACAGGAGTGGTTTGGTCTCCTTGCTCTGTATCTGCTCCTCCTTCCCCTGCTGTGTGGTTATGATTGAGGCCCAGGCGGCTCTATCCTGAGGGACCCTGTCTGTGAGCTCTTCTCTGTCTCTGCATAGTCTTTATCAAGCCATCTGTGACCGAAGCAAGGGTTCATCATCGGAGAGCCATGCTTCTGCCTAAGACCCGTGTGCATCTGACTTTGGCAGCGGCTATCAAGGAATGCTCACCATTTGTACATTGCAGCCTGGTGTGGGCTGCATTTCATTCTTTCTGGACACCCCAGGGTAGAATTCACCTCAAATCTGTCTCCCAGGTCTAGAGGTATTTCTCACTCTGGCTGGTGGTCTCCCTGCTACCCAGGCCTCTTGTTTCTGTCTTGTGTCTCTTCTCTAACTTGGGCTCTCTCACTCCTCCACCTCCATCATTGCTTTTTAAGGACAACGGGGCAGCATCTGATGCCGTTGGTCCAGGATTCTGTCCTCCTCTCAAAGTCAACATCACAGCTGCAAAGTTCCTTTCCCGTGCATAGTAACATATCTACAGGTTCCAGGATTCGGTCAAGCGCACCTCTAGAGGACATCATTTACTGGCCATTCATGATTTGTTGCTATGTCTAAAGGTGTGCCAACAAGCCCGGCTCTCCTTACACCTCCTGCCTTAGCTATGCCTGTGCGCTTCTGCAGTATGTCTTGGGGTTAGTTCCTAGAAGTGGAGTATGTGGGCTGGAGGGTGGTGTGTGCAACTTGTGCTAGAAATTGCCAAGTGCCCCTGCATTGGGGTGGCACCATTGTCTTCCATGGGATGTCTGCCACAGGGCATGTTGCCAGATGCTTGGATTTTTGCCAGCCTAGCAGATGAGGCACAGCAACTCAGTTAGCCTGGCCTTGTACTTCTCTTGTGGTAGTCTAACTTGCCTATGTTTTTATTTTTTAGTTTTCACTTTAGTTAGTATTTCTGTTTGTTTCTGGAGTGCAATGTTTATTAGGAATGATAGCCTTTATTTCTAACCTAATGCAAATATTTTCTGTCAAGTTCATTTATATACCTTTCCTATGCATAGTATTTTCTTTTATGTAGCTATTTTTTTAATCAATAACTTTCCAAGTTGTTTTTGGATTTCAGAGCCACGGAAATTTGTCTGTACTTCCACTTAGAGACATCTCCGTGTTTTCTTCTGTTGCTTCCAAGCTTTATGTGTTGGGATAAAACTCACAACCTGGAGCTCATTCTGGCTTGTACTGTCAGGCATGAATCAAATAGACACACAGCAATTTAGTTGATGCTGATAACATCACTTCTGAAAAATTTATTTTTTTAACTTAAGTCTGAGAAGCCACTGTAATGGCAAAAGAAGTATCTTTGTCGGTTTGGCCTGTTTCATGACTTTCTGTTCTGTCTCATTGGCCTGCTTGTCCCTCCAAGTATACGTGTCATACTTATGAGCACCCCTTGGTGTGCATGAGAATGTTTCTAGAGAGTTTTACCTCAGGAGGAAAACCCACCTGCAATGGGCACAGTGCATCCCATGGGCTGGAGATGCAGACTGAAGAAGTGGGGGGTGGGGGGAGCCAAACAGCAGCATCCATCCTGCTGCTCCATCCTACAGGATATGGAGTCCCAGCCTTAGGTGTCTGCTACCATGGCCTCTGTCATGCCTTCTCTGCCATAATGAACTATGCCTTATTAATCTGTGAGCCCAGACAAATCTCTCATCCCTTGAGCTGCTCTGTCGAGTACCTGTTACAGTGATGAGAAGTGACACACTCTGTGACACCCAAAGCTTCTTTAGTGCCCCCAGCTGCCGCCCGGGGAGCAGGCGCGTCGAGCTGAGAAAGCCAAGGCTTTGTCCTGCCTGCTCCCCTCCTCACCACATAGAACCATGGTACCTCCTCAAGGACAAGCATTCCCCTGAAGTCAGTCTCTGAGGGACAGAGTTTAGGGGACCGTAAGGGAGAGCCAGAAACAGACATAGAGGTGAGGGAGATGGCCTAGACTGAGGACAGGTGCCTGGCACTGCAGGAGCTGGTCCAGGAAGGGGCCTAGGACGGGACTTGAGGAGTGTCAACCTCTTCAAGATCACAACCTCTTGAGAGAAGCAGGAGAGTGGTGTGGTCTCTGCTGCTCTGTCAGGGACACCTGTGAGTTGTCTGAGCATCCTTCTCTGTCCTATCTATCCCTTGCCCTGCTATGCTTCTGTATGAGTTGCTTGATTCTCTGTTCAGGGACACTGTTCTTATTGTACATTACCCAGGCAACCCTCTCCCGAGGTCAACTCTCTGGAAGCCACATACACCTCCAGAACCCATCCTGTGTTTTTTTGTGCTGCTGGCACCACCCATCAGCAGAGTCTTGGGGAAGGCAGGATCCTTCCCTGGTGCCCTGTGGTCCAGGCTTGCCTTCCCTGGGCTCTGCTACTTGAAGGAGGTGTGTTCATTATGGTATTCAGGGGCTTTGAGTACCTGTTGTCAGCTCTTTGCCTTGTGGGGAACAAAAATGACTTGGAAAGAAAAAGAGCTTGTGGTGAATTACTTAAGTCTGCAAGATGTGTAAACAGCATTCAATTAGAATGGCACTTACACCGCCATTAGCCACCAACTTACGCCAGGCTGAGCAGTGGCATTTTGAAGGGTGCCCTGTAGACCAGGAGCAGCAGGACTCACTCCTCTGAGATCTGATCCCACTTCCTCTTTGTCTGGTGTAAGTGGATTACTGAGGAAGTAGCCCAGAAAGCCCGGGCCAATTTCCTTTGGGGAAACAGTTCACTGGGGCCTGTGGCAAAGACTTAGCTATAAGAGGCCCTGGGTCTCCCTTTCACCTTTTGAAACATTGCTCTGTCAGACCGGCCACACTTGCATTCCCTCTAAACCATGGCAGCATAAAACTCCTCCTTGGAGCCTCTCTGAGGGGGCTGGCATTGGAGTTAAGCAGAACCAGGCTTTTCCAGCTGGCCTGTTCGTTAGCTGAAACTCAGCTCTGTCCTGAGCAGCTGTGAGTGTGATCACAGTCTAGAGCTCTGTGGCCAGTCCCACTTAGCAGTGACATGGAGAAGCCAGCTTGGGTGGGAAGACAGCGAAGGTTAGGATGGCTATGGAGAAGGACTGTGGGCCAGATTAGGAGATGGAAAAGAGAGAGAAGTTATCCAGGTGAGGGTGGAGTACAGAGTGGGAACAAGGTCTTGGCTCCCCAGGGAGCCCGTGTATCCATGACAGACATGCTAAGGATGGGTATGCCGTTTGTCTTCTTGGGACCACAACAATGTCCCACCGCATGCCAACTCCAAACAACCACAGCTTGTACTCTTTAGAAACTGAGGTCTGATGTGGAAACAGGGACGGCTTTTTCTGCAGGCAAGAGAGAAAGACATTTTGAGGCTTCTGGACTCTTGCTCTTGGAGGCTGCTGCTGTCTCCATGATCTTTAGCAATAGTTGGCTTGTGGCCATCTGCCATCATGGTCAGGATCGGTATATTCACATCTATCCCATTTCACGTGACCTTGTTCCTTATTCCTGCCTATACTTTTTTTCTTATCTTCTGTGAGGACATCTGCCATTGATTTAGGGGCCACCCATGACCTCCAGGCCCTCAGCTTGGTCATGTTCTCAGAAACCCTCACCATAACTGGGCTAACATTAGACTTAGGAATCCAGAACACAACGCAAGGACTCAGGAAACCCACATCTGCCTGCTGCTCTCTTTGTTTCCTTGTGGCTCTGCAGCTAGTAGCAGCTTCCAGTGGTTCATTGTAGTGGGAAAATTATAGTGTCCCTGGCAGTGGCTGTGGGGTTTCTACACTGCCTTAGGGAAGGGTCCCCCCACCCCCAGGGATCCTGGAGACAGGGCTTGTGGTGTATGTGGGTATGCATAACTGACCTCAAGAGGGCGGGGAATTATACAGGCAGTTTTTAAAGGGGAGGCACAAAAGGGGAAGGATAACCTAGGTCTCCGCACCTGCTAGGCAGCCACCCCCTCCCCCACCCGCAAAGGGAGGCCTTCCTTGGGTAGTTTCCCAGTCTGCTCACTTCTGACTCAGAAGTAATTGGCCTTCTCTGCTTCCTGCTTGAAGGTGTATTTGCAAGAGAAGCCCCCCAGCCCATGCTCTGACTGGCTGGGGCTGTGACCGACAGGCCCATAATTCTGCTCACTGGGAGCAGAATGAAGCATCAGTCAGAGAAGGGCCTGGATTCAGGACCAGGAAAGTTGGGTGGCCTGCTGGGGCTGACACGTATTTTCATTCTGAAATTTTCAATAGGCTTTCAAAATAATAATTTGAAGAAGGATTATAGCTATCGCAGGGGAAAAAGATCTGTGGCTCAACACTTGGCTGTTGGTGCCTCCCCCCCCCCATCAGTCCTCCGCTCTGGTCTGCCAACCTCCTGCTGGTTTAGTCTTGGAGTATATGTGGCCTCTTCCTACCTAAGGAGTCCTCTGTTCACATCCTTGATGTAACAGCAGCCCCCCTGCCCCAGCTCTTCCTATTACATTTGTGTAATAGGGCAAAGTGATCTGTGTCATCCACTCACTGGAACAGACCACTTAGGACCTGTGGTGAGTGACTGGGTCATGTTCTCCAATACTCTCTGCCCTCCAGCCCCAGTCTACATAAGCTGTCCCTTACAGGCCACCAGAATGGCTTTCTGGCAGCCTATGCTAAATGGACTGCAGCTGCCCTGTCTCCTGTATGCACCCTACCCCATAACCCTGGAAAACTGGAGAAAGGGAGAGAAGCATGAGTCTCAGAGAGGGGACTCCAGGAACACCTCAGACCCAAGCAGGTGCCTCCAGGAGCTACATGACATCTTCACAGGTTCCTCTGGGATCTCAGAATACACCCCCCCCCAAGCTTTCCACAAGAATGGCTCAGGATGGATTCCAGGTGCACAAAAAAGTGGCAGGGTGCATATAACACCTAAAAATGTTTTTGTGCAGAAGCTTTGGGGGCAGCTGTGAGGACACCTGAGTCAGGGAGGGACACCTCCAGCTTCGAGATGAAACACAATGCTCCTTCCTTTTTTTTTTCTCCAAGTAGGGCATTGATCTGCAGCTAATCTCATGCCCAGAAAGCTGGGGCCGGGAGACCTGGGCCAGAGGGCCATGTCTAAGGCTGGCTGCAGGATGAGGGGTCTAGCCTGGCTTAGCAGTCTAAGCAGAAAACCCTGCAAAGTATCTCTTCCCACACTGCAGAGGATCGAGGTGACAAATGAGTGCCCAGCCCTTGCATCTGTGCCTGAAGGCCATGCCTCCTGCAGGGACTGCTGTCACCAGCAGAGAACCAGAAGACAGGAGGGCGAGGTTCCTGGGCTTCCTTGGTGGTTGTTGGTGCCTGGAAGGTCTGAGTCACAATTTTCTTTTAAAGACATCTTAAACCAGAGATGTCATAAGCTCCTCTACAGATGCTGTCCCCAAAATGGGGTTTCCTGCTGCCCAGGAGATAGAGGGTGCTACTGACCCATGTGTCAAGGGGAGGGACCCCATGATAGCACAGAGGCTCTGGAGAGAGCTGAGCTCAAGGAGGGCTACTACTTGGACAATATGCAAGACAGCTAGGTATCTAGGTGGTCTGACCAAAAGCTACCAGCATCACATAGCTACTGACCTGTAAAGAAGCAAGTAGATCAGGTAGGGGGATTAAACAGGAACATACAAGTGCAGCCTACACAGTTCTCTCATTCTGGTCTTGGGTTCTGAGTAAAGACATTGCTTCCCTTTCAGTTTAGGGAAGGAATTTCAGCTCTTGCTCTTAGGAGACAAGATGGTCAGCTATTGGCTTATGCTAATTCATCTTACAAGTACCTTTAATTTGAAATAGTCAGTGTGCCAGTATTGCATAGTTTTAACTCCCTCACTAACCTTCCTGTCATTGTGCTCAGTCACAATTCCGTGATTGGCTTGAGGGAGAACCGTGGGTGGGGCTATTGAATGGATGGATGTTGTACAATAGCTAACACTGGCTGACTTGTCTGATCCTCTCAGTCCTAGATTGAGCTGAGCTGCCCAGAGGCCGCTATTCCAGCCTATAAACTCATTCTGGGAATATCTGTTGGTCCTTCTCTGCAGCTGTACAGTTAGAATCATGGAGTGGGATTGGTGTCAAGGTCCATCCAGGTTCAGAATGCCCAAGAAAACCAACTAGTCTGAGAGCCAGGCAGTTTGGCTGGGCTCATGCCAGTGCTGGTTTTGGGACGGGTGGACTCTGAGAAGTGGCCAGATGCTAATGAAGGGTTGTTGAGACATTCAGAGGTTTTCCTTTTTTTCTGAACCCTGGCCAGGAGCCTTTGAGTCAGTTGTACCTGTTGCCCATGACCAGCTCCCTCCAGGGCATTTGTACCTTTTAGTGAGAGGGCGGCGAGATCCTTCTCTGCAGAGAAGAGGGTAGAGGAACCAGCAGTCCTCAGCAGGCTCAGAAGTCCTGAGAGCGTCTGCATAGTGTGCAGAAGCAGACTATTTGGCTTGAGTGTGTCTGTGCTTATTCACACACATTTGCATCATTGCCTGCTAGCCTCGATTTTCGCCTTCTTTTTTGTCAGCTTGATTTCTGGGTGACTGACTTAGTTTGACAGTTCAAGGAACACCTACAGGGACACAGAAAGGCAGGTTAAACGTGGCTGTCTGAGGCCCTCATAGGAGACTATGGGTTTGTATTCTTATATCCTGGACTGCTAGGGAGTCCTATGACTTCTTAGAAAAAAACCTTTGAGCTTGCACATCCTTTCTCTCTTCTCTCTCTCTCTCTCTCTCTCTCTCTCTCTCTCTCTCTCTCTCTCCCTCCTTCCCTCCCTCCCTCCCTCTCTTATTCTTTCTCCCACCCTCTCTCCTTCCCTCCTTTCCTCTCTCCTTCCTTCTTCTTCCTTACCCCCTCTGTCTGTCTTTTCCCTTTTTCCCTTCCTGTCTTTTCCTTCTGTATTAGTCTTGTGCAGCCTAGGCTAGCCTTGAACTTACTATGTAGCCAAGGATGACCTTAAGCTCTGCTCTTCATCATCTCAGTGCTGGCACAACAAGAATGTACTACCACATCCAGTGTTAATGCAGTGCTAGGGACTGGACCAGGACTTTGTGCATGTTAGACAATTGCTCTATTGACTGAGCAACAGCCCCACTTGCCCCCCCCTCTCTCTTATGAAAAGAAAGATGAGAAAAGGTTCTTTGCCCCAATCCAACCTCAGACACAAGACCCTGTTCTCTGAATGTTCCATATGGGCCCTGCAACCCCACACCTGCTCCTACAGGTCTTCTCCTCAAAGGGCACTACAGTGCTGAGACTGGGCACAGGGGTGTGGCCCTTGGAGGCAGGAGTGCATCTTCCTGGGGCATCAGATCCAGCAGAAGTTTCCAGGGGAGTCTTACAAGGATCTTTGTGGCCTGCATAGGGACCTGGATCTTTTTGTGCCACTGGTGGCCTTATGCTGAGGTATATGGACTCCTAGAGGCACTCGGATGTCCCCTCCATACTCGGTTGGCATCATGTCTCAGGCTCAGCTCCCTTGGGCTTACAACGTCTGTGAGCAATACGTGTGCAGTGTTGCCTTGGAAACTGCAGCTGTAGATACAGAGGTTGTGTCTCTGGATGATGGGGGGATCTGTAGGAGGCCTCAGAATCAAGGATCTGTTTAGTCACTTCGTCCACAGACCCTGAAGACCAGCGTGCCAGACAGCCTTAACGTCACTGCTGTAGAGCAGGGTCCACAGAAGCACCACCAGCTGTCACCAGAACTACACAGTAGTGTGACAGAAACCATAGCCAAGAAGAGTCTGTGCAGCTTCTCCATCCCAGCTGCCTTCATCCCATGGCTCACTTCTGCCTTCTGTGCAGACTGAGTGTATCACTCTGTTGTTTATATTGCATAGCCTAGTGTTCTTGCTTGGTGTTCCCAACTTGTTACACACCATTAAAAGTCCTTTCAATGACGTTTCAATGGTTGTGTGGTAGTCATTAAGCTTACAAGACTGTGCCAGGAGACTGCAGGGCACATGGTTAGAAGTCAGCTTGCTTTATGGAGTACTAGAGACCTTTTACCGTGTGTGCATTCCCAGGAAAAGGAATGTGGATTCTGTCAGGATGGATCCAGAGATCTGGTCAGAGGCCAGTGCCACTGAGTTGTATGCCCAGTTCCAGGCTCTCTGGTGATACCTGGGAGTCTCACCCACATCAAGGACCAGAATCCTTCAGAACAATGACCAGTGTTAAATGAAGACCTGGAGACCACAGTCTGTAGAAACCCTCAGCAATGGCTTAATGAGTCACCTGACCTCAGATGACTTGGCAGTGGGCACAGGAGCTGGCTCTACACCAGCTTTTTACGTCTTGACTTCCTGTTTCCTTTGGGGAATCTTTTGTTCTTGGTTTTGTGGTTTTGATTGACACTTCGTGGCCACAAGGGATATCTGCTGCTTTTCTCCTCACTCATCCCTCCCATCATTCCTCTCTGCTAAGCGATACCAGTGTTGGGCATTGGCCATGATAGTACACTGCTCAAAAAGTTCTGTGCCTTCAGGATTGTCCAGGGACCTGCTATCATGGATAGCCCTTGCTTGTGGAAACGATGATCCCGTGGTGGATAGAGGCTTCCTGGATGAATAGCTTTGTGCTAGAGGGTTCTCGCCTTCATTCCTATGATATTTATCTTGAAACATGTTAACTTGATAGGGTCTGAAATCAACTAAGAGACACACCCCTGGATGGGTCTGTAAGGGCATTTCCAGGAAGCAGTGGACAGGAAGTAGGGCTAAACCATACTCCCAACCCCCAGCACAGTGAGCTACTTCCTCCAGCAAGGCTCTGTCCGCTAAAGCTTCTTTCTGCAAGCTTCCAAAACAGAGCCACTAGCTGAGGCTGAGTGCTTAAACACATGAACCCGTGGAGGGAGCATTTCACACTCAAACCACACAGCAGTTACCAACGTACTTCACAGCCATATGCTGATCCAGGCCCTGAGAAAGGAATGTTGATGCTTGGTAAGTTGAGACAGCTTGCGCAGGCCATGGCTGGTAAGGGCCTCAGCACCACAAGCCAGCCCATCATGAAGCTAGGAGTCTTGTCTGGGTACGCTGTGACTGGGCTCTGCCGGTCTATAGAAGGCATGCGTTCACAGCCTCATCCCATTGCTGGCTAGGAGCTCTGGCTCTGTAAGGGTGGAGGGAGCTGAAGAGTTCAATTTCTGGCATTCTGCTGACCGGTCCTTGGCCCTCCAGGTGTGCATCGTGCAGAAGCGGGACACAGAGAAGATGTATGCCATGAAGTACATGAACAAGCAGCAATGTATCGAGCGTGATGAAGTCCGGAATGTCTTCCGGGAGCTGGAGATCCTGCAGGAGATTGAACATGTCTTCCTTGTGAACCTCTGGTGAGTCCGCCCGAGGGCCTGCCAGGAATGAATGACCCTTGCAGTGGGATTTACCCTCTGGAGTGGGACAAGGGGCCTAGCTGTTCTTTGGCTCTAATACCTCTGGGATGCTCCCCATGTGCTAGTCCTCCCTATCCCCCTCTCGGTCTATTCAGCTTCTGTGTCCAGGACCTGGTGGGCCTAGGGGTCCATGGTATGCTGGATTCGAATTGACTCTCCCCAGGGTCTGCTGGGAGCCCAGTGTTTAGCTATACTACCAAGTGTCGGGTGGACCTTCAGGTTCCTGCCAGAGGCCTAAGAACCATGGGCTGCTGGGAGGTTGATTCCTTCCTCTCCTCTCCATTGCAGGACTTCTCCCTAACCCTGGTATGGGTCCTACCAGCACAGGAGTTCTCAGTGCATGGATATTCCCTGGCTCAGGGGGTTTTCTTGGCTACTTCTGTCATAGTAAGGGTATTACTGCTGTGAGCAGACACCATGACTAAAACAACTCTTATAAGGCAAACAGTTAATTGGGTCTGGCTTACAGGTTCAGAGGTTCAGTCCAATGTCATCAAGGCAGGAGCATGGCAGCATCCAGCAGGCCTGGTTCAGGAGGAGCTGAGAGTTCTACATATTCATCTGGAGGCTGCTAGCAGAATACTGACTTCCAGGCAGCTAGGATGAGGGTTTTAAAGCCCACACCCACAATGACACACCTACTCCAACAAGGCCACACATACTCCAACAGGGCCATACCCTCTAGTAGTGCCTCTCCCTGGGCTGAACATATACAAACCATCACATTCCACTCCCTGGCCCCCATAGGCTTGTTTAAACATATGGGTCTATGGCAGCCATACCTAAACATAACATAGTACACGGGACCCTACCCCAAACTGCCCCAACTGCAACCTGCTGTTTTGTTTTGTTTGTTTGTTTTTTCCTACAGTAAGTCATGAAACTACAAAGTAGGCAGTGGCCACTTCCCAAAGGCTACAAGCATGATTCTAGAATGGCTTCCTTCCTACATAGAAGCTCCAGCATGCTTGTGGCTGGCTATTTCCAGGCAGGCTGAGGAGTGACAGACCCAGAGAGCAGTTTTGTGGTTCACATTCCATCTTGTTTTAGCACACTGGACAACATCCTAAAGTGGGGGGAAGGTCTAAGTGAGACATACCCCTCAAACCTGCCCATGTCAGGGGGAAGGAGGGAAGTTTGCTGTGAGGTGGGAACACAGTGTCGGCACTGAGGCTTCTTGGAAAAAAAGGAAGGCCAGGATTTTTGTATTTGGGGCCTCAGCAACCCAGCCACCCAGGTTTTCTAAAAGATAGTGTTGCCTAATGGTTAGGTGCATGAATTCTGGGTGGAGTCTCCTCCCATGCTGTAGAAAACACACACACACACACACACACACACACACACCCTCTCTGTTATTGGTCTTCTGACTTGTGAAACAGGCCCTCACTGCTGCTGTCCACAACTGTGCAGGTGCTGCTGTGACATGGGCCACAAGCCAGGACTTCAGACTCTCTCCCTGACCCCTTCCTCAGAATCCTGCCTGTGCCACCTTCTCTAGGCTTCTTCCACTGATGTTGAGAGAGTGGCTAATGGAGGGCAGGGAACAGGAACACCACCATCACCACCATCACCACCATCATCATCACTATCACCACCACCACCATCACCACCATCACCACCATCATCATCACTATCACCACCATCACTATCACCCCCACTATCAC
Organism: Grammomys surdaster; assembly: GCF_004785775.1. Taxonomy (NCBI): domain Eukaryota; kingdom Metazoa; phylum Chordata; class Mammalia; order Rodentia; family Muridae; genus Grammomys; species Grammomys surdaster. The sequence goes on along the minus strand of NW_021620455.1, from coordinate 941,072 downwards.
TGGTACCACCATCAGTATCACCAGCACCATCCTGACCATTGCTGTCAACATCACCACCACCATTATTATAACCAGCACCGCCACCGTCATCATCATGGTATTTGGTCGTTAAACACCGATTCCTCACCCATATCTGTACTAAGCATTTCACTGGCACTGTTTCATGTTCTTCTTACAAACCAATTTTGTTCCTCCTCATAGAAGAAACCAGGGAATTCTGGAACAGCTCTGGAATGTGCACTGTTTCTGCTCTCCAGTTGTCACTTATGCGCATCTCTGCTCTGCAGCCAGCCACCCTCTCGGACATGGCTGTTCTGTTTTCCCTGGGGTCTTGGTGCAGCTCCGAGCAGGGTGTAGGCAGTGCCTCAGGCAGGATGGTGACCAGACTGGAAAGAGGAGGACCAAGTGTGGCAGGAGCTATTGCTCAGGTTCCCTGCGCCATTCACATGCCAAGTCCCCCCTGATACCCACAGGTATTCATTCCAAGATGAGGAGGACATGTTCATGGTCGTGGATCTGCTTCTGGGCGGGGACCTGCGCTACCACCTACAGCAGAATGTCCAGTTCTCAGAGGACACGGTGAGGCTGTACATCTGTGAGATGGCCCTGGCCCTGGACTACCTGCGCAGCCAGCACATCATCCACAGGTGTGTGAATACCCGTAGGATGAGGCATCTGCCTGGGCTGAATGGTTGGTAATAATACCCTTGGGTCACACCACTTAAGGGGATATCCACCTTCTGGGTGGCCCTGGTGCCCTCTGAATTGTGTGCAGTATGTCCTCCATGACACTAGGTCCTATGTTAGGACCCATTCTAAATACCAAACCAAGCCTTCCAGGCCTCTGTCTCTGATGAAGCAGCTGTCAGAGATGTCAGGGCATGAATGACAGGTTCAAGCTCATTTTCTTCTTACTTTCTGTTCTCCTAGAGATGTCAAACCTGATAACATTCTCCTGGATGAACAAGGTGAGTCCCTGGAGCTCTGGGACATAGAGAGGAGCATGGGTACCCCACCCAGGACCTGGACAGCCAAGTCTGCCCTCTCTTCACAGGACACGCACACCTGACCGACTTCAACATTGCCACCATCATAAAAGATGGGGAGAGAGCGACAGCTTTAGCTGGGACCAAACCGTACATGGGTAAGCCGAAGGCCTCAGATGACACCTGACCATGCAGAGACATGCTCCTCCCTAGTCCTTACTCCACGGTCAGATAAAGTCACAGCAGGATTGACCGCATTTTTTTTTTAATGATCTATCTAATACGTGCAGAAAAATCTGAGGGTGTCCATGAGAGTCACAGGATGGAGAAGTGAGACAGCTCCCCCTCTCCCTGCAGACTCTTTAGAGCAGAGGACCTGGGGTGGAGCCAAATGGCTATGCAGTGTTTTATCTGCTGTGGGCTAGTCCACGGGGGCCGCTGCCTGCAGGTGGGACAGTGCTGAATCACGGTGGGTAGGGTCTCTTTTAGATCTGGTGCAGACCTGGCTGTGGGTTTGCCCAGTTATCAGGCCCTCTAGCCCCATGGCTCAGCTCTTTCTTCTCTTTGTTGGAAAGCTCCAGAGATCTTCCACTCTTTCGTCAATGGCGGGACCGGCTACTCCTTCGAGGTGGACTGGTGGTCGGTGGGGGTGATGGCTTACGAGCTGCTACGAGGATGGGTACGGAGCCTTGTCACCCTAAGCTAGCTACTTCCTTGCCCCGGACTGGCTGAGAGCCACGGATGCAGGATGATACACACCCCTGCGCAACCTCAGAGGACTCAGGCTTTTAAGCAAATCATGGGAGATGCTTGAGTTAGCAAGTCTCCTTGGATGGCTGGTGGTGGATAGGATGTGTGTCCAGCAAGTTCTTGGGAGGGACTTGGTTCTTTTCTCTAGAGGCAGAGGCAGTGATCTGCTTAGGCCTCATACTACCCTCTGTATTCTCTCTTGGGGTACCCTCCACCATGCTATGAAGCCCCAGTCCTGATAAAGACAGAACTTCCTGTCCTTTTGGATTGACCCACCCAGGCCTCAGGTCTTGGCGGTGGTAGGGAGTGCATACCCTTGACAGATGAGCTTCTGGCCTGTGGTACCCAGTTCAGTCTTGGGTGCAAGCTCTATCCCCTGGGCTATGTACCAGGTGGCTGCTGTTCTCAGAGCTCAGCCTGCACCTGGGACTGAAGTTGGTCTCCTAGGGTGTTTGAACTCATGTCTGGGTGCAGTGTTGGGGAGGGCTCCTGGTGTAGTGCATCCCTGCCCACAGAGGCCCTACGATATCCACTCGAGCAATGCTGTGGAGTCGCTCGTTCAGCTGTTCAGCACTGTGAGTGTCCAGTACGTGCCCACCTGGTCCAAGGAGATGGTAGCCCTGCTGCGGAAGGTGAGCCCCCTTCTCTCCCCCTCCCCCGGAGTACCCATCCCTTTTGCAACTCTTTCAGGAGCTCAGGGAGATACCCCATCTTTCCACAGGCTCTGACCCCTTCACTAGCACAGCCATAATCTTTCCTGGCAACTACTCTGAGACCCTGTCTGCCTCAGAGAGAAGGAATCTGGTAGCAACATGTAGGTTTCTTGTTCTAGCAGCAGGCTATCTGTGTGCCTCTCATAGCCAGTCGGGTTGGGCCCTTATGGTGTGCTAAATAACAGCACACCCCAGTCTGTAATTCTGTCAGGAACCCATGTGTCAGGATGTGGCCATCACTCACTTCACATGGTGCTCACACCCAGGCAAAGAATTTAGGTATCAAGCCTTCTGCATCAGATGTGTAGGGGGTAGAGGGTACCAGGCTGACACATAGCTCAAGTTATGACCTAGTCTCCTTTGATCCAGCCACACCCCAAAAAGTGCACAGGGCCTGGGTTACCACTCTCTGGGAACAAATAATAAAGTCGGCCCCCTCTCACCCTGTGCCTCTCACAGCCAAGCTCTGTCTATAGCTGCTGACAAGAGGATAGAGGATCTCAGCCATCAGAGACACAGGGACAGGAGGATCCCAGCCATCAGGGACACAGGGACACTGTGTGTTCAGGGACTGGACTAGGGGCTGTTTATCACACAAAGAGCTGTTCTCTAAATATGTTGATTGAAATATTGGAAAGGGTGGATCTAGAGAGCAGAGCCTATAGCCAGGACAGGTGTGAAGAAAGGGTTATTATACACAAGACCTGACCAGGAGGCACCTGGCCCTGGTGGCCTGATGTCCTGATCCAGTATGGGTACAAATGTTTCTGGAGCTTGGAGGTTCTCCATGGTAACAGAAGAGGCTTTGCGGTAGTTAGTTGGGCCTACATGCTATTGTGGGAGAACGTTAGCCAGGCTATCACTGCCACCTGCTGGCAAATCTTGGCAGGACATGCCTAAAGCTCTGTTGTTCTTGGATATGGGGCACTGGGATCAAAGAGTTCCTAGGGCCATATCCCTTGATGCCACCTTTCCTCACAAGCCACTTTAGATCCCGAGGTCCCAAGCCTCATCCTGTGGGCACCTGCAAGGGTTGCTTCAATCTGGGACAGGTGGTCATTCTTCTGTGGGGCTTTATCTGAGAGGGGGCCTCCTTGCAGCTCCTCACCGTGAACCCTGAGCACCGGTTCTCCAGTCTCCAAGACATGCAGACAGCCCCATCGCTGGCCCATGTGCTGTGGGATGACCTGAGTGAAAAGAAGGTGGAGCCAGGCTTTGTGCCCAATGTAAGCCCCGTGTGCCCAGACAGATGACTCCAGGCTGTCGGGGTGGTGGTGGTGGGGACCTGCAGGCTGGGCTCAGTACCCTGTCTCTCCACAGAAAGGCCGCCTGCACTGTGATCCCACCTTTGAGCTGGAAGAGATGATCCTGGAGTCGAGGCCTCTGCACAAGAAGAAAAAGCGGCTGGCCAAGAATAAGTCTCGGGACAGCAGCAGAGACAGCTCCCAGTCGGTGAGTGCTGGACTCGGGGTTCAGGTCCTCCCCACCCCTGTGTGTGGTGTGCAAGGTCCCCTTACAGTGTGTCGCATGGCCTATGGGCAATGAATACACTCCACAATCAAGCAAGTGTTTTCCTAAAGTCCCAAGGAGGCTTGTGACCTTCCCGCTACCTTTCCCAGCTTCCCTTGTAACCCCCACTCTCAGCCTATATAGCTGCCCACAGCTGTTTGCTCCTTCTGGCCAGTAATCACCTGGAGAAGCAGCTGTGGGCAAGAGCAGGCACTGAGAGTGAAAAGCCCCCAATGCTCTGACCAGGAACATTGGTGTTCCTGAGACTTGTATCCTGCTACATTGGACATCAGGTGTACCATGTCCAAAATCAAAGTGACAAAGCTCTGCTCTCCTAAAGCTCCAGGAAGGAAACCATTCCCTGACTCTCTGACTTTGGGGGTAGCTGTCAGTTTTGAGTATCCCAGTAAAGTCACATTCACTAGTCTGAGGGTTTAAGTCCTGAATGTATTTGAGGGTGGGGTGTCACTGTTTAGTTTCTAACACCAGGGCACAGGTGGTATGCACAAGAGAGCAACTATTGTGTGTCGAGTGGTGATCAGTGGTCAGTGTTTGCCTACCTTTGGGCCTGTCTGAGCCTGACATTCTGGAGTATAACTTCACAGACCTGGTGGGCCCTGTGTTCCAAAGAGGGTGTGGGATGCAGGGCTAAGGACATCCCCTGGCTGCCTTGATTTTTCAGGCCTAGGTAGGTGGGGTTCCTGTCCTCTTCTCTCTCTCTCTCTCTCTCTCTCTCTCTCTCTCTCTCTCTC
>NW_021620455.1:898004-936262 GCF_004785775.1 Grammomys surdaster | reverse complement strand
CTCTCTCTCTCTCTCTCTCTCTCTCTCTCTCTCTCTCTCTCTCTCCTCCAGCTGCCTCTGTTTTCTGTGGGTTGGTTTTTAACTCGACAGCTCCTGGGTCAGGTGCCAAGAGTAGAGAGATTCTTCCTGGGGCATCTAGAACCAGGGCTTTGGGGAATAGAAACTGGCTTTGTGTGGGCGTGGGTACCTTGTGTGAGAATCCAGACGTGGAGAGCATACTGGCTAACTGCCGTGCTGACTTCTGGAGGCTGTGAATGGGAACCAGCCTGGGTTGACACCTGCACTGGGAGGAACTCAGCTCCATTCTGCAGCAGTTGGCGGGAGCTGTAGTTGGAGGTGGGAAGTATTCTGAACATTGGCCAACACTGAGAAAACCTCCAATGTTCTTATGGAGAATTGAGAAGCTGAAGACTGGGGACTTTAATGCACACCTTGGTTTTCTTACAATTGTATAACATACAGTTCACACACACACGAGGTGCATCATAGTTGACTTCCAGCACACCCACCACCACAGTCTAAGTGGAGAGCTTTCTCATGGCCCCTTCTTATCCGCTGCTCTGCTCTTCTCCAGCCTCCCCGTCACCCCTACTCTGCCCTGACATTTCATCCAGGATGAATCATGCTGTGTGGTTCTACAGGCTTCTTGCACTTGGCACGATGTAGATTCAGCCATGCTGTCCCAAAGGCCAGCACCTCCTTTGTTCTAATTGTGAAAAGCATCTCCTTCCTATGTAGTATTTTATTCATGAATATATCAGCCATTTGTCACTGGGCTGGAATTTGGGCCACTCCTGCTTTTGAATCATTATAACTCTAGTGTGAATGAATATCCCTGTGTAGGTCCTCTTGGGGACGTGCTCTTGTTTTTTTTCTTGGGAGAGACCTTAGCATGACATCTGGCTTATGTTACACCTAAATGCCTCAGTTCACGCTCAGGTATGCTCCACGGCTGTGCCATTTTATACTCCCGTAGGCCACGTATGACAGTTCTAAGACTTTACATCCATATCTGTTCTTGTTAATGTTCAGTTCGAATCTTAAATTGTAATCACTACACTGAGTCTGAGACAGTGAGGTTTTTGTTTGCTTTTACTTTTTGTTGTTGTTTTGGTTTAGCTTTGGTTTGGTATGATATCTTATTTCTTTGCATGTTTTGTTGGTTTTTTATTTGTTTTCTGAAACCGGATCTCATATAGCCCAGGCTGGTCTTGAACCCACTTTATAGCCAAGAATGACCTTGAATTTCTGATCTCTTACTTTTACCACCCAAATGCTAGGATTAGGGCGTCTGTTTCACCATGCCCCACAATGCCCCATTCATGCTGGGTGCTCTATCAACTGAGCTACACCCCAGTTACCACAGCTGTTTTTTATTTGCATTTCACTGACTAATGAAAACCTTCTGTCTTATTGGAGAACTGCCACTTTCTGTCATTTTAAAGCTGGATTATCTTTCACAGTCTGCTATGCCCATATCTGTCTTTAGCTGATGTGTTTGGGCCACTGACAATGACACGGTCAGATTCCTATCTACTCTGTTTGTCGACAGTCCACTTACCATGTTTTTTTCTTTCCTATCCAGCTTTTCCTCCTCGGGTTTGCATCAAGTGCTTTACACGACCCCCTCCCCCCCCATCTCTTCCCTTAGTTCACCAATTAAACATCTTTCTTTGGTAGTTTTAGGAGGGCTGGCAAGATGGTTCAGTGGGTAAAGGTGCTTGCTGCCAAGCCCTAGGACCTGAGTTTGGTTCCTGAAACCCACACAGTGGAGAGAGAGGACCGCATTCCGATGGTTGTCCTCTGACCTCCATACGTGGCTCACCATGTTGCATGTATTTCCTCATGCATACACATGTATTCCTCATGCATACACATGAATCAATGTAAAAATATTTCCAGTGGCTGTAGTAGATTTTCCAATGTGCCTTTAGCCAATTAAAGCTTACCTTCAGACAACACCACATCATCCAGGTGGGAGAACACAACCATAAGGGGAAGCCCCTTCCCGTGAGCATTGTTCACCACAGGCCGAGCCCTGTCATTCACCTTGGACTTGCACCTGCCAATCGCTTAGTGCAGAAGTCAGGTGGGGAGAATCTGTAGTCTGTATGAACTCTCACCCACATTTCCCAGCTCTTTCCCTCCCGTCGGGTGAGGTAGCCAGTGAAGGGTGTGTGTTCTCAGATCTCTTCCCCAGTATAGTGGATTTCCCCTTGGACAGTGGGTTCCACTTCTGCATGGGAGACTCTGGGTGCATTTCTCTAGTTGTTCTTTCCTGCTCTTCTGGCCTTGAGTGGGAACCTCTCTGGGTTCTCCATCAGTATTTGTTGGCTTCCTGGAATGAAGCCAACAAAGAAATGGGACCCTGTGAGTGGTGCCCCAGGAATCTAGCCTTGGGATGAGGGCTCCTGCAGTTCTTGATCCACTGACCTCAACTCCAGGGAAGCCCTTTCCTTTGGGACTCTGTTGTCTTCTGTAAATTTGGAGGCTCCTGTGGTCCTCCAAGATCTTCAGTGCAGCAGCTTTTTCTCTGGTTGAAAGAATGGGAGCCATTCACAGAGCAGAGCCCGACACAGAAATCTGTGTGGTTTTATTTTAAGAGTTATTTCTTTACACATTGGGTGCAAGTGCTCATCAGATGTGTGACTGTCACGTGCTTGCCTCTCTTGCCAGACTGTCTTCTTGTCTTTGTGGGTGTGTCATCTACAGCTGGAGTCTTTCATGCGAACTGCCGGGAGCATCCATTGCTTGTGTTTGTCCTGTTGGAGAGAATCTGCAAACCCACAGTCGTGAGGATTTTGCCTGTGTGCTCTGTAGCTCCAGGGCTTGTACTCATGTCCATGTTTAGCTGATTCTGATGTGTGGTGTGAGGGGACGGTCCACCGTCATTCTTTTGTATGCGGATATCTGATGTTGGCAGAAATGTGCTGAGAGGGCTATTCTTCCCTCACTGAACGTCTTGGCACCATTTTCACAAATCAATTTGACCATAAATAGCAGGGTTTATTTATGGATTAACTCCTGCCCCATTGATCTGTCCTTGTCTAGCAGATGCCGTCTTGGTTACTGTCACTTTGAAGCAGTGCTGAAACCAGGAATTGGGACTCTTCCCAAGTTGTTCTTTTCTTTCGAAATGATTGCCCTGTCCTAGGTCTCTTGCATTTCTAATGGATTCTGAGTAGTTTAGGAATAGTAACCGCGCTCCCTAACACATCTGTCTGCCATAGAGTTAGGGGCTGGACCTGGTCTCCATTTCCCAGGTGCTTTGTTAACAGGAGTGATGTCTGGAGTCTGGTGCTGAGTCTGAGCTTTTATTTGGGCTCAGATAACAACTTCTGGACCAGAGGGTTCACGTGCAAATGAACCACCAAGGAAGTGTGACTAAGAACAATCATAGAGGGGTGGACTCAGCCTGAGGCAGCGAGGGTGCAGACTGCTGCAGAGATGACCAGCTCCAAAGGAGCCAAGCTGTGCTCCTGGGCCTGACCTAGGAATGACACCTTTTTGGTGTCCTCATATGTATTGGCAAGTGCTCCAACAGCCTGCCATAAATGAGAAGAGCTGAATGTGGATGTCCAGCATCCCAAGGTTCATAGAACCAAACAGGAAGACATCACAGGGGTCCTCCTGGGGAAAACGCCTGGAATATGCCAGAGGAGTGTCTGTGGGAAAGAGGCTCATGGAACACTCGGAGGCCATGGCAGTCTCTCTCATCCCACTCAGAGCCACTTTCCCTAGATGCTTCTGCAGCGGCTCCTCAGGCCACTGGAGACTTGTCTTCTAGGAATGTGTTGAGGGTGAGGTTAGTGGATAGATCACAGCCCCTGCTGTGGTGCTGCTCACAAGGTCAGGGCCACGAGCCACCACCCCAGGGCCAATGTGGCTCCTTCCCACCCTCACAACACACCTCTGCCAGTCTCAGCTTTTTGTCGGATGAATCCTGTCTCAAGCCATGATTCAAATCCTCATCCCCGAGGGTTCTGAGCCTATGACTGTCTTTACCTTCTCAGACTAAAATTTTGTATCTGTCTGCTTATCATCAGAATGAGGCCAGAGAGTACACAGAGAAACACAGCCTAGCCTCTTCTTGGTGATCAAAGTCAGTGCCTCTGCTGGAATGCAGGCCCCTCTCAGGGTGGCCCCAGATGTGGGGCAAAATGCTGGGAGTGTGATACCTCCTGCAAAGGAGACAGCTGCAGAGACCTGGAGATCCCCAGAGATCCCCAGAGTCCTTTAACCCTTCAGTACTAATTAGTCTGTACCTGCTGTAGATTCAGGGACAGGAGACCCCCAAATGGGAGACAGAGCAGCTGACAGAATCATGCAATCATGATCACACACACACACACACACACACACACACACACAGAGAGAGAGAGAGAGAGAGAGAGAGACAGAGACAGAGAGACAGAGACAGACAGAGAGAGAGACAGAGAGATTCACAGACACACAGAGAGACAGAGAGATACACAGAGAGAGTCACAGAGACACAGAGAGAGACAGAGAGATACACAGAGAGATTCACAGAGACACACAGAGAGAGACAGAGATACACAGAGAGGAGGAGGAGGAGGGGAGGGGGAGAGGGAGAATGAATTAGTTCATGTTCCTACCCTTGACAAGGTGTCAAGATGGGTTCCGGAGGGCATTGTGCAGGAGTTAGGAAAACCAGTTGCCTTTGAAAGGTGAAGAAACAGGCCAGGGTCTGTGCTATTTTCCCAGTAGGAAGAGGTGTGAGGTATAGATGCTCAAATTCTCGACTTTAGAAGGTTGATCCCAGAAGACCTTGCTTCTTGCAGAATGACTTTTGAGTAGAGTGGAAAGATTATGAGACACCGTAGTAGAAAGACAGAGGTGAAGATAAAACACTTCTGACTGTGGCTCTTTTTGGTCACTCCAGCCTGGGTGCTATTCCCGGTGACTGTGTAGTCTGGTTGGTCTAGGGATGGAGTACAGATCTTGTTTATTACAGCATCTGCCTTTTAATGTGTATGTTCTTGGGAGGGCACACATGTGTGCCCGTACGTGGGCATACGTATGCATCGAAGGGGCAGAATTTGATGTCCTGTGCCTTCTTCAGTCTCTTGACTTGATTTACTGAGCCATGATCTCTTGATGTACCCAGAGTTCCGTGATGCAGCCCAGTCTAGCTAGCCAGCCTGTCCTGTTCCCTTGCCTCTACCTCCCAAGCATAGGGATTACAGGAGGGCTACCATGCCTACCTGCCTTTTTATGTGGCTGCTGAGAACCAGAATTCTAGTACTCATGTTTGCATGGCAAGTGTTTTATCTACTGAGGTCAAGCTCCCTATAACAGCTATTTTAAAAACAGCTTTAGTCTGAATCATTGGCCTGAAATCTATAGACACGTAAGGTGTACAGACTGTTACGTTATTACAAGAAAAACAATTATACATAATCATCGAAGTAAAGCCAAGTAACGTACCCATTATCTCCACATCATTATTGTATGCACGAGGGGAGAAGACTGAAGAAAATCTATACTTTTCGGAATCTCAAGTATACAATGCAGTGTTGTTAACTACTGTTAGCATACTACACACTCGGTCTCTAAAATGTGCTGATATGCATAACTTACCCTTTACTCCTAACCCACATCTTCTTCTCCCTCCCCTCCCTCATCCATAACAACTGCTACCCACAAGTCAAGGAGTTGACTGGAAAGCCAGCACTGACTGATGCCACAAGCCTTACCAGGGTCTTGCCTTCAGCATCCAGGGAAAGGGTGGGTCTGTGGCCACTAGGCCCTGTGAGAGGGGCCTGAGTGTTAGCTCGACAGACTTCTAAGCAATGGGCATGCCTTTTGTGGAGGCAGCTGCAGGCACCTGGTCCCCGTAGCATACATTTGCTGTGAACTAGCTGTCCTTCCTCTTAGGGGACTTAGCCCCTCCCAAGTGATAGATTGTAGGGCTGATATTGGCTTTGGAAAGCAAGAAAGTAACGTGTCTCCTCCCCCAGGCAGCTGATGACCTTTCCCTATCTAACTCTGACCTCACTGACCACCAGATGCAGCCCAGTCTAGCTAGCCAGCCTGTCCTGTTCCCTTGCCTCTACCTCCCAAGCACAGGGAGCCCCCGGCTCTGCTGGATATTATCCCAGACCCTTCCCCCTTCTGAACCAGTGCTCTCCCCCCTCCCTGTCCTGGGCTTCAGGTTCTTGGATGTTCTATTGCCACCATGGTCACAAGGGGCTGAGTTCCAGCAGTCACTCCCATCTCAGAATCCCCAGCTCATTGCTTACCACGGTGTGGGAGGAGAACAGGCCAGAGTGTAGGTCCTTTGGCCTTGGATCTGCGGGCTGCCTGTGCATGTGTTTTTACTTCTCAGCATCCTTCTAAGAATAATCTGGAATCTTCCCTTGAACTCCATAACCAAGTCTCCAAAAGCTGTCCTGTAGTGTTTTGAAACCCAGCCCAGGGGCTCACACCAGGAAACTGATTCCAAGCAAGCGGGGGGGGGGGGGTCTTTTGCAGACACCCCTCTTTAGCCTCATGTTCTGACTTACAGCCCATCCACAGCCCCAAAACCCACTCCCAAGCTGTTGTCCTGTTCTTACTGGTGCCCATTAGTTGAGCCTTGTAGCTCCCAAGAGGGCCCCTCACCTCTGAGCCTGGCCATGCTGCTGGGAGACACAACTATGTTCTGAGGGAAACAGGTAAGTGGAGGCAGCTACTGAGGAAGCAATGTGTCTTCAGCATCACTACCAGATTCTCTAGGAAGAGACATGGGCCGGGGCCACACACAGGTTCACTGGTCTTTCCCATGTCATGACCTCCTCCCCTCTCTGGTCTTTAGTGTGTCTGCTCTCAGCTGTTGGAGATAGACTTCTGAAGAGCAGAGCTTCTTGGGAGCCAGGCATTTCCTTCTCAGAGCTCAGGAGTGGGCGATTGGAGCAGTGCTTGAGGACTGCCCACAGTGTCTAGCACAAACCACTGGATGGTCTTTCTGTCCACAGGAGAATGACTACCTGCAAGACTGTCTGGATGCCATCCAGCAAGACTTTGTGATTTTTAACAGAGAAAAGTGAGTATGTAAGAGACCATAGAGGGCTCAGGGGCTACACGGCACGGATGTCCCAGAGGCCACGTGGCTTGTGAGGCCTGGCCCATGCTCTCTGGGAAGGACAACAGCGGATATAGAAGGTAGAGTTGAGTGGCCTCAGCTCAGGCTCCTGAAGGGGCTCCCTGGGAACCTTCTAGGTGGACTTAGATCCAAGGGTTGGGAATCTCAGGCACACACTTGGCTCAGACCAGAATTATCACCTCCTGGTAGCCCCTGAAGTCACACCTGCCACTTGGTCACTCACTCAGAAAAGCTTTCCTTAGTGTCTAGAACAAGTGGGACAGAAAGGGTACAGGTTACAGAGAGCTAACAGTGGAGATAGCCTTGTATAAGGTGCCTAAGGAAAGGGTCAACCTGCCCCCTGCCTGAGAAACACGGAGGTGTTCCCAGAGGCTTGGTACTAGGCTGGGGAGGATGCACAGAGCAGTGTGGGACTGGTTGGAAACACTGGACCCATCCTCTGGTTAGAGCACAGGATGAATCATGGGCATGGCCATACTCTTTGAAAAGCTGTCCCAACACTGCCCACTGGAACAGCTCTGCCCTGGGCTAGAGTGCCCTCCTTTTCTGCATGAGCTGAGATGCAGAGCCTGTGGCTCCCAGCCTCATAGCTCTGTGGCCAGCAGTTTAGGGCTGGGCCTCCCATGTCTGTAGTGTTCTCAGCATCCATGTCTGTTTTCTGGCTCCCTGTGTTCCCAGTATGCTGGTACTAAAACAGGGCTTCCAACAAGAGATATTCTTGGTATCCCCTATCACACCCCTGAAGGACACACCCCATGTGTTCTAGCACAAAGTCATATAGTCTACATCAGTGGGTCCTGGGGCTGCGAGTGAGGCTGTGACATTTGGTGATCTACATAGATCCACTTGTGTGTGTGTGTTTGTGCGTCCTCCCTGCCCTGCTCCAGGTTGAAGAGGAGCCAGGAACTCATGAGCGAGCCTCTTCCAGGCCCTGAGACTTCGGATATGACAGATTCCACTGCAGACAGTGAGGCAGAGCCCACAGCCCTGCCCATGTGTGGCTCCATCTGCCCCTCTTCTGGGAGCAGCTAGGCCATCCAGACTGGTCCGAGGGCAGTTCTCTCTCAGGCTGCTTTGAAGACTCAGAACGGCCAGAAGAGGGCAGCAGTGGGGCAAAGGCCTGACCGCGCAGCCTGCCCGTGAGGCTGTCAGTATGGTGAAGGTGCTGGGAGCCATGGATGCCCGTCGAGAGAGTGGTGGCTGGGCAAAGAGGGCCCTTGGTACCTAGACCGTGGTTACTTGCAACATGGAGGGAGTCATGCAGTCACCACGCTGGCTGGCCCCTCTGACTGTAGGCTGGCAGATTACAGGTGGCCAGAGTGGCACAGTGGAGCAGGAGCCCTTGGCTTTCTGGACCCTTTTGAAATTGGCTGTACATAGCCTTGTGGCCAGTCTTTGCTGTGGCCTAGCCAGAATGTCCTTGAGCTTGCTGCTCAAGGCCGTGGGGCTGGGAACAGGCCTTTCCGATTCTGATATGTTACTGAGGGTAAGGGTTGGGGGAGGGAGTGGGAGGGAGGGCAAAGAGCGTTTTCTAGTGACACACACTGCTCTGGCAATTTCTGCGACTCGTGTATAGTTTTCACCTCTGAGAATTACAGTCTAAGAACTGCTGTGCCGTGTGCTCTGTGTGTTTTATATGCCTGTGGAGTGAGGGCATCCATGTCTGCAGTGTTCCATGGAAACGGTCTATTGGACTGGGGCAGCTGGGTAGTGGGTGCCACAGGACCGTGGCATTGTGGTGGCTATCCCAGCATTTATAGATAAGAACTGAGCTGCAATTCCAAGATCCAAACAAAGTGAAAATTGTCAAAAGCCCAGAAGCCTCAGGCTAGCTCCCAGACTGCATGGCTCTTGCAGGGCTGGCAGGAGGAACATAGCCAAAGAATATGATATCTGCCCCTCATTGCCCCAGGGCTCTGTGGTCAGAGGGACAACTCACCTGAGGATGATTCTGCCCCTCTAGCCCTGGGCTCCACAGGCATATGTGGGTTCACTTGGGAGAACCCTTGTCACATTCGGTGCCCTTCCAGGACTAAAGCCACCCTGGTTAACCTTACAAAGTATCTGGGTCTGGGTCTGTGGTTCTAGTCAACCAAGTGAATGCTGCCCTCCTGCCTGGCCAGACTATGGAGTCATCAAGTGATCACAGTATCCGAAGAACTGGCTGTGCTGGGAACAGAGCTGAAGCCCCAAGACAGAGCAGGCAGCTCCAACCCCTGCCTGCACCGCCCCTCAGTGGGACTGACTAACCAACCACAGGGCTCCCAGTGAGGCCCACGCCTAAGCTGTACAGCAAGGTGCACCAAGGCACTGCCACTTCTTATAACCCCTTCAGGTAGCCATGTTCTGAGTGAAAACCTAGCCAGGTCAGGGGTACCTCAGGGGGTAATTCTGGGGTTTGGTATAAACGTGCAATGGGTGGGTGAGATGAGAACACACTGTCCTTTATGATTCTGACAGGGATGTGATTACATCCTCCGTCCCTTCAACACCCCCCTCCTTGCTGCGGAAAGTAGAAAGGCACTGGCATAGAGCACACAAGCCAGCCAAAGCCCAGGATTCAAACCTAAGGCTTTGCTGGATATGGTAGTGCACCTTTAATACCAGCACTTGGGAGGCAGGTGGATCTCTTGAGTTCAAGGTCAGCTGGGCCTACACAGTAAGCTCCATCCAGACCAGTCAAGGCTCCATCATAAGACTGTGTCTCCAAAACAAAATGAAATCCAGTCTGAAGCCTTACTGACTATGTATATGTGGCCCAGAAGATGTCTCCTGACCCCACACACACCCAAAAAGTGGCAGGACTGCCAGGTTGGGCCTTCAACAAAGTTGCTGCTAGGACCAAAGAAATGATGGAGATCCTAGATGCAGACAGTACATCGGTTCCCATGGAAATGCTCCTGCTGATGAGAATAGATGTTGGGAGAATGGGCAGGCAGTTTGGGGATCCTTTGCCTGGGATAAAGAACTAAGACTGCCACCATGAGAAGATGTAAGGCCAGTAGGCTAGCCCAGGATTTTGGATAGTAGGAAGGCACTCACAGGAACTGCCTAGCTGCTTTCCTTCCAGGGCTGGGGCCTGGCTATGAGCAGCTGCGCTGGTCTCCTGGGCTGTCCCCCTATAGCACACCACACCTGCAGGGCATGCTTCACAGTCTTCCATTTACTGCCTCACTCCAGCTGGGGTGGTTTGAGCCTGGCCAGTCAGAGCCTGGGAGTCCTCCTGCTGACCATCTGGCTGTGAGGTACAGCCAAATACCCTAAGAGGAAGAACCCTCTCCACCATTCAGGTCCAGCCATGCCCATGGCCCAGAGCAGGCAGAGACCACACGGCTAGGTAGCAGGCATCTGGGCAGAGGTGACAGTAGTGGCAGGGGATCTCTGGTCCCTGTGCAGATGCTTGTGAGGGAGGGAGGTTTGGCTGGCGACACACAGGCAGCTTCTAACCCAGACTTTTTTATTGACCTGACTCCCGTCAGGCTCAGCCGGTGGCCGGCATCTGGTACAGCAGCATGCAGATCCCTGGCTATGGTTTCCTCACAGTACAAAACCGCTACTCTAATAAACCTATGGAAACAGACTTTGTAGGAAAAGGAAAGTGTCTTAGCTAAGGGATCATCAAACTCCCTAGAGGGGGCTGCTATAGGAGCTCAAGTTTGGTCCTTGGAAGTGTCTATGTGGGAGGGAGCTCCCCTGCACTGAGTAACTGGTGGATCCCTGAAGTCACCAACCTCCACAAGGTGGAGGCTCCGCTCACCTGCTCTCCTCCCTACACAGGGCAGCCAGGGGGACAAAGCCCCCAAGGGGTAGCTGCATCTTAGCAACACGGAACTGGTGGAAGCTTGGGGGCTTCCACAGGGCAGTGATTTCTTAGGGGGTGGCAGCAGCAAACGCCCACCCTGCCTACACCCAGACCCTGGAAAGCTCACAGGCTGAAGTCCAAGAGCTCTCCTGGAGGGCCTTCATGGTAAGGTCAGAGGGGCAAGAGGCACCTGCTCACTACCAGGCCTAATCCTCTCTCTCTGGCAGTGAACTCTCTCTGGATTCATCCCTCTGGAGGGGGTACCTCAGAGTGGGGGCTGGGACTCCCAAGAGAGAGCTTGGGGGGAGGGGGAGGGCAAGGCCAAGCACCTTTCACAATAACGATCTACAAAGTAAGGGGCTAACTGAAGTGAGTAGTCCCCACACCCTGCCAGTGGGAACAGCACCAGCTTGCCAGACCCCAAGTCTAGGAAAGAGAAGTGATGTTGGAGCGTCCTCCGGGGGGTGCCATGATCTTCTGTGCTGTACGTCTGGCAATGTGATCGTCACCCTGAGAGCCTGAAGAAAGGGCAAGCAAGTGTGATAAGGAGGTTGAAGGGGGTGGTATGACTCTCCTTCCATCCAAAAGGGAAATTAGACATGGCTGGCTGCACCCATCAAACCAGGACCACAGAGCCTACCTACCCAACTTCATGCAATGTGTATACAGGGTTGGTTTTCTCCCCAAAGCCATGCCTGACAGGGCAGGTGGCCAGGAAGCCTGCTCATCCCTAAGGCAATGGAAATGGCCAGTGGAGCTCGACAGTCTGTGAGGACAGGAAGGCAAAGGCTAGCTCTCCAGAAAGCCTGCCCTGCTTGGTCCCTAGTGTGGATCTTTGTGGTGGCAGGCACTTGCCCCATCTCCAAGATGATCTTGCATTCTGAAGGACTCCCCCTTATCCTAAATCACCAAGTGACCAGGAACTGTTATGGCCTCCCAAGCAGGATGACAGAAGTAAGGTAATATGGTGATGTAGCCCCCACTCACAGGTGGGGAAAGTGATGGACAGGGTCTGCCTTGGTAGGCAAGAGGGGGGACAGAGAAGCCCCTCACCTAGTAAAAGCCAACTCTGTTGGTCAACATGACAGGTACACTCTAGTGTGTCTCCAAGTGCTAAGGACACAGCTCAGACCCATGCCTCACACTTGACCAGTGAATCTGGAGCTAGTGGGGCTGGGGCTGGAGGAGCTGTATAATAACTTGGGGTCCCTACAGAGGTGACACCTCTCTTCCCATGAATGCTGGGCATTCTGTGTTTAGTCCTGGGCTGACATGTCCTCTCCCAGCTTGCTTGCTTCAAGGTGCAGGCTTAACTCAGCAGCACCCAAGGGCAAATGCTAGGACAAAAATGGGCTCCCACAGCAGGGGTGCACACCTCATTGCTCCTCACCAAGGTCAGTGCCCCCTACCCTACAGTGCCCACATTGGCCCACCCTGGGATCTGCCCTGTGTCCAAGTCTCCAGCTGAGCTTAGGGCCCTCTCGGCACAGGCTGGACCTGCCAGAAGAGCCTCTTACCCCATGCCCAGACCCAACTCACCAGATAGGCTGAACCCCGACTGGTGCAGGTTGCGCACGGGTGGCACTGAGATCTTGCCTGGACAGGATGCACGGGCCTGTGTGCCACTCCCTGGCTTGGCTGGTAACATCACTTCATGAACAGGCCCGTCATACAGGCCTCGGGGCACACCATGGATCTCTGCTAGCTGTGGACCCAAGAGAGTGTGTGTGGGGGTTAGCTACTTACAGTGATGAAGGGTAGTACCCTGCCTATCTGTCTGTACCCCAACTTGGCTATGCTCAATAATCCTGTGCTCCCCTGAAATAAAGGATCACACATAGCTTCATACATACCTCTCTCAGTGTTCTCCCTGCATATCATTCTGCCTACACACACACACACACACACACACACACACACACACACAGAGAGAGAGGGGGAGGGTGAGGGAGAGAAAGAGAGCTCGTGTGTGCGAGCGTGAGAGCACCTCAGCCACAAAAGATGTTCAGAGAAGGCCACTTAAGAGCAAAGCAGCCTCATCTGGAACTGTAACGAGACCCAGGTCCCAA
This sequence comes from Grammomys surdaster, assembly GCF_004785775.1. NCBI lineage: Eukaryota > Metazoa > Chordata > Mammalia > Rodentia > Muridae > Grammomys > Grammomys surdaster. The sequence goes on along the minus strand of NW_021620455.1, from coordinate 923,286 downwards.
CTGTGACCAGGGGGCATTTTGGGGATGAGGTTCTGGATCCCGTCTGCCCAGAAAAGGGTTCCTAAAGCCAGAGGCATTTCCTGGAACTCCAGCATGGATCAGTGACCCAAAGAGAGAAATTGATGGGCTTGTGCTCCTAGCTAGCATCTCCCTTTGGGTTCCTGAGCCTACTTGACAATCTGGTCTGAGCCAGCCCACAAGGCTCTGACTAGATCCTATTGGCAGGGGAGGGTCGTCACTACCTAGCAGATAACAGCAAGCAGGAATGAACTGGTGTCCATCACCGTGTCCTCACAGCACATGGGACAAGGCTTGCCTCGTACAGAACTGTCCACTACAGGCTCCTCCTAGGGTCTCAATTCCTGCTTTACCCCTCAGGGAGGGAGGGGGTGGAGTATAGGTGGTGTGCTCTGGACCACATTTGCATCTTCATGGTGATGTACTCAGAGTGGTGGTTATAAATGAGTTTATATCCATCGTTCCTATGGACAGCTGTAACACGGCATATACTCACCACTGAGTAGGCATTGGGCACAGGAGACACAGGAGGCACAGGAGAGAGCAGGCCTGCCAAGGGCCTCCTGGTCACTTCCCTTATAATAGGCAATGATCAGCAGGCCCTGGGCAAGTGAATGGCTTCCACTGTGCCTTCCAAATCCACCTCATCCAGGAGGCAGAACCTCACACAAGAGCTCACTGACTCTGCACTGGGAACTACACGCCTGCCACCCATTTGATGTCACCCTGCAACCCCGGGTCAGCCTCTTACCCTGTTGCGGGCCTTTATCCTCTTATAGACAAAGTCCGGGAATGTCTTCCGGGGAATGAAGCGGCCAGCCCCTGGAGTAACAAGCAGGTTTCCATCCTCCAGCACCACTCTGCCCTGACTTATGACCACTGTGGGCACTCCTCGGCACTCCACTCCTTCAAAGATGTTGTACTCTACATTCTGAGGAGAGGCCCACAGGTGCAGCACCCTTCAGTCCTGACCCCAAGGCTGGCCAGCACTACAGGTAACCTTCATGTGCTGTGTGTGCTAAGGCTCCACCCAGAAAAACATGCAACTAAGGCAGACAAATGACACACAGAAGGAATTACCCCTCAACCAACCCAGCAACCCTGAGTCACGGGATTCTTATGACATCAAAGGGAGCAGAGTGTGTTTTAGGGATGGGGAGGGGTGGGGAGGACCCATCCTTGCCTACGCAGGTGAGGCACCCTCTGCCTCAGTCTCCAAATTTATAGGATTGGTCAGTAAACTCAGCCACACACCCATGAGGACAGGAGACAAGACACTGGCTAAGTGAGGTGCTGGGTAGATGTGGTACTGGACAAATTAAAGCTACCAAGAGCCACATTGAGGGTAGACATCTGCCACCTATCTTGGTAACACCCCTGGGAAGCAGGTCTAATCAGGTTTGGCTAAGGAGGGGGCATCCTCACCAGGTTGTGGCTCTTGGCAGAGATGACTTTCGTGGCCCTGGGATTCCAGATGACCAGGTCAGCATCAGAGCCCACAGCCACACGCCCCTTCCTGGGGTAAAAATTGAAGATTTTGGCAGCATTTGTGCTGGTCACGGCGACGAACTCATTCTCATCCATTTTCCCTGAAGCCTGAGAAGGAAGAGGACCAGCTGAGGGGAAGGTTGAGCTTGTAGATGTCGTGGGATAACCCAAGTTCAGGAAGGGATCCAGCCATGACCTCACCATGGCAATAACCCAGTGGTACAAATGCCCACCCAGACAGGGGCACTAACGACAGTGACCAGGTAGTCCAGTCATTTGACTGCCCCTATGGACACAGCCCCATTTCTAGTGCCTTTGTGATAAATGGTGATACTTTGATACCAACACCAGTGTCGCTTGAGACACAGTGACAGTCTCTCTGGTTTGTAGGCATGGCAGATGGAGGGACTCAAGATGGGGGCCAGGATCCAGAGGAAGGAGACCTGCCCCCTAAATATGTACCTGGGTACGTGCCTTCCTCCCTACTTCCCTCCCTCCCTCCTTCCCTCCCTCCCTCCCTTCCCTTTCTCTCTCTTCCCCTCCCTCCCTTCCCTCTCTCTCTCTCCTTCCCTCCCTCCCTTCCTGCCTTAGCTTCTAGAGTGCTGTAACTACAGGCCTGCGTTGCTTTGCCTGGCTATAAATGAATCCTGTTTAAAAATTTAAAATTCTTCATTAACATGTGACAATTACATATTTATGGTATGCAGGGTGACGGATGTGTCATTAATCTCCATGGTAGGGAATCCATAAATGTGATAGTCTTGTCCCGAGGACTAGGTGACTAGGTGCCATCACTGCTAAGCTAAGGCTTGGAGGGATAAGGCTGTCTCTCACACACACAAGCATTTCTGCTGTGGAGTCCTCCTGCAGCATGCTGCTGACAGCCCTTGCCTCATCCACATCTCCCCAGGCCTAGACTTACCACACATTTCTCCCAGACCACAGACATGCGCTCTTCTATACCGTTGATGCCCTCGGGGATCAGCGTGAAGTTATCTTTGCCAACAGCCTTCTGGGCAGTAGTGAAGGTGCAGTGTGCACTGCCTGTCACCTGGAGGTCCCCACTGAGAACAACCCAGGGTCAGAGTGGGCCAGGGGCTGGCCTTTCTGAACTGACCACAGCTGGGTCAGCTCCAGCTTCCTAGGCAGCCAGCCAAGGCTATGGAAGAGATCTGAGCTGGTACTTATGTACAGAAGGGAGAAGGTGGGCAAGGTGGGCATAATATGAAGGGCATGAAGAGAATCGTGAGGGGCCAAGGGCAAGGCAGCATAGGGGTAGGGAACCCCAGCTGGGACCAGAGAGCCCAGTAGTTCCCCAGTTAGCATTCCTGTAGAAGACTGAGATTCCTCTGGGGGCGTCTGGAGGAAGCACAGGTTTGGAGGCCACCGGCTAACCTGAGCTTTGGTGGGTTGAGTGCTCACCTGGACAGCAGAGTGGTGAGGTGACCTGCAGTAGTAGGGTCCGGGTTGATAGGGGGTGAAGTGACAAAGGCCGCAGCCTTGGCCCAGTTCTTGCTCCAGTAGTGTGAGCCATCAGTGCCCAGGCTGGCAGTGATAGGTTCCCCAAAGACGACCACCCCTAAAGTGAGCACGGGTTATGTCAGGACCCCATTAGCCTGAGCACAGCATGGGTCTCACACTGCTTCTGACTCTCTGTGCTTACGTTCATTGCCAGGGAAAGCTTGTCCTCTTCTCTGGGGCCCCTGGTTAGTCATTAGCCCTGTGGGGTGGTTCTTTGGGAAGTATAATGGCTGAGAAACTGATCCTTTCCAAATCTACTACCTCTGCTGGGGCCAGGCTGCTGGGCCCTCCAGCTGGGCCACAGAATAGAACTTGACCAGTTAAGCCTGTCAATCAGACTCAGAGAAGCCTTGTGCCAGGTCTCTGAAGTAGGCTGAGGCTGTTCCTATAAGTGAATGGGAAAGCACCAGGCTCAGAGTTGGGTGGGGACTGGTCCTGATGCAGAGTAGCTTCTTGGGAGGAGGGGTGAAGCTCTAGGGTAATCCTCTCCCTTGTAAACTTAGTAGGTTACTGTGCCAATCTTTGGGAAGAAACCTTGTCCCTGTCCACATCCACTTTCACCTCAGGGACTCCACAGTCTCGAGGCAGGGTTAGAAAATGAGTTCTCATTATGAGCCTGGGTGGGGAAACAGATACCAGATCCTCCATCGTTCTTGAACATGCTGCCTCTTTTATGTATTACCTTGGTCCTATGCCCCAATCCTGGCTCTCTCCAGTGCCTTGGAGACTGCTGGGACTTCCCTGGCCCTCTGAACTCACAGGCCTTCTGGATCCACACACAGTCTAGCCCCTGTTAACTCTAGCTATGGACCTGCCAGGACATATGTGTTTGCCCCTAGATAGCCTGAGTGCTATGGGAACGGAGTCCCTCAGCTGTCAGGATGTGTACCCCAGCTCCTGAACCCGTAACAAATATGAAAGCGAGCCCACCTATGGGATTGAGAACCCCTCTCAGATACATATATTTCTGCCCTTGGGTTCCCTGAGAACAGAAAACACAGTTTGCTAAGAACCCCTAGAAGGCAGTTATTTCTCTTAACAAGGCTGCAGCCTAGGGTCCAGCCTCATCCCTCCTGAGGACACAGGGCTCCTAAACTTCGCTTGAGCATTTATCCCTGGGACTAACATAAGCAGGTGCCCCATGAAGAGGCCTACTTTTCTATTGGGTCTTCCCTCCTTACCACCTGGAGGTCCTCAATTGTCAGCAGAGCTCTGGGAAGCTAGGAACATATGGGAAGCCAGCGCTGGCACTCACCCCTGCGCTTGGCCTGGGCAACCATGTCAGCTGCACCCTTGCTCATCACCTTGGTGATGTATAGTGGGCAGTTGGCCTGCTTGGCAATGGTGACTGCTCTGTACACAGCCTCGGCCTCTACCTGAAGATGGTGAAGGGAGAGGCCAATCAGAACACAGTAAGCCCCGAGAGTTCCTGACCAGGTAGGTTCTGGGACACCCAAGATCACCTATGAGACTGTAGGCACTGGAGGCATCCCTGTTGGAGCAAGGGCCTAGCTGAAGCCTCAGTGTCTAGAATCTGGGCTGACCCACACAATTCTCAGGGCCCAAGTGCACTGCCTTCTTGCCTCAGGTAAGGGCTGTGGGGTGAGAAGTGGTTGAGATGATTTGGGTAGGCAGAGGGTCATCGCATTAAGCCCCCAAGATGAGGACAAAATGAGCAGAGTACCACTCAGGCCATGTAGCAGGGCCAATTTAGCATAGCGCTGGGGCTCGGGGTGGGGAGATGGTATTCTCAGCAGGGCAGACTTACCTCTTCTGGGTGGCTGAGCACATGGCCCTCAGGACCAGTGATGCCTTGCTCCAGCAGGCGCTTCTGTTCCTAAATGACCAATAGGATGCTTTGCTCCAGCCCCAAGGATCCCAAACCCTGGATATGAAGTGCCTGGCTGACAAGCCTCATACCTCAAGCATAGTCCTGGGCCCCTGGACCTCCCACAACAGAACAACCACGAAGCACCCATAGCAGAGTGGACTTGGGGAAGGCTGGCTCAAGGTGCAAGCTCTTGACAGGCAGCCACCTCCCTTGCCCTCTCCTGACCCTGGGTGTCATACTGCATTCTCCCAAAGGACAGGCTAGGTTACTTTGGTAAGATCTGTGACCATCATGGAAAAACCTATGTTTTTCCTAACTCCCCAGCTGTGGTTTAGGGAGTTATGGCTCCCTAACTCACAGGCGGTTTGACCTTTGACTTAACATTCCCTCCCTCCTTAGGAATCTTGCTTCCATCCAAGGGTCACAGAGGTCACAGGTCTCATATTGTCTCCACCCAGCTTTGACTGCTATGTGGGCACCCACTGGAGCCCACATAGGCGTCACCTTGACCCATCCAGCCAACCCCGTGGGCAGCACAGCATCTCATACCTCCTCCACAATGTCCCCATTTTCTGCGTGCACCTGGGCCACAGCTCCAAGGTCCCGGATGAGGCTGAAGATTTCATATATCTGTGGAGACAGAGTTCCATACTTGTAGGGTCATCTCTCCAGCAACAGCCCAAGACACCCCACTTACTCATTCCCCCTGAACGTGCTCTCACCTGACCATCAGTACACTGGCACCTGTCCTTGTATGCCATGAAGACCAGGAAGGAGTTCACACCTAGAAAAGAAACGACTAGAGGGGGTCAGATACCAGGAGAGGAGACCAGAGACAGCGACATCTTCCCACAGAAGCTGTGCTGGCTGGCATAGCATCCTGCAGGCAAACCTCCATCAACAAGCTATGTCACACGATAGAGTTGACTATGTGTCAGCCACTCCCTCACTCCAACACTGGAACACATTGCTGTTCAACACTCCAAGCTTGGAACACATTGCTCACCCAGTAGGTACGCAGGGGAAGAATATACCTACTATCACCACCACCACCTGTCAGGCAGATCTCTACTCCTGCAAGGCATAGAGCGGTGTCATGGGCTTTCTTCCCAAGCCCCATCCTTTCTCTTCAGGAGAAGCAGCCAGGCCTGGCATGCTGGGGGAGCCTCTCTCAGCCCATCTGGCATGTCACCTGCCTACAGGTCCTGAGTCCTGCTTCTCCACACCACAACTCACGGTGCATGTTCCTGAGACTCTGAGAGGGGCAGTCAAGTCCCAGGGCTGGGACCTCAGACACATAGGAGGAAAGGAGGGGCTGATGCTCACAGTATTAAAGTCCAATCGAGAGCAAGGTTGAGCCTTCCCAACTCTTGGGCAGCCAGAATCTGCCCAGGACTTCCCAGGACCAGGACTGATGAAGGTCCATTGAGGCCTGAAGGCAGCCCCAAGCCCACTCAGTCCAGGGCCCTATCCCCTTGCTAGATAGAAATAATGTGGGGCATCCTGGGAAAAATGGGGCCATCTTGTGCCATCCTCCCAGGTGATGACTTGCATATGATGTCAATTTCTGATTAGGAAGCAATCTTGACAGGGAGAGAGGGTGCTGCAGACACCTGGTTCAGAGACATGAGGCTGCAGAGACTCGTCACTGTTTACTGGAGAGCAGACTCCAGTGCACACAAGTGAAGGAGGTGTGGGGGCCCTGTGCTCCAAAGGACATCAGTGTGAGGACGGACTATCATTCTCTGGAGACTGGAACCCAAGAAGATGGCCCTGTGTCCACAGCAGGCAGACAACAGTGTCCCTTGTAAGTGTCAAGGGTTCTGCAGTCAGGAAGTCCAGAGTCTTGGCCCTACTCATCTGTGAGCTACAGACCCCACAGGGAACTCAGTGGAAGACATGCATCCAGCACAATATCACTGTTTGTCAGCTTGCTAATAAACTCTGCCGTGGTTTCAGCTTTAGGACTTTGTGTAGAATGCAGCTAGTCTCTACTTACAGGTGAGTCAGTCTCAATACAGAGCTTAAAACAACCTGTTAAGAGAAAAACCAAGTGATGGAAATGTGGCTGTGTCTCTGTCATCGGGGCATCTCTCTTCTAAAACAAAACAAAACAAAACACCACAGAGAGCCAAGGTCAGCACGGTCGCTGAAGTTTCTGTGGGAAGTCCAATTATGGGGTGCGTTCACAGTATAGGACCTCCTAGTCCAGAGTTTTTGAAAGCACAATTGACTTTGGATGACTCTTTTCCAACTCAATTCCTAAATCCCCACCTTCCGACCAGGCTGGCAGACTGCAGCAAATCACAGGGGTTCTAGAAAGGACCCCTTGGTCTGCCTGCAGACACAGAGATCCCCAGGTACCACCACCCCTCATTGCTGCCCACCTTTGTCCCTGACCAGGGCCTCCAGCTCCTCTTTGGTGCTCTCATGCCAGCGGGGAATGTCCACATGTAGGGAGTAGTCACAGCAGGCTGCACTGTCTGCTCGCTCCCGCCACTGCTCATAGGCTGCCAGCAGGCTCACACCAGCATCGGGAAACACATGGTCCACTGTTGAGGACAGCACAATTAGCTAGGCTCCCCAGCCTGACCAAGATGTTCAACTATTTTCTCCAAGGGGGATTTGGGTTCACATTCTGAAGACCAGAGTGGGATTGGAGAAAGATATAGCAGGGGGAGGTCCTGTCTTGCTACCTTCCCTGTTCCTTCCAGTCAGCTCATGGGTATCTTCTGATCACATCCCTCCAGCCTCTCTGAGGAGAGCACTGAGAGGGGAGCCTGAGTTCAAGCCATACCACTTCCAGCAGACCTTAGCTCCCTGAGGAACAGCAGGTCAGGGTTTCCAGATGTTCACAGTACTGGCCCTGTGGACCTGAAGGCTTCTAGAAGACTCTTTTTACTGGGTCAGTTTCCATGGCCTCGCTGACTCCACAAGGCCCAGATAGTCCCAAATCACTCCTGCATGTGGCCACTGTGCTGGCTCCTTCCCACTCTAAAGTCCAATACTGCTCACTGGTCAATCCCGAGATGTGACAAGAGAGAGCTCAGAGGGGCTACTAAACAAAATGGTGCACCTCAGGAACCAATGGCTGCCTCATGTCCAGGCCACACTCCCATCGTCCATCACTCAGATCACCAGGCCGGAGAGGGCTCATGCACTACACAGCCTACGTTTCTGCCATAAGTATTTCCCGTTTGTGATTCCAGAGATGCCTCACGAGCAGGCCATGTAACAGTGTAGCTGTGCTGGCTCACTTGGGCTACCACATGCACTTGAGCAGGAGACTGCCATGGCTACCTTGCTGCTAGCCTTCCTTCAGTCAGTGACAGGGTGAACCAAATCAAACTGTGGTTGTAGCAATGGCTGAGTGTTGTTGTGAAGTGCCTGGACTCTCTAGGACTGTACCTCCCTGGTAGCAGTAGGAACAGTACTTACTGTGTGCCAGGTGCACAAAGAAACTTGAGGGGAAAATCCTTTATCCTCAGACCTTAGAGATGAGCCCTTTCCTCCTATCTTGAAGGCATACAGCATGAGTATGTAGGGCTGTGATAATGAGCCCAAATACGGACATGCGCACAGAGAGAGCTCAGACACGGGAGTATAGATGTCCTGTCTTGGAAACCATAGCCCCAGTTCTTGACACAGGCAAAAACTTATTGCAAACAGATTTCAGAGGCAGGGTTTGGGCCACAACTCTTCTGGTCCAGAGCACTGGGATTTCCAAACCCCCAGTTCCTGGCCAGCTGCCAGTCCCCTAGGGGGAGTAAGTGGGCACAATTCTATTTATCCAGAGCTCATCAGCATCCTAGAATGAGCCAAGGCAACGGGCCCAGAAAGAGATGCAGGACTGGCCAGGGTGTGCCCAGCACGCTTTAGATGGAGACATAACAGAGAAATTGAACTGAGAAAAACCAACTCATGAAATAAGGAGATGGGCCATGCACTCTCCCAGCATGCCTAAGCATCTACAGAAACCCAGCCTCCTACTAAATGTTGTGATAACACAAAGATACACATGGAGGCTGGAACCATCGTTGTCATTCAAGGCTTCATGATGTGGCAAGTGGCCTGCACACTCACATATCATTGTGGTCCCGCCCGCTAGGGCCGCCTTAGTGCCCTGACAGAAATCGTCAGCTGGGGTCATGCCCAGCACAGGCATCTGCAGCCGGGTATGGACGTCAACTCCCCCAGGCAGTACCATCAGGCCGTGAGCATCGATGGTTTTGATGCCCCCAGGGACGATAAGATTTTCTCCAATTTGCCTGAAAGCAACAAACAGAGTCATCACTGTTCATAGAGAGCTCCAGATAGAACTCAAACAAGCTCCATGGCAGGCTTTAAAAAGTGAGGGTTTGGAATCTTGCCTGTGAGGAAAAAAAAAAAAAAGCAGGCCCAGATGCCAGAGAATAAAACTCACACTATCTCAGGAGAGCAGGGCAGAGGGCCCAGTGCTGTGCCAATATGGCTTTCCTCTTGCCCTCTGCTGAAGCCCCTGGTTGCTGTCTACTGACCAGCACTAGAGCTCCCTGGCACATAAAGCAGAGGAGTGAGCATCTCAGTATTTACTATTCATCTCCAGGAGCCCAGACTTGAGCGAAAGGCTGTGATAACACAAAGATACACGGACGCTGGACCCATTGTCTTTCTCAAGGTCTTATGATTATCCAGCAAGACTATCACGTCTCAAGGACTTGTTCCCAGGGACAGGGTTTTGGTGAGGGGAAATATCTGCATGATTTCCACCCCAAAGCAGACACCCGAGTACTAGGTAACCAACGTTCACATGTACGCAGATCTACAAATACCTCTGGGCAGAAACTTACTTAATCAGACCATCTTCCACATACAGGTCAGCATGAAAGGACTGGTCATCGTTCACAATCTTCCCACCTTTGATGAGAAGGCGGTCACTCTGACAGAGACAAAACAATGGCGCTGAGGGAGACATCTTAAACTACTAGGAATTTCTTCCCCTAGAGTGACTGAAGTGTTTTGGTGCATTTTGTAAGCCATAAGAACCAACTCAAGTGTATGTTTACAGTACTCCAAAACAGGATACTCAGAGCATTGTCTGACACAGCCCTGGCACTAACTTTAGTTCAGCAGATGCTGAAGGCAGGGGGCTAAGTGAGGACACCAGAGCAAAGCTGTGTTGGTGAAAGTATGGCGGGTGACGCAGCTGCTACGTTTGAACCTTCTTCCTGACCACTAGGGGAAAAAGAATCTGGCTTGAGGGAAGGGCTGGCGACCTCCCAGTTCTGAATAAGCACCCGGATGTTCCTCTTCCACCTGTACTGACAAAGGTAGATGGGCAATAACAGAACGGGCTGTTACACCAGAGCACTACAGGCCCATGATGGGGTTAGAAGCCAGACATCTTAGTCTTGAATCCAGAGATTATAGCCCTGGTATAGATAGATGGAGGCAACGTGTCTCTATTATCCTCCATCAAGGCTCAGGTCATAGAACTGTGAGAGGAATCCAGGCTGCCTTGAGCATCACAAGGTTTCTCTGGTGAACTAGTACTGGAGACCGGTGTAGTGGGGCAGAAGTAAAGGACTGCTCCAGACTAGGAAACAGCTATACAAAGGTTCTGAGGCAGGAAAAGCTTGGGTTGGTATTAAGCCTCAGAACAACATGAGTGCTACAGTAAATGGGAGAAGCAAGAGAAAGAGCAGTCATCAGAGTTGGGCAAGTTGAGACACACAGGTTTTGGAGTCCACGGGATGACACTGGGGCCAGGAGCATTTGATTAGCTCTTACTGATGCAGGGATGACCTGAGCTGTCGGAAAGAAAACTATGATAGGGAAAAGGGAAGTAAGATGGCTGCTTGAATGGCTTCCTGGGTTGTTCAGGGAAAGTGAGAGGCTCACTCTCAGTCAGTGTTACTGACATGGGCATGAGCAAACAGAATCGATAGGGGTGGATGTTGATGGGCAGAACTAACAGAACACCCATGAGCATGAAGGATGGGGCGGTGAATCAGGAGGCTCTGATGTAGTGTGAAGACATTCAAGTGGGTAAAGAAAGGGTTTGTGGGTAAGGCAAGCTCCCTGTGGGCTAATCTCAGCAAAATGGAGGCAGAGAATCAAACTGATTGGTTCCAATTCTTAGCATCCATAGGACAGATACGTTTAAGACCAACCAGGAAGGAGGAGTCAGGCAGAAAGGGGAACTTGCAGATGGAACTCTTGCATGGACCTCAGAATCAATGGCCTAGCTTCGGTAGTAAACAGTGGAGACACACAAGGAGCGAGGCGGGGGGCAGATGCAGAACACACATGGGAAAAGAAACCTGTGGCTGCCCTTTTCCAACCCATTATGAGCTCCAACTCTTCCTGTGAACTATCCAGGGAAGGCACTCTGCATTGAACAAGGAAACCTGGCTACATGCCCCGGGCCAAACCTCCAGGCCAGCTTCAGGTCTGTTATACTGTCAGAGGCCAGGAGAACCAGCTGAGAGAGAACCAAGCAGAACCTTATCAGCCTACAAGGACGACAGGGAGCCCTGTGCATACTTCACTGTTTTGACCAACTGCTGAGTGTTGGGCTGAATCCTCAGAGTTCTCCTGTTCTGTCATCAGCACACAGTTTTCCAAAGGCCTGGCAACTAAGCCCCAGCCTACATCACCCAGCCCTCTGCCCGTACATGATTATTAAGCTATATATTGGTTGGGGGAAAACACAAAAAGAATGACTTGTAAACATTTTGTGAAATCCACATCACAGTGTCTACATTCATGTCCATGGAATCACCCTGCCCCGGAGTCCTCAAGTGGGACAGACATGATATGGCCCACACAGCTGAATGGACTTAGCATCTGGCCCATTGTGGAAGTAGCTTGGTGATTACACCTCCCATGGCTGCAGCTCACTTACAAACTCTCTCCAAATGTCTGACGGTGGTCACTAACTAGCCTCACGGAGCATTAGTACCTACATAGGCCTACTACAGCCACCCACCCACTTTGCAGGGCTGGTACTCTGGACCACACCCTTCATCTTCCCCTCTTGGCCTAGCCATTCTCAGAAAAACCTAGGAAAACTAAGCCTTTAGGAGGAATCTCTGCACCAGAAATCTTGAGTTTTGGGGTCCTTATTTAGACTCCTATTTTCAGGCACCAGAATTTGCATTCTGGAGTCCTCTGTATTTGGGGGAGCAAGCAGTACTGTGCTATACCCCATCTAGATGAATGGGAGTTCCAGGGAGCCCTCTATTTTCATGAACACTGCTTGACTGGGCAGGAGACTGCTACTACCATCTCCATTCAGTGCCAGCTAGCTGATGGGACTTTTTCCTCAGGCCTGGAGCCCTAGGAATAATAGTAGGCAGTCAAGAGGCAGGAACTACTTTTAGTCCCTCTGATTGGGGAAGAGGACTTCCCCCACCCCCCCACCCCCAAGGCTAGGGAGCTGACCTCCCCAACAGCCTAATTAGACTCTTATGATGAGAACAAGTCTAGAGCTTTTAAAAGACCTCCTGGAGCCCCTGACCTGGTCCAGCTGATCCCAGGAGCCCCCCTCTCTTCCCCTGAGGCTTCCGGCTGCCTCAGTGGGAAGGCTTTGTTTCCTGGCCGGCAGGGTGGACACGCTGACCTCTTACTTTCTGCAAGTCTGTGTTGTGGAGGTCTGTTCTGAAAGGAAGCTCTGTAGGGATGTTTGTTTCAGTGGTCAGTTAGTACTCACCTCTCTGTGGAGGCTCCGAACCCGACTTCGTGCAGGGGCTCGGGGCCTCCAGGGACACCAGATCTAGTAGCCAGGGCTAAATCGCTTTGTCTCGGACAAAGCGCTAGAGACACGAAAGCGGCGCGCCCAGGGGGTAGGCGGCCACGGGCTGTTCTGGGAACAGCTTCGGACGTCCGAGTGCCTTGAGGCCCGGGGCCAACAAAGGCTGTGTCCGCCGACCGTCCTGGAGACAGCTCCAGGCAGTGTCCACTTGAACTCCATCCGCCCCGCTCCAGACCCGGCAGGAGGCCGGCCACCTACGCTCTGGCTAGCAGGCCGCTCGCGCACCCAGCCTCTCCAAGCCGATCACCGGAGTCCGGAGAGCTGGCGGGCCCCGGGCCTGTGCGCCGACTGCGCAACGGGTTCCGCGCGGCCTGGAGAGCTCTCTCCGCTGCGGGCGGCGATCGAAGGAGAGGGCAGAAAAGGCTGGCGCGGGGCTGGGGACTGGAGCAGGTGTGGGACTCATGGACAGGACCGGGAGGGTCGTCCGTTGAGCGAGCAAGCCAAGCCACTCCTGCCGTGGGCAAGGGACGCAGACGCAGCGGGGGCGGGGGCCCGACTTACCGTTATCCGAGGAATGCTTTTCTTGCCTTGGAAGGACATCCTGATCCACGGGCGGGCTGGGTGTCCTCGGTAGGGGCTGCGCGGGCGTGGACGTGCCGGCGGGGACACACGCGGAGCTTAGGAAGTCCGAGTGTGAGCTAGCCTGGTTCTGGGCTCCGATTAGCCTATTTGCATTCAGGCCCCGCCCACCGACCGTCATTTGCATCTGGGCCCCTCCCCCTTGCTCCCGTTTATGCCGGCTTGCTCAAAATTTCTCCCTCCCTCTTTTCTTTTCCCTCCCTTTCTCCTTCCCTTCCCCAAGAGCACCCTGGAGGCCACAGACTGGGACCACTGTACCCTAGTCCGCCTGTGCTGAGTGGAGAGGGATGGTTTGCGACCTATCAAGACCAACATGTATGAAGTTTGCAGTCGGGGAAAGGACAGGAGAAGAGGTGCCTGTCCAGTCTGGCCCCACCTAGCCTTGTTCTGTGTTGGCCCGAGGGACCCCAGGCTACAGGGTTCAAAACTAATTCTCATATCTGTGTGGAGGCGCTGCAGGAGCCAGAATCTAGCCTAGAATCTCTGGCAAAATTTATATATATTCAAGGAATGGTTCCGGGTTGGAGAGCAAGAACCTAGCCTGGTGTGACCGCGGGACTAGGGAGTAGGATGCCTAGGCCAGACTGTTCCTTGGCAGGTCACATCAGTCTAGGGTAGGAGTGGGAGGACAAGTTGAAGAGGCAGAGAGAAACAGCCAAGACAGACAGAGATAAAAGGGCTGGATTGGGCACTGCCAGGGAAGACCAAGGTGGAGACTCAGACCCGAGCTAGCTAACTCACTCCTAGTCTCAGGGCTACCTATAAGCCATTCCCTCCCCAAGCCCGAGTCCTGCTTCCTTTACCTGCTGAGGCAGTGTTGGGCAGGCCCTGGGGACAGGTTGCATTGGCTAGATCATCTCTGCCTGGTTCTTTGGGGACCCTGTGGTTCCTGGTGTAGCTCGCTGACCTGAGGACCTCTGTGGGCTGTCAGGTGGTGCTTCCATTGGTAGCTCTTATTTTCCAAGGCATCCTTCACAAAGCAGAAGAAATCCTCAAGCTAAGCCCAGCCAGAGGTGTCACAGACACGTGGGGCCAGCCATCACAGTGGAAGTGGGAGATTTGCAGCCAGGGAACCCCACCCTAGCATGAGGTCTGCACGTGGAATGGGGCGGTGCTGCAGCCTCTTGGTCTCCCTCCCCCTTGGAGCCCACAGAAGCCTTTCTGAACGGATGCTGTCCATAGACAAAGGGTGCTGAAAGCGTTGGGCCAGGCCAGAGGCACCAACTGTCCTAAAGAACTCTGGTGGCTTGCCTTCAGGACACAACTCCTGCTCCACCAACTCTCAGAAGGCAGGGTAAGAGCTGTGGAGCTGGTGTCTACTCCACGTGCTGTGGGAGCATCCATGCTAGACCATGATGCAAGAAGAGGATCTAAGGACCAGCAAAGACGGCCTATTCTGAAGCTGAAGGTTAAGGATTTGGGACAAGCCAGAGGTGCTCTCAGACACACCCCTTAGCCCCAGCAAATCACAGGACATTCATTCATTGCCATCATCATGGAGTCTACAGTGATGGATTTTAAATAAAAGACCCCACCTTCACATTGTCCACTCAGCCAGTCCTTTAGAACACATGCCTGGACAATGAGTTGCTGTGACACCCTACTGGGGTCATGGGCCTGGCAGTGAGCCTAGACCATCATGTTTCTTCCCACCTGCCCTGGACTCCCCCTCCCTCAAGTGCACCTGCAAAACTTCAGCTCCTCATCAGTATGAGAGCTTCTACAATAGATGTAGCCAACTGTTCTTATCAAAGGCGTCAAAGAGTTTTGTTGTTGTTGTTGTTGTTTTGTTTTTTTCCTTTCCTAAGCTACTTGAATTCTTCTCCATGTTACATACTGGACGAATTCACTGGAAGAGATCTTCAACTAATGACTGTCAGAGTCTTTTGACTGAAGGGCTATCCTTTCAATGATTTTAAGTGTCTCTGGATGAGGCTGCAGGTAAGGTGTGGGCTTTCCTCCCTAGTGGGCACAAGGTCCAAATTCTCTTTCTTGCATGGAAAGAGGCACTGCCGGCCAAATGTTGAAGGCAGAAAAGGTTAAAACAGATAATAAATTCACACTTTAATGACACTCAAGGAGACACCTTGAGCTAGGATTTAAAACAAGTTTTATTAAAACTGTACAATAATTTACAAATAAGTAAAAATTCTCTGGTATATATTATAGGAACCACAATACAAAAATATGTGTAAAATTTATAATTGACCACGATACAAACCTAGTTTAAGCCTGGGAATACTGTTTAGCACTGAACGGAAAGATTGCGTGTTGAGAGGGGGTGTGTTAAGGATCGCTTCATCGAACACAAACACTGCCTGGCACTTTGCCACAAGAAGCCAAGTTCTGCTCCTTTTTTGCATATGTTTACAGTAAAGCTTTTTAGAAAAGATACAATAAATATATGCTTTGATACATATATTCACAATGTGATTTTCCTGAGCCTAAACTTAGATCCATCACTGTGTTTTCACACACAACCCACCTCAAGGGTTCAACGGCGGAGTTATGGCAAGAGCTGATCAGCTATCAGTGTGCCTCAGACCCACCTCCACCCTCCCTCCTGACTCCCAGTTGGTATTTACAAGCTGCGTAAGGCACTCAGGTTTCCTGAAGGCTACAGAGTCTGCAAGGGCAAAGACTTCCATCACAGCCATAGGCCTTCAGCAACAGAACGCTAGACCGTGGAAACAAAGTAGATACCGCACGGCTGTTCACAAAGGACTCTGCAGTTTACGTGGATTTCTAGTTTAGACAAACGAAAATGCTTATGCTGTGCCCTGTGGTGCACACAGAGTGAGAGGGCTGACAACTCAGAGCAATGGGAAGCCGAGGCCCACACCTCAGTGGCACAGTTTGAGTCCCTGGGGGCCATGTCAGGGTCCCTCTTCTTGCTTCACCAGGGCAGTGCCATTGCACACAGATGCCCTGTTTTAGGAGATAGCAGCAGGAGCTCAAACGTGGGAGGGAATCCTGTCCAACCCAGCATTTGGGATAAAAGATTCAGTCTGAGATTTAGAAAATGCACCTTACTATTGGAGTGCTTGAGCTTTTCAGACACTCATTGGCAGCAAGAATCGGAAACAGAGGCTGACATTTCCTCCCTCACCCCCGCCCCATGTTCAGATCTGACTTTGGGATCAGGTGACGAGAAGGTGCTTATGACATGTGAATAAAAACGATGAGATCTAAAGAGAGGGACAGCCTTCCAGCTAAGCGTGTGCTTTCAGGAATACAGCTGGGTGAAAATGCAGTTTGGTTTGTGGGATTTTATCTAACATTCACTGAGCCATTTTCCCTTCTATGTACATATACTTTACACATAAACAGTAACGACTTGATGAGCATTGGTACTTATTCACATGCTTCTCTTCCTTATGTAGCCTTTCTTTAAAACAACAAAAAGTTCCCAGACATGGAATTTAGACTGTCGGGGGGTATTATGAAGTATTCCAGACATACACACAACATGCAGAACCATGCTCCAACTGAACCGAAGAGGCGTGAGGTGGGGTGAGTTTCCAGTGAAACCCTTTGTTCCCAATGAGCTACTGTTCTCTTGCAAGTTCACCTGGAGCTGGGCCAGGAACACTGGTGAGCAGGGAGCAGCATGGACCTGAGACAGCTTCAAGATGCCTGCATTGCACAGTCCATCGGTCACTAACCAGTGGCTTCCCTCACCTACAGATTTGTGGCAGCATCACTGACTGATACAGCCTATTGCCACCACTCAGTGCTGAGTACAGCAAATGGGCCAAGGGAAGAAAGTCATTTAAACAAGACGAGACCATGCACTAATGACTAAAAAATTTCAGACTCAAAGACCAAACTCAAAGTAAAGCTCAGCCAGAGAAATGATGACTGGGCATAGGTAGCCAATAGGAAGGACCAAGAGCACTCAGTGCATTTCCCAGCAGAAATCCTGGAGCCACTGAAGTAAAGGGCCATGTGTCCAATCTTGTAAGCTTTTCTCTGATTTTGACCTAGGGGTCCATAACCACTTGGTCATCTGCACCACAGCGGAACATTTTTCCTGACACAAATATAAAATGAACCTAATACTTTCAGACAGCACTTTCATTCCTCCCCCTGGCTACTGGGTCCTGTAATATACAATGCTGAAGGTAATGGTCACACCTGACTGCAAATCTCACTATCCAGTGTGTCAACTTCTAGGTGCCTTGAAAGGGCTCTAATCCGGGCACTGACTTCTCATTGAGCAAGCACACACATGAACACACATGCACACACATGCCCTCCTGATTTCAGCATAGAGGGCAACAATCTTAGACTAGCATGGATGTAATGGACAGAAGAGCCTCCTCCAACCAGGATGCAGCCCGGTCCATACGAGGGAAGACTGGACATTGGATGTACCATCTAGCACAATGAAAACCTCATTTGAACCGGCCTCATGGCTGCACTGTTTTCTCTCTGAAAAAAAAAAAAGAGTAGAAACAAGGGCTTTAGTGTAACATACTCGACACACATACACAGGAGTGTTCACAATGCTGGGCACACAAAGAGCAGGGTCTGGAGGAACACTGAGAATGAGGGCTCCATCCAGACTGGCTCTTCATGCAGGCAATAGTATCCCATTCTGGAGGAGCTGGCTTTGGAGATACTGCACTAATGGCACATATGGAGCCTCCATCTGAGCAGACAGCCTCCCAGGAGACTGCACTGAACGTTAGTCTACACTCGTCATTGTAGAATCTATCTGAGCCTTCCTCAATAGTCCCTAGAGACTGCCAGATTCTTCTCAACTTGCTCTTCTTCTCTGAGCTTACAAAGGCGGGGGAGCTTCTGCTAGCTTCTAACTTTCTCTTATTACATTAAAATTTTTAATGTTTCTAAACACTGAAGGCGCTGCTAAAAGTTCCTTTCAAGCTGATCGGCACCCGATGCAGTGGGTGGGGGAAGACCCAAGACCACAGACACTAACATCTACCTCAGAGGATATCACCTCACAGGGGGTAGACAATTAGGGGCTGCAAAAATATCTCAGTGGTTAAAAGCACTGGCTGCTCTTCCAGAGAACCAAGGTTCGATTCCTAGAACCCCCATGACAGCTGACATAATACCAGTTCCACAGTAGCCAGCCCCCTCTTCTGGCCTTCGCTGGCACTGCATGCACATTCTTCACAGATATACAAGCAGACATACATCCATACACATAAAAAATTTTAAAATAATAAAGGTTAAAGAATTTTAAAGAATCAAAATAGTCACATCATATGTATGTTAACTTCTGTGTACATTTAGTTGGAATCAATGCTGTCATTATAAGAACGTGTTACTCTCTGCCTTTAACCGGATTCACTTCTAGATAAGGTGTCACAGACCCCTCTATTTTTAGAACATTAAAATGGGGGAGGGAGACTATTTCAACTCTAGGCCTTTTATTTTTAAAGTAGAAAGTCAAAGTTCCAAGGAGGAAAAGGGAGAATGCCCAGGCGGCACTTGAGGCTGATGAGGCCTGAGGTCTACTCTTCAATCTTTTCACCCAAGGCCCTTACCACATACATAGCCGTCAGCCTTCCCACCCCTTGCACTGACTCTATGAATTAGGTGATCAACTCTCTAGAGTATGAACTACACACATGACAAGAAGAAGCAAAACCCATTGTAAAAAATATGCAGAACCCTAAAATAGCCACTCCCTAAGTTGAATTGAGACAAGGCCATCCCACTGCCTGGGGCCACTCCCTCTGTCACTCTCCTGAGCCAGTAGCTTCCCTGATTTGCTCACACACTCCATTCACTGCCATTGTTTGCAGGTGTGTGGCATTCTCCCTTCATCTGTGACTGCATGTGTAGGTGCATGTATGCTAACACAGATGCACGCATGCACACACACAGGCACACAGTTTACAGAACAAGTGGCTCTCTGTCCTCATCCATGACCATGTCCCCTACACAGGCACATTGAATGTACATTTACATATGTGCACATCTGTATACAATACAACACACATGTGCATACAAAACATTCATATACATATATAGGTACATCATGTACAGTTTCTAGGATGGCTGCCTTTCTGCCTTTCTCTCACCCGTGACTGCACCACACACAATGTACATATACATACATCCATATAACATGAATACTGTGTATACACACATATACTCAGGGACGTCATTTTGGTCCCAGGGTTCTAGTCCTACAAAATCAACTTCTGCCCCACTCCCCAAGTCCAAGCCTCTGAAAATTATTCCCCCTCCATCTATTCCCTTTCTGGCCACTAGTTCAGTTTCAGGTCAAGTTTTCAGTCAGACTGGAGCCATGTTGGGCACAGGGTAAGCAAGAGTAAAACCATCTTGTGTGCCTGGTCATCGTATCTGTGTCCCACAGGGATCCTCAATGTCCCGTACAACTGCTTCACCAGTGCTGGTTCAGACCTCCAAATCTTTACTCACAAGTCTCTGTAGTTAGGAAGCCTGAAGTTCTACTCTCCTGCCTACAGCCTGGAGTTAAGAAAACAACTTCTGAAACAAGATTCTACCTGCTTGTACCACACAAAGGATCAGACTACAGCAGGCCTGCCTTCCCTCCCAGGTCTGGGACTTAGTGGACCAGGGTTGGGTACCCAACCAATCAAATCCCTCAAAAGCCTGGAACTATGCATCTCAAGTGGACTTCCCGCACTGGTGCATAACTGTGCTTTTGTTTCCCTTGTGTGGAGAGTGTGCCCCATAGAAACCTCACAGGAAGAGAAGAACACAAAAACCTGCTCAGGACCCTATGACCTTTCCTGTGTACCACACTCCCTTGTGTTGATGGAGCTGTGTAGCTAATGACTTAGCTGTGATAACTCAGCCACAGGGGGACCGTAGTTCAAGTCCTGTGACTCCTAGTGAGCATGGGGTGATCTTGGTGAGCCTGGACTACTCCATTTTCTCTGCCACAGGGAAGTTAGCAGGCTGGGATCAGATAGAACATGGCCCTTAGCCATCATGAACATAGTCTTTTGCCCTTTTAGGTAGCAAATGTCTCTCTGTGTGTGTCAGGGGCCACACCAAGGACTCCACAGTGACAAATGCAGGCTCAGACTGCTGCTTGTCTCCTCGAGAGTTCACAAAGACAAGTGACAAGAGAGGAACTGAGTGGCACATGAGGGTGCAACTGGGAGTTCCATGCCAGCTCCAAGCTGCTTCAATTAGAGAGTGTGAGGCCATTACCTGCCTCATGGCCGTGTGACATGTTTAAAGGCCAGCAGCTGGGTCACAGTCTCCTCTCTCTCTCTGGTGAGCGAGCAGTTAATGAAGCTTTAGTATTGGGTTGCAGTGAAGCTGGAGATTCACTTTGAATTGGTAACACAAGGGCTCAGCTCATAGAACCAAAATGAATAGAGTGGGGTGGGAATGGGGACCAGGACTACGCTGTTGTCCCCGCCCCTACACTTGCAGTGGGGAGTGTAGTCAGCAGCAATGAGGACTCAGACTTTTGGATCTGTGGAAGCTACACCCATGGGTAGCACAGGAAATGGCCCTGGCATATGGATGGGGAAACAGCATGCTGATTTATGTCAAAACAAAGCCGGGGAGCAGCCCTGCCGCCTGTGTTTGCACTGAGAATTTCCACAGGCTCTCGCTGTTGGGAAACAGTAAGCTGTTGGCACAGGAGATGAACACCTTCCTGGGTCCCCAAGAGTGCAGCTTGGATCAAAATCAACTGCTACAGATGGTAACACTGGAAAAAAGCTGGGGGCCCACAGCCTTAGTTAGGGTGCAGAGACAAACAAACAAAAAAAAAAACCCTCCTATCTGTGGAGTCCACTGGAAAGGCTGGGACACTGCAGACCCCAAACACCATTCTCTAGGGCTCCCAGAGTAATGGACCTCAAGATACAAAGGGATGAGATAAATTTTTCTAATAAGCTCTGTCTTTCCAGTCACATCAGCCAAACATGTTCAAGCCAGACAGAACCAAGCAGCAATACCAAGGCCATTTTGGAGTCCAAACCTTCTTCCCCAACACTGTGATCTGGGGTAATATCAAGGAATAAGCAAGCCGATGAAAGTGACTTAAGTGGCTTCTTCTTTCTCTCAGCCACTCTATCTAACCCCCTGGGCTAGCAGATGAGCCTAGCTCCCCCCAGCTTCCCTCAGTCTCCTGCTCCCAAAGCCTCAGCCTCAGGTCAACCCAGCCCCTTGCCTGCCTTCTGAGAAGGGCACTGCCGGCTCACCTATACCTGGCCTCCCTCTGGAGTTTCCCAGAGGTATTGACAACTGTGTTGTATATGGTTCTCTCCAGCTTAGAAGCTTCTGCAAGGCCCCAAGCCCTCCCATTTGAAATGGAGTGGGGGCTGGGGTGGTCTCAGGTCTCCTTGCTTTGATATCTGCCAGCTGGCAGGCACAGCTGCTGATCCTGCACAGGCCCGGCCTCTTCCTGCTTTGTAACTCACTTCCCTGACTTTCCTGAGCAGGGCTCAGCTTGATCCCTGGCTCAAGCTCCCTTTGAAACTCATTCTCCCTTTGAAATGTCCAAATTGCCACTGCAGGCCTGGGAACAGAGCTCAGACCTCTCAGCCCCTCCTCCTGGGGCTCCAGCTTGAAAGCAGCAGATTGGGGAGGTGTGTCTCAGCCTCTGGGGTCACATGAGCCAACCTCTGCAATCAGCCTGTTCTGTGTATATGGCTGTGTGTCTTCAGTGAGTTGTTTCTCTAGAGGACCATGCTCACCCTGGGATCACTGCCATCCTCCCAGGCAAGCAAGGTCAGATGCTCCAAGGAAACAGTTGTGGTTGCCTCTGGGATCCCAATGCTTGGAGGACCCCATTCGAGATTCTGAGAGATGCTTTGTTTAGGTGGGAATCAAACCTGACCTCCCTAGGTTCAATCTACCAACCTAACTCACTCCCCAGAGAGTAGACAAGAAAGGCTTGGTTTGGGGGGAAGGCTGGACCATATCCTGAGACACAGAGGGACTTAGATTTCCATTGTTCCTACCCAGAGTTCACCATGTGGAAACTCTAGAAATCTCTCCTTTGCCCCACCCTCCTAGGAGAGGCCCCGGTAGAACTGAGAGAGGGTGAGTTACTGCTGTAGAGTGCTACACCCCAGGTGTGGTGAGGGAGAGGCAAGCGGAGGTTGGAAGCAGACAAGGGAGCCCAGCGCCAGGCAGGAAGGCGGATTTATGCTGTGGAAATGTGCTGTGCTCCGGGCTCACTTCGACACAATGGGATGCACTGTGATCTTGCTTAATGGCTTGGAGCCAGAGGCTCATGAAGCAGAGCATGTGAGGACCTCTGGACACTCCCCTCCCATGCTTGTGAGAAAGGAGTGCATGTAGCATGGGGCCCCAGCATCTTGCACCCACCACTGGTTTCTCAGTTGCTCTGTGATTCTTCTGGCCTTAGGAGTAGCCGCTGAGGTCTCCAGGCCTCTTTGTTTACAGAAGACTCCAGACCCTCTGCAGATGGAGGTAGCAAAGGGCTGATGTCAAGTCTAGAGAGCCAGGACTCTTATGGGTATAACCCCCAGAGCAAGAGCAGGAAGTCTACATTGACTAGAACCTAAAGAGCATCCTCTGGGCCCCACGCCAGGCAGGAAGTGGGGTTTGTGCTGGGGAAATGTGCTGTGTCCCAGGCTCCATTTAACACACTAGGGTACACAGTGGTCTTGCCTAAAGACTTGGAACAGAGACCTAGTGCTGCAACTCCTGAGTTCTGGGGAGCACGGAACAGCTCAGTGCCGTGACCACAAGCATCATAGTCCTCCTCCTACCTTGTCATCTCAGGCTGGAGACATGAAACACTGGCCTGTTCTTACCCAGGGGCCCCCACCTCAGCTCTTAGAGGACTGTTGAAAATGAGAGGCCAATCCTGGGTAAAGGTGAGGAGTAATTTCAGGGGTGGGACCAGGCTAGACACATCAGGGCTTTGTTTATGGTGAACAGATAAGCTAAGGCTTTATGCTACTCAAGGCTCTGCCTATGCTCCTGACTGGATAGTGAGCACATTGCTCAGCCTCCCTTTGTCTGACTATATACAGCTAACCCAATGGGTGGGTGTGCATACACACAACCAAGCGCATGGGCGCTTACATGCAGGCGCACACATCAAATACATAAGCACGCATCCCCGTAACCCTCCAAGGCACATGCAGGTGTGAGCACTTTTCGCCTGCTTCCCTATTGGTTCTTGGATTCTTCTGCCTTGGCTGCAGGCAGCTGGTCTCAGCTGACAGTGGGGGTATCCTGTTTACGTTTCTGACACTGACCTCTCTAGCAGTGACATCTCTTATTAATGGTCTCCCAGTCGTGCTATGAAAGGATCCATTATTGCACAAGCCAAAATGGCCATGTTATAGATGGGCGGCAGCTGTCCCACAGGCAAAAGCTCCCTGCGGTGGGGGTGGGGGTGGGAGTGTGAATTAGACAATGGAGCAGTGAGGGGGAGGGCATACCTTCCATTTCCCAGCAGTTGTTTCAGTCTGGTCTGAGATTTTAGTGCAACACACCCAGGAACATTTGAGAAATGTCTTTGCCAAGAAAAGCAAAGATTTTAAATACAGAGCAAAAATAAAAGTATTGCAGCTAGGACAAACTGGAAAGGAGTCTCAGAGCTAGACACTGATGTTACTTGACCCAGCGTCTTCATTCCTCAGTGCGTAACCAGAAACAACAACCTCTCTCTCTCTCTCTCTCTCTCTCTCTCTCTCTCTCTCTCTCTCTCTCTCTCATACACACACACACTCACATTCACACTCACATTCACTTACACACGTACACACACACCCCAGGGGTCTCTCCCCAAACACTTAAGAAGCACCACTTACAGATGAGCAGCACACCAGGTAAGAGGTAATATCCTACAGGGAGGGAGTGACTTCCATCTAAGGATGCTTCTGGGTGAATTTCAGCTATCAAGTGCAAAACCCACGCCCACTGGGTCTCAAAGACTGAAGAACCAATGAAAGCTATCCTTACAGTCATATCAGAGTCTTCTACAAAGCTCTATGGGGGAAGGGCCAGGCCTGGGATTACCAGCTGGGCCATATATCAGAGTTGGGTGTTGGTCGTGTGTAATAACTCCCAGAGGTCACAAATGTAAAAGGATCCAACAGCAAGTACTGATTTAGATCCTGTGGCTATTGTGTGGCAGTCCCCAGTAGCAGGATGGGCAGCCTAACAGCCTGCCACTTAGAGTCAGGCATTGACTAGATGCTTACCAAAGACCAGAGGGGACCTTTCTAAGTGTAATACTTGCCCTAGGAAGGGATAGCATACCTTCAGTGTGCACATTGAGGGAACCATTGCTAAACTACTGTGCCTTTGTATTTTTGAATGATATGTATGAAGCCAGTAAGAAGATATATTCTTTGGGTTAAAATAAAGAATTATATATATATTCTATGTATGCACAATGCTCATGGACTGTGGATGTATTCTGAGAAGAGCAGTTTATCTTTAGATTTAATATCGACACCATCCCTTCTGGCCTGGCTGAGCCACAGAGCACTGAAAACAGCCTGTGACTGTGCTTAGGAGAGGGGCTCCTCATTGGCATTCGGGTGCAGGCTTCATGAGGAGCTGTAAATCTGAGGCTGCTGACAGTTAATCTCATACTCTGTGAGCTTCCAGACCCTGAGCTAGAAAGAACACGGTCCCTGGAGACCCAGCCCCAACCTCCAGGATCAAATGGGACCAGACAGTTTGTCTGGGCCAAAAGGGAAGATACCACCAGCAGCCTTATCCTGTCTGCTTCCCCTATGGGAAGACAGGGTCACCCCATCCAGGATGTATTGACCATAAAATGCAGGCTTGTTCCAGCTCAGCAGAAGGGCTAATCAGGAAGAAGGGTTCAGGGGACAAGGCCATCTATGAAAATTGAACTTCTACTTTCACAGTGCCTCCAACACAAAAGGAGTCACAGATATTTTAGAAGGAAACAAGGAAGAAAACATCTGCAACTTAGGACAAGGAAATGTTGTCTTTTCTCCCACACCAGAGAGTTCACTGCTAAAAAAGCTGATATGTATATACACATACACTTACACATACACTTACACATACATATACACTTACACATATACTTACACTTA
>NW_021620455.1:884851-897994 GCF_004785775.1 Grammomys surdaster | reverse complement strand
TACACTTACACATATACTTACACTTACACATACACTTACACATACATGTATGCCTGGGTTAGTATGTGTGTATATGTGTCTATATGTGTGTGAGTACACATGTGTGTGCACATAGAGGTGGAGCCCAGAGATTGACATCTGGTTCTTCCTCCATCACTATGTACTTTGTATGTTGAAGAAGGGTCTCTAAGTGAACCTGGGGCTTGACAGCTTGCTCTGGGGATCCTTGCCTCTGACTTCCATTTTGAGAGGCTATAGGCAGGCTGTCATACCAACCCAGTATGTATGTGTGAGCTGGGGAGCGAAATTCCAATTCTCATACTTGCACTGTAAACACTTTACCGGCTGAGCTGAACCCCTGGCCCCAGTTGATAAATTAGACATCATCAAAATTATAAGCTCTTTATGGCTTGCTTTCAAGAGACTCAAGAGGAACAAAGGATTAGGGGTGGGCATGGTGGGTAACTCCTGCGATTCCAACATAGAAGGCTGAGGCAGGAAAAATGCTATGAATTTGAGACCAGCCTGGGCTACATAGTGAGCACCTGGACTTCACAGCAAGACTACTTATTTCTCTCTCTGTCTCTGTCTCTCTCTGTCTCTCTCTGTCTCTGTCTCTCTCTCTCTCTCTCTCTCTGCGTGTGTGTGTGTGTGTGTGTGTGTGTGTGTGTGTGCAGGTATATGTGTAAGGGTGCATGTGTGCATGTATGCATATGTGTGGAGGGAAGTTCAGAAGACAACCTCAGGCGTCATTCCTTAGGTACCACCCACTTATGTTTTTGAGATGAGTTCTTTCATTGGCCTGAGACTTAGGCTGGCCAGGGAGTGATTTCCTGGGATCCACCTGTCTTGTCCCTCCATTGCCATGGTTACAAGTACATAACATGATACTTGACCTTTTTTTTAGTGTGGCCTCTGGGAATCAAGCTCAAGCTCTCTGCATAGCAAGCTCTTTATCAAATAAGCCATCTTCCAATGAAGACTTATTTTTTAAAAAAGACATGAGGAAATGCTTTTGAATTTTATACATATATAGGAAAATACAAATTTATCTAGACTACATGTAAAAAAAAATATAATCACCACATTAGGAGAATATAACAAGCAGCCCATTTCAAAAATGGGTAAAAGAATATGAAGAGAAACATTGCCAAAGAAAATATACAGATGGAAAATCAACACAAAAAAGACACCCAACACTGTTTGTCATTAGAAATACGCAAACTACAACCAAAATAAGATAGTGCGAAACTAACCATGCAAAGCCCCACAGAGTAACAGGAGTGCTCTCCTGCACTGCCAGTGGGAATACAGACATGGGTGCACAGCAGCACTGAACTATAAAATTAAACACAGCATCACCAGGAAATACAGAAGCTCCACCCTAGCTATTGTCCCAAGAAGAACGAAGGCTCCCCCTCACTAAAACAGGCACACAAGTGCTACGGTAGCTCTGCTCATAATTGCCCCAAACTGGAAGAATCCCTGATAGCCTTACACTAGAGATGCTTCTGAATAAAAAGGAATGGACTGGTCAGCCACAAAACAATTCAGAGGAAAGCCGGGCTCTAAAGCTTCAGATTATGTGATTCTATTTCTATGACTTGAAATGGCAAAGCTTAAGGGAGGAAATAGACAAGGGCAACTGGGAGCTGTGCTGAGAGCTTAATAATACAGGGCTAAGGAGGGGCTCTCTGTCTGTGAGGAATGATGGGGGGCAATGTTTCATGTGTGTGTCACAACCCAGAGAACGCTTACTGCACATCACAAACAGTAAACACCATCACATGTGGAATTTTTAAAAATCAGATTGTAGGATAAAGAGAATACAAGCTATCACAAAGGACACCAAACATTAGGGACAGAGCATAACTGCCCTGGGAGAGGAGGAGTGAGAAAGACTCCCTGCATTATTGTGCTGCCTGGTTTTATGTCCACTTGGCACAAGCTATAGTCATAAAAAAAAAAAAAGAGGGAGCCTCAATTGAGAAAATACCTTTATAAGATCTATAAGCAAGCCTGTAGGGTATTTTTTAGCAATTCATGGGGGAGGGCCCAGCCCGTTATGGATAGTTTCATCCCTAGGTTGGTGGCCCTGAATTCTATAAGAAAGCAGGCAGAGTAAACCATGATGAGCAATCTGGCAAGCCAAAACTCTCCATGGCCTCTGCATCAGCTCCAGCCTCCAAGTTCCTGGCCTGTTTGAGTTCCTTTCCTGAATTCTTTGATGGTGAACAGTGATATGGAAGTTCAAGCCAAATAAATCCATTTCTCTCCAATTGCTTTGGTTATGGTGTTCATAACAGCAATGGTAACCCTGACTAAGACAGGACTGGTACTAGGAGAGTGGGGTATTGCTGTGACAGACCTGACTATGTTGTTTTGGGGAAGATTGTGAAAAGACTTTGGGATGTTGGACAAGAAAGGCCCTTGGGTGTTTAAAGCATGTGGGAGCTCGGAGGAAAAGAGTTTTGAAAAAACTGCAGATGATGGAGACCTGGTTTGTGAAGTGCCAGGGGCAAGTTTAAGAGCTACACACTCTATCAGGAAGTATGTCTTTGATGGAGGAGGTGTGACCTTTTTGGAGAGACTGTTTTCACTGTGAGGGTGGGCTTTAAGGTCTCATGTATACGCTCAAGTCTGGCCAGAATCAGTCTCTCTTGACTGCAGTGGATCAAGACGCAGAACTCTCGGCTCCTTCTCCAGCACCATGTCTGCCTGAACACTGCCATGCTTCCATGATGATAATGGACTGAACCTCTGAAACTGTAAGCCAGCCCCAGCTAAATGTTGAACCTTATAAGAGCTGTCTTGGTCATGGTGTCCCTTTGCAGCAATAGAACCCTAACTAAGACAAGCACCACTGAAGTGAATCTTTTGCTTTGTCGGGACAGTGATGTTCATTACCTGGAGCTGAGCAATTAGCAGTGACTAAGAAGACCAGCATCATTGACATGAAATCTTCCGGGAAGTGTTTCCTGGAGTCATCCCACAGAAGCTGGGTTCCAGAGGCAGCCAAAGTTGTACCTTGCACTGGCAGCCAAAACTTGGTACTGTTAAAAGTCACTCAGGTTGGACTGGCTTTGAAGGCTGAAGGGGTCATGCAGAGCAGCTGAGACTGGCACTGTGAGAGGCCAGGGAAGGGCACTGTTTATGGTACAACCTCAGTAGCATTTGAAGCCCCAGGATTGAAGGGGTCATGAAGAAAAATTGAGACCATTAAAAGAGCCCAGGAGAGGCTACTGGTGAAAGTACAGCCCAGTCATCACAAGACCCCAGTAATTTGGAGGTGCCAGTACCGTGGGGAGACCACTACCATGGTGGTGGTGTGGAGCAGCTGTGATGGAGTGGAGCTGGCCTGAGCCTAGAAGACATGTTGCATGTGCTGGAGAGGACAGAGACCGAGAAGTGGCCCAAGTCCCTTGGAGGAGGCCAGGCACTGGACATTGAGTTATTTACACAGTTGGAGTTTGGTTTTGATTAGATTTGATTGTGACTGTGCCCTGGTTCTTCTCTCTTGAAGAAAGAAAGTATTTCACTAGAGCCCACAGTTGACTTTGAACTTGTAGGGAGATTTTGGATTTTACAAGAGACTTTGGATTCTAAAAGAGACTGAATTTTAAAGTGTTTGAACTTGTAAAGATTGTGTGACTTTTTAAGTTTACAAAAGGTTTTATGTTGTGATATTTCTCCTAATGTGTGACCTTTGGGAAAAACAAGAAAGGGAAGATTGTGGCTTACTGGGATGTGTTTGTGTGTCAAGTTGACAAGAGCAGTTGTGCTTACTAGTTTTATGTCAACTTGGCACAAACTAGGCTTATGGAAGAGAGGGAACCTCAATTTAGGGAATGCCTTCATAAGATCAGGCTGTGGACAAGCCTGTGGGACATTTTCTTAGTGTATCATGGAGGAGGGCCCATTCCATTGTGGGTGATGCTATCCCTGAACTGGTGGTCCTGGGTTCCATAAGAAATCAGGCTGGGCAAGCCATGAAGAACAAGCCAGCAAGCGGAACTCCTCCATGGCCTCTGTATCAGCCCTGGCCTCCAGGGTCCTGCCCTGATTGAGTTTTGGTCCTGATTTTCTTTGATGATGAACTGATATGGAAGTACAAGCCAAATAAGCCTTTTCTTCCCTAATTGCTTTGTTCATGGTTTTACCACAGCAACAGCAACCCTGACTAAGACAGTTATTTTAGAGAAAAAACATTTTGTGTGGACACTGTAAGACCAAAGATGACCGGACGGTACACAGTGCTGCATTCTCGGTAGTGAACTTGGGTCTTAGTGATTCTGAGGTGACATGCATACAGAACTGAACAATAAACAAATGGCAGTGCCACGTGCCCTGCCACTGTCAAAGCAAGAGGTTGGAAACAGGAAAAGAGCTTGGGTAGAGTATATTGTTGGTCTGAATCTGGGGGTATGGTTATAAGCTCATGGTGTCATAATAGAAACAGACGATAGATGGAAAGATAGAAGTAGGTAGATAGCAATGGAAAACTGTAAAATAACTAACACATTGTCTGTGTCTATTACTGTCCAAGTGAGGAGGTACATCTGTGAGGGCCAGCCCTGCCATGCTCCCAGCACCCTCATCTGCCCCTGTTTTCCCCTCTGTCCTGATTCTGTTTCTTGTCAGTTTGACACAATCTAGAGTTTTTTAAGAAGAGGGAACCACAACTGAGAAAATGCCTTAGTAAAACTGGCCTCCGGCAAGCCTGTGGGGCATTTTCTTAATTAGTGGTTGATGTGGGAGGGGCCAGATCATTGTGAGTGCTGCCACCATTGGGCAGGTATATAAAAAAGCAGGCTGGGAGCTGGAGAGATGGTTCAGTGGTTAAGAGCACTGGCTGCTTTTCCAGAGGACCCAGATTTCCAGCACCCACATGATGGCTTACAACCATCCATCACTCCAGTTCTACAACATCCCTGACACTGACAGCATTGGGCATGCCCTTTGTTCACATGCAGACATGTCAGCAAAACACTCATGCACATGAAAAACAAACAAAAAAGGAAGAAGAGGAGGGGAAAAGAAAGGAAGGCTGACCAAGCTGGGAGGATTGAGCCACACCAAACGCCCACCACTCCTCCATGGCCTCTGAGCCAGTTTCTGCCTCCAGGTTTCTGCTCTATGTAAGTTCATGCCCTGACTTCCTTGGATGATGGACACTACATAAAATAAACCCTTTCTTCCAGCATTGCTTTTAGTCATGGTGTGTTTCACAGCAATAGAAATTCTAACATATCGTTCATGGGGGAACTGTCCGGATTTAAGGTGCACTAACTGAAAATCTCAGAGGTCCACCTGACTGCAACTGCAGGAATGGGACAAACAATGGGACAGGTGTATTCTGTCACTTAGGAGCCTTTCCAGGAACTTAGGGCTGTCTCCATAGAAAGATGGCATTGAGCAGACCTATGTGTCCAGTCCTTCACCAGCAACCTTTAAGGCCAGACATGTAAGGATCTGGGAGTGGGATTGTTCTGGCCAAGCAAACAAACAAAAACCCCACCACAGACCTTTTAGGTACAAAAGGCACACCACAGGGACTTCAATGGCCCGAGCATCTGCAGCCTGTTGCTTAGGCACACAGTTTGCTTGGTTGGAGTGCCCCCGTGTGGCTCATGTTGGCATTTCCTGTAATGCTGAGCCAGGCAGCCTTCTAGAACAAGCCTCTGTGTCAGCTTTCTGACTGTACCTATAGACACTAGAGGCCACATAGGTCACACAGTGTCCTGCATAGGAGGCCTGGCCCACACTGAAGACCAGAAAATGATATAAGAATATGCATCCCAATGTGACGTAAAAGATGAATAAATACCTCCTACCACTGGCTGAACAGACAGGTCTAACAATCTCATGCTGCTTTTATACGGGTGCATCTCTCCAGAACAAGGCTGTCTCCTGGAATTCCCCTGCACAGCCCCACCAGGGGAACTGCCCATAGCACTGGGAAGAGACTTGGTGTGAAGACCATCTTGCTGAGTGGCTTACTGTCCATGGGGCATGCTAGTCTTCATGAGCAACAGATCCTTGTTTAGATACTCAGATCATGAAAGAGAGGCTCAGCTTAGAGGGCTCAGCCTACAGAGCCTCACAGGGTAGAAAGACATGTTAGAGATATGTACATGGGGCCAACACACGAGTGCTCATGAGGAGAAGCATGTGTACAGGAGAAATGGCTACATAGCATTTCTCTTTTACTGTAGCTGAAAAAAAGGGCTAGCCTCTACCATTCTGGAACATGTGCTGGGTCTCCATATGTGACATTTCCTAAGCTCCCACCCCTGCCTTTGTAAACTCCTGTCCCCTATGCTCAACAATAGGTTTCACCATGTTCCCTGGTAAGTTCTAGGCTCTGCTCTGTCAGTGGCAGGACAGGTGGCCTCATCAGGACCACTTACAAGGAAACCACAAGACATTCTTAGGTGGTGAGATGTCTCTGCTGAACAGGCTATACTGGAGTCAAATGCCCCACTGCAAGCTCTAGGCAGCCCTGCATGCGAGAACTTGGAATTTCTGTGCCCTTCACTAAACTGGGCAAGCTCCATCCCTCCAAGGAAGCTGACACATGCTGCAGCAGGCCTTCATGTCCCAAGAGATACACACACCCAGACAGTATCTTCCCAATTCCCAGAGAGCTTCAGAGTGTCTCTGGGAAGTCTTTTCTCGTTCACCTCCTCCCCACAATGGTCTTGCTGTAGCCCAGAGGAGACCAAGCTCTTTTGATTTGTCACAGGGCCTGGAGCCAACAGGATCATCTTGTCATGAAATCTGTTTAAAACACAGTATATCTAGGGCTGTCATCCCAGCAACTCAGAAGGCCAAGTCAGCGGGATCATGATTTCCGCCCTGGTTCAGAGTGAGTTCTGGGCAACTTAATGGGGCACTGGTTGAAAATAAGAAGTAAAAACAGGTCAGGATTACAGATAGCTCAGGGACAGAGACTTTTTCTCTAATGTGCCAGGCTCTGGGTTCAATCCCTGTTATGTGTGCAGTGGATGGAAACTGGTTTTCCCACACTGTTGCAGCTTCTGCCATCTTCAGTGGGCACTGGGCAGGGAGGAGCACTTTGTATCACAGGGATGAGCTTCCAGCCTGTAGGGATGGGGAGGAGGGTGCCCTGTGTTCATTTGAGCTCACCACTGTACAGGGGACAGGGAAGCTCTCACTAGGTGAGGGGTCTGGCTGCCATTCAGATGAAGTAGGCGAAGTAGAAAGCTTCTGTCTCAGTTTTGCTAGCAGCGGGGTGGGGCTTGAGTGTGCTAGCCATGCTAGCTTCCTCAGAGAGCACTGGGATCTGAGTCAGCAGGAACAGGGACAGTGAGGAGCCTTTATCTGTGGACTACATCTAGAAATGGATACAGGAGGCCCCCAGTCTATTACCTACTGGCCTACATAGGCACTCCAGGTTCTGCTGGCAGGAGAGACCTCGTTCATATCTCAAACGGCACATTCAATCAACCTAAAATAGCAGGCTTCAAATAGTGCAGGAAGGAAGGCTGTCCCCAGTGGACAAATGTTGCCACCTACCTGTAGACCGCTGTACTGTGGCTACCTTCCGAAGTTCATGGGCCCTTAGGTGCATCTTGTATCCGCCTTCTCTCCTGGACCATTTCTTATGTGCACAGGCTGTGGATGAGGCTATCTTCAGCCACTTTCACCACCTGCCTTTGCCACCTGAGGTTAGCTGGCTAGCCCACCTGCTGAGGGTCTTTCAGGCTAGGAGGGCCACAACTCCACCATATTTTGGCTGTGCTTTGATCCACATTCTTCGAGACCGGGTTTCTGCATACTCATCCCATACGCTCCCTGGCCTCTTCTCTGATCTTTCCACTGTGTTCATGGCCAGCAGCCAGGGATATGATTCTAGCCTTTGTGTCTGGGAGTAGGGTAGGAGGCCAGTGGGAGGTGATGACTCTATCTGTCCTCACAGAGATGCCAATGTAACAGAACAAGGTTGGGTATAGGATCTGTCCAGCAGCAAGTGCTCAGGACCACAGTGACACACAGGATCACCACTGAGACCACAGCCTTCATCTTACCATTAGGGAAAAGTCTGGGCAGTTCTGAGATCTTCTTCCAAGAGTACTGATGGTCACTATGGGAACGAGGGGGCTGTCCAGTGTGGGCTCCAGAACAGGAGCAATTCTTACCCCTGCATGGCAGGGAACATTACACATTGCTGTGATTGGGGTGGGGCCTACTCTCTGGGCTGATAGTCACCAGCAGCCAAAGCTAGACCTCTCCTAGAGAAGCACTAGTCAGCAAGACCAGTTCTAGTCCTGGCTCACCCCAAGTGGACAGTGGCTGCAGGTTACAGTGCTTTTGCCCTCATCCTCCACAAGGTGGGGCATAGAGCCCAAACACTCCCCAGTCTTCAGTGTTGAAATGCAATTTCCCTTGCTTTTTCTGGCACCTGCTGCTCTCTGGTCCCATTAGAGGACAAAGGTCCACCTTTGCAGAGGGCTAGAAAAAAAGACAGACAAGCACAGGACTAAGCAGGTGAAGGGAGATGGCAGATATGACTGTCCTTTCCCTGAGGAAGAGCTCTCTGCATCCCCTGGATAGCAGGGCCAGGGCCCTGAGATGAACGATGTCATATCCCAAGTGTGCCATACTACACTTGAGCAGAGAGCGGTGACCAAGTGTGACCTTTGTGTGCAGCCAGAGTAGTGGCTTTACATTCATATCATTTCTGTGATTGTAGGTGACCCAGTAACTTGGAGACATGAAACCTGAGCTACAGAGGACACAGAAAAATTACAAAACCGCCTTCTGCGACCTACTGAACACTGACTTCTGTACTGGGTGCCGGTCATGAAAGTGCCTTATTCCTTCTCAAGGACCTCGTGCCTGGAGAAGGGCTTACGGTTTCTGAAGGGTGGGTAGGCTTTTCAAGGAGCTTCTGGAAGACCCAGGAGTGGCCTTTCTGCTTTCCTGAGGGGAAGCAGGCAGCTGCCTGGGTGGCAGGGTACACCAGTGTCTCCCATAAAAAGGAGCAGGACCTTCACCAGGAAGTTCTGGCCTCTGATGTACTCACCAGTTCAGGGTGCCAAGAACAGCTATGACCAGAGAATGAAAGCTAGGGAGAAAAACAAGAACAAAAATAAAAACTGAAAAGAAAAGGGGGTTTAAAAAAACAGGAAAGAAAGAAAAAGAAGAAGAGTTTTAGCTTGTTTGGAAAGAAATGAGTCATGATCCTATAGAGAGGGCCGTGGCCAGCTGGGGAGCAGGCAAGGATAGGTAGGCACAAGAGACTTCATGAAAACCCCGAGCTTAGGGTGGCAATGCTACCCCAAATGATGGTGGAGGACTGGGCACCATCCAAAGGCTTTACAAGCTGAGCTTCTTGGGGCCAGGAGTCTATGGAGGGTCACTGAGCTGAGGATGACATTGGAACAGGACAGTCCTAGTACCCAGAAAATACAAAGTACCATAGTTTGGTGGTGCTTCCTTTATAAACAACAAAATATGCTGACACCCTGAATAGATTTGACACTTGAAGAATTGGTTTGGTTGGGGGTGGGGCCAGACTAACGAAGAAAACGAAGCAATTATATTCAGGCATTTAGTTACATTTGAATGTCCAGACACCAAATCTAACATTGTTCTACTGTTACTTCAAACATGAGCCCTTGGGCTAAGATACAAAACCAGACAAGTATATAGTTTGGGGACTGTAGTTTGCCACCTTAGGCATTTGCATTTATTTGATGGGCAAGTAGCCCATAGAGTAGTTGGCATGCTGGCCCAGCAAGGAGCTACCTAGCAGTACCTAACTTGCCACTTCTCTCTAAACAGAGTGAAAGTCCTTCTCCAGGACTCTACCTTTGGTAGGACCAATGTCCTAAGAGTGTCAGGTCAGAAATTATAATGTTAGAAACTCAGGTAAACAGAAGACCCTATTCCTTGCCAACCACACTGGGTGTTGCCCATATGGCCTGGAGTTTGTAGGTGGTCCCTGTTGGTACCTTCTTTCACAGCATGTGCCCTGCTCAACTCTGGAATCCTCTCTTCATGACAGACATACATTTATGTGAGGTCTGCTGTGCAGTGGCAACAAATGCCCCACAGATGGCAATCTTTGTTAAAGCAGGATGGGCTGACTGAAATGGCCAGCTGCTGGGGACTTCTCTGCAGAGAACAAAGCACACCTCCAGGCTCTGGCTAAGACTGGTAAGGAGGTGGTCTAGAGCCTGTCCTGCCCAAGTACTGCTTTCTATTCTCCCAGAAGGAATGAGGTAGGCAGGTAGGTCCCATAAGCCACCTCTTGCCGCTCGTTACTTGGATGGGATCTGTCCCATGGGAAGGAACAATTACAAGACTCAAGAAAGCACCTGACTCCAGAATCTTGGGAATCTGCCCTAAATCACAGAGGATAGGGATCTGTCCTTCAAAGAATGCACGACAACCTGCCAGGGTCAAGGTTTTCAAGTTCACATTTTTCAGCTTGGTCTGGGGAGCACTGAGTCTGTCGATACCAGCGAACAGAGGCCTGTCAGTCCAGGCTGCAGAGACAGGGTCTGCTTGAGCAGGCACCCTAGCATCTCTGGTACTGGAGACACTGCCTAGGGATCAGGGACAAAATGTCTGTGTTCCCTAAGAGCAGCTCTTGGGGATCATGGTCTATGTTTCAGGAACTTTTTTTTCAGACAGCCAAGCGTGATGAACCTAAGTTAAACCCTTCTGCACTACAAAGGGCACCATTGTGTAACAGGACCCCAGGTCACTGGTTCAACATATGAGTCCAGAGGGGAAACTGAGGCATCACAAAGGCTACAGGGTGAGGTTGTGTGAGGGGCTCCTGGCTCTGGCCCAGTATACCCACAGCTCTGGCCCAACAGACTCCCTTTTGTTCGTCTCCACTCTGCTTTGAAAGGGCCACTTTGCAGGCCAGACCTCATCTGGGAGACCTGAGCCTGTGTTCTTATAGCATGATGTCAGGCAAGCCCAAGTGCCCTCCCTCCAGCTGCACCCTCCTTACTCATTTGTTTTACCTTTTCTTCCAGCTCCTTTATTTGTCTCTTCTGGGTTTCTATTCTTTCTTCTAACTCTTTAATTCTCTGTAACATTAAAAGAAGGAAGGTATTCAACAATCAGAGGACTGGGCGTACTAATTATAAAAGGATCAAGATTTCCCCTCACTTATTTGTAGACAATAGCCCACAAAGCTGTGTCTGTGTTGGTCCAGCTTTCAGGTACTTTAAGGTCCCAAGTCTATCCAAAGAGAATGAGAGTCCTCCCCCACTTCTCCTGTGATGGGACCTGTGTCCTCTGAGTTGGTCAGGTCAGGAACTATAGTGTTTAAGTGGAAGAGCAAGGAATTAGCTTACTGTCCTTCCCAGGGCTATTAGAGCATCAGACAACCAGCTGTCAGAACTACCAACTAGAAGACCCTTCCTTCTGTGTCTGAGGCCTGGGGCCTTGGAATCAGCTGAGTGCCAAGAACAGCTCATTGGTGGAACAAGAGGTTAGGGTGACTTTCCTCTCCCTGATTTCCCAGGAGTCCAAAGGGACCCATGGTGGGTTCATGAGTAAAGAGGCTACAGGCACGTCTGAGGAGTTGATAAGCCCTGTCAGAGGCCTACTGACCATCATGGGAAAGTAGTAATTTACCAGTCTGGTAATTTATCTAAATCTGTAGTCCAAGCTTTTTTGGGTTTAGGGTGGTATGGCATGAGCTGTGTCCATAGAATCTGTGTTCAGGCCAACTCCATACAAGTAGAAGCTGTGACTGTCATAAACAACAGGGCTGGGTAACGGTTGGTTAGCTGCTATCTACAGATAACACACTGGCCATCAGGGGATAGTATCATGTGGAAGACCCAGAAGGCAGGAGTCCATGGAGAGCTGCCATTCAAAGGCTTAGGCAGTACAGCTGCCAGACTAGGAGCTAGTTAGGGAGGGATGTGGACTGAGTATCCAAGCATGTGGTCACTGGAGGACACGCTGCTGGCCCTGTGGGAAGCTGGGTCTTGGAAAGCCCACCCAACCCTCTATTGCCACCCTGTCCCTGGCACCTGCTGTGCAATCTGCAGCAGTTCCATGCGCTCTCTCAGGATCTGTGCGTCACGTTCTCGCAGCTCACTCATGACCTGGCGCTTCCACTGTTCCACAGCCACCTTGAGTTTCTCACGCTCTTCCTCAGACAGCAGCTCGACCACTTTGGCCCCGGCCTCCTGCTGCAGGGCATCATACAACATGGCTTCCAACTCCAGGATGTGCTGGGGACAGGAGACAGGCATCAGCCCTCCCCTTCCTCAGGAGTGTATCCTCCGTCTCCAGAGTGGACATCCCTGCCTTTCAGCAGGGTTCCTACTGCAGAGGACATATGCCCACTAGAAGAACTGGGGACAAACACCAGCTAGGACCCC
Organism: Grammomys surdaster; assembly: GCF_004785775.1. NCBI lineage: Eukaryota > Metazoa > Chordata > Mammalia > Rodentia > Muridae > Grammomys > Grammomys surdaster. The sequence continues at coordinate 885,611 of NW_021620455.1, read as the reverse complement.
CTGCTGATGTCCTGGTCCTCCAGTACACCAGCTGCTGCTCAGAGAAAGGGGGACTTTTGGGAAATCAGAATCCCATTATATTACTGTTGGTTTGGTGTCGTGGACGTAACCCAGAGCTTCAGGAATTTTAGGAAATAACTCTATCAATGAAGGTCAGACCCAAGTCCTGATCACCAGCCTTTTAAAACAAGTGTGATTACACGTGGCTTAGAATAAGCATTTCAGAGGCTTCACATACTCCTGCTAGTGAGAGCTTTATTCTGGACTTTACAGACAAGGATGTAGCATGGGATGTGCCATAGGCCACCAGAGGGACTGCCCCTACCTTTAGTTAGCCTATACCTGCTTACTGTCCTTAACTAGCAATGACCCTAGAGTACTTAACTATGTCACCACCACCGACATGCAGCCTTCTGCAACCCTGGGGGAAGACAATGTGAGATAACCCCCGAGACCTACGGGTGGTTGCTCACTTAAGATCACCATAGGATCCTTCTGTGCCACTTCATGAGGGACAGATGAAGTATAACACAGAACTGTGCTACAGTGCAGAGTCTTGTTTGAACAATAAGTTTTTTAAAAGCTAGGATGACATTGAAACTGGCAGCCATTGTCATCACTACCATCACCATCATCATTGCTGTTACCACCATCACCACAGTACCACCATTGCTACCACTAGTCAGCATCACCACCGTCACCACTATCACCACGAGCCCATCACCACTATCACCACGAGCCCATCACCTCTATCACCGCG
>NW_021620455.1:833595-884841 GCF_004785775.1 Grammomys surdaster | reverse complement strand
CACGAGCCCATCACCACTATCACCACGAGCCCATCACCACTATCACCGCGAGCCCATCACCTCTATCACCACGAGCCCATCACCACTATCACCACGAGTACATCATCACCATCATGATCACCATCACCATTATGCTTGCTGTCTTCACCGTCATCCCTGTGGCTTTGAGAGCTCCCAGTTTGAATTGAGTCCCAAGAGTGAGCATTTTCACACCAGTCAGCTCTCCTATACTTCAAGTTGCCAAACAGTTTTCCTCAGAGGCGTGAGGACTGCCCTCTGGGTTGGTTACCCAGGTAGTGTTTGGAGGCAATACTTTTCAGTATATCTGACCAGGGCCTGAGTGTTCCCTGGCTGTCCTCCCCCAACCCCCATATAGCAGGGAGTCAGATGAATGTCTAGCGACAGGGGTGTGATGGTAACTACCCAGGGGAGGCAGCTTCCATCATGGGAACCTAATTCACAAGCCCGGTTTTCAATCTAGAAAGGTCTCTATACTCAGCGCAGGCATAGGAAACCCACATACTCTCCTGGCGAGCAGACAGCTATACATATAAACCCTAGCAGAACTTCAGTTGCTCAGGAGGTAACAGGAAGTAGATGACAACTTGCATAGACATCCTAGCAATCTGTTGGATTCAGACCAGAATTGGTCTTTGACTCTGCTAACAATTGCAGGAGGAAGAAATGAGTACCCTCACTTGTCATGAGGGGCAAAGCCACCAGCCTCAGTCTCTCCTTGCTAGAGAGTGACCAAGAAGGCCAAGAACTGTAATGCTCCAACTCTCAGGCCTGTCCTCAGCCACACCTTAGATCACTAGCTCTTCTTCCTGAGCTACTGACATCCGTACCTCTCTGTGCCTTTAAGGATTCTCAACTGGACAAGACAAAGCCCTCAAGATAACTATCCTACACAAGTGTAACTAACTCCTAGAAAGGGTATGTGGGCTTTGATTCCCCAAGGAAGTCTCAGCAGCTGAGCATTAAGTGTCCCAGTTATACCAAATGTGATTCAACACTCGGGTGAGCTCAGTGCCCTTCTTGGAACAGAAAGATTAACAAATGTTCCAGTGGAACTCAGGTTTACAAGCAGATGCCAGCCAGGACTGGCTTATCAGAATGGAGACAATTGCTGCCTGGTCTGGAAGTGGTTTGAGTGTGTCTCTGGAGGATTTGTGCTGGGACCTTGGTTCTAAGTGTAATGGTATAAGGTAGTGGAACCTTTAAGAGCCTATGGAGACCATTTAGTCATCAGAGTACTGTCCTTAGAAGGAATCAGCATGTTCTCTGGGACTCGGAAGTAGAAAGCAATCCTGACCTCCACATCCCTCTGGCTGGCTGCCTTGCTGTGATCTCTCCTCTTCCCAGACACTCTGACCATGTTGGAATACAAGCCAATTCCTCATCCGAGCCCAGAAGATGTAGCTACCCAATTTTGGACTTTCAGACTCCAGAACCTGTCTTCTTAACACATTCCCTGATCTTGAGTACTTTTTAAAATAGCAACAGAATGCAGACTAACATAGGTTAATGAAGAATTTGGGGGCTTTCAATGTTACCTTTCACTAGGGATATTCTCTTTAGGTTGACTCCCCAGAGGATAACCAGATACAAGCTACGGGTCAGACTTGCTTTTCTCCAAGTTTCAGATGAACAAAGGGAGGGTCTCCGGTGGAATTGTGTTTCCTACGAACATTCAGCTATCTTCAGTTAACTCTTAAATGCACGGTGCTCTCGTTAATTGTTACATCAACTAACTAATTTAGTATCTACTATCTAGTAGATACTAATTTAATGTATCTACTAGTTCTCAGTGCCCCCACACTATTGTATCCATGAGTCTTCCTCTGTTTGCATTCCTTAAGTATTTGCTGAATGAGCAGTAGCATGTCCTCTGAACTCAGACCGGCAGAGAGTGACCCACAGAGTCCTGGTGCCTCCTAAAGGTTTTGAGTCTGGCCACACAGGTCTCCGAGAGATTCACTAGGGTGGACAAGCAGGCAGATGTCTGCCACTGCTCTGACCTTGTGGGCTTGGTCCAAGGCCTGCTTCCTGTAGTCCAGCTCCTCATCCAGGTAACCTTTCTGCTTACTGAACAGCTCCTGAAACACAGAGGGCCAGGCCTAGGCCTCAGGCATTCAGACCTGGTGACATCAGCTTCGGGGGCACTTCAGGAGATTCCACTGACCTTCTCACTCTCCAGATCTACCATTTTCCGATGTAGTGCTGACTCTGTCTCTTCAATCCTCTGGAGCCACTGGGCACAAACACAGTGAACAGGTGACAGTGATTAGCTCCTCCCAAATGAATATCAATGTCAACTCCTACACACACCCATATCCAACACTGAGGAGAAGGCCTGGCTAAGGATCAAAGGAGGCCTGGCTAAGAAACTGGAGTTAGAATTGAGCTGGCATTGTGGGCTCCAGGCATCCACCTGATCCAGGACCCATCCCATCTGACATCAGAATCAGACATCCCATCAGAATGCCCGCCACTCCCAATTTCCTTGGGACAGAAGGGACAATTGGTTTTGGGAGCAGGTAGATCTTAGAATTATGCCTGGAGAGATTGGGTGGCCTGTTTCCCAAACTCTGTTTGCTGGAATCCCCTTTTCCTGTATGGCTGGAGGTCTGAGGCGGGGTTGATGGTGGCCTGATAAGCAAGTCTAGGCTGGGGCCAGAACCAGGATGAGGTTGGGAGGCCAAAGAGAATTAGATAGGGAACCAAGGAACACCATCAGTTTTACAGGTTCAACCCAGCTTCCAACCTCTGGGAAGAGGTAGAGATAGGAGTCTACATTGGGGGAGCGTCTGTGGGAGGAAGTGGAGACAGAGGTGTTTGGGCCAGTGTTTGATCAAATCTCCCCTTTGTAGAGGTATGTGGCAGTGCTGTTTGACCTGTCTGGACAAGTTTCCCTAAACAGAAAAGAAAGATCTAGGGGACCATGCCCCTCCCTGTAGGCCCTCCTCCCAGGGAGTGTACCTACCTACAGGAGCCTGGCCCTCTCCCAGATACCCACAAAGTCCCTGTTACCTTTTCTGCCAAGGTCAGGACTGTCCTGGCTTGAATGACAACCACTTGCTCTTCATTGGTCAGATTCTGTTCGGAAAAGTAGAATAGAGTCAGAGTCATCAGAGGTGGGATGGGGTTGGGGTAGGGGTGGGTGGTGAATGGATGTGGGCCGGGGCTATAGCTAAAAGGTACTTTTATTCTGTCATCCTTCTGGATCTCTGATGCCCTTTGCCCCCACCTTGTCCACTCGGGGGCACTGTCCATATCAACCTTCACCGTTGGAACATCCAAAAGTCTTAGTGAAACAGCTATTGGGGCAGCTTAATCAGCAGGCAAGCCTGAACTACATCTTGGAGCCAAGTGTTTCTCTGGCCTGCCCTGTTCCAGTCCTAAAGCCAGAACTATGACCATGCAGCCATGTTAAAGATCAAGTATCCATGGCTGTGAAATGATCCCGGTTTCTGTGAGGTGTTTGTTTTGCCTTTTTCTATATTCATGTTTTGTTCCCAACAGGCCTCTAGGTGGTCTTAATCAGCAGGATTTGTCTGGCTTTGGGGTCCTCTGTCTGGATGTGGCCAGCCATACACTCAGAGGAAGACTGCCAGCATACTGGATCTGGCTCCCTTTCTCCAATGTGAGATGAGCCAAGAGGAGCAGGAGGCATGGCCAGCTAAGGCTAGAAGAGAGGAGCCCTACTCTGCCCCTAGAATTTCCATGACTGGGTCACTCAGGAAACTAGCTCTTCCCTCCTAGAAGGAGAACTTCATAAAGTCTCTGGGTGCTTCTTTCCTTCTCCTAACCCCGAAGTCAGAGTGAGGTTCCTCACAGGTGACCATGCTGACAGGAAGTAGGCAGGTGGCTGCACTCCCTGGGATGGGCAAGGTGGCAGCCTCATCTCCCAGAGCTGAGAGTGGTTTTTAGTTCTTCACCCCTGCTCTTCTCCCTCATGGGCCTCCTCAACCCTCTGCCCCTCCTCTTCTTTGCTTCTCCTCATCCCTCCTACTCCTCTCCATTCCCTGTGTTTTATAATCTCTTAGAGGCTTCGAGAAGCTCATTCCCCCTAAGAGCTGGGTGGCCTTAGCTTTGTCTGCTGGGCAGGAACACGAATGTTGGGCAGGCCAAACAAAGTACCTTCAAGGCGATGGAAGGGGTCTACTTGGATGTATCAAAGCAAGCCCTGGAGGCCTTGTCCTAATGCCCTTCTTTGTCAGAACCCTATTTGATCAGTCTATAGCACTCTCTTCTCTGGGTGACAGTGGGTGACTTCAGCAGCTTGAGCTGTATCATCTTCAATGAAGGATGGGATTCCATTCTAGCCCCCACTGGTTTCTCCACTCTGCCCCTGGAATCCTGGCTTCCGAGGAACCTGAAGCTGGTAGGAAATGTTCTGGGGTTTGTGTTTGGTGATGGCAGCCATGGCACTCATGTGCTCTGTCTGTAAAAGTGACAGTCACTTGGTTCCTCACTAGTAGGGTCACAGAATGTTCCCAGACAAGACTCATAAGCTCAAAGTCCCTGCACAGTACAGTGTTGTATCATGACAAATGCAGTTAGAACTTGGCCAATTGGTAAGAACTGCCAGGGTCTCCTAAGTGTGAGATCTGGCCATACTCCATCCACTTGCCATCCTTCTCTGCTCTGCTGGTCTGAGAGTGACCTCAGAGGCTGTATGATAATCCTAGGGCAATCATGCTAGTGGTACTTTTAAGTTAGCAGCAACTGGATTAAAAAAGCGCCTTGGCCCAGATCTGGGTGGGAGCATTCGCCTGAACTACCATTATATCAGCTCTGTAACTTTCTGAGGCCTCAGTTTCTTTAGTTGGAAACCAGAAGTTAGAATCCATGACAGAAGTTATACCTAAGGTTAGACCCTAGGGCACAATGTCCCACAGTTATCCGTGCTATGGAACTGGGCTTCACCATCTTTGTTATAATGGAGCCATCAAGAGTGAACACAGCCATCAGGGACTTCCCTGGAGGTGCTTCTCCCTACTCTGCCATTCATTGCTTCCCAGGAAATGGGCAGATAAAGAGAAAGGTTCCTGTCAACACCAAACCTCACACAGGAGAAGTGGGAGAGATCAACAAGCATGTGTTAGTGCATGAAGGATAGACAGATAAGTAGTTGGAGGATGGAGGGAAGAAGGGAGAAGGGGAAAGGAGGGAGGGAGGACTGATGGAGGATGAATGAATGGGATTAAAATGGATGATGGATAGATAGATACTTGGTAAACATGACAGAAGGATTTATGGAGATGGATAGATGGATAAAAGGTGGGTGGGGGATGGTGGGCAGAAGATGGATGAAAAGATAGATTGATGGAGAAGGAATTGGTAGGTAGATGTCAGCAAAGGATGGCTGGATAGAAGATGTATGAATGAGTGCAAGATGTATGTATGTATGTATGTATGTATGTATGTATGTATGTATAGATGGTGGACAGAATGAAGCGATGTGTGGAAGAGAGGAAAGATAGGAGGTGTCGTGGAGGGTTGTGTCTATTTTGTCCACTTGGTAATTAATAGTAATTTCAGGAGTTTGCTACAGAAATTAGAACTTTTCTCCAAATGAGATTGAGCAACTACCTACGAATGGACTTTGCTTCTGTCCTCAAATCAAGGAATTGAGAATCCCAGTGATCCTGGGTTCCCTAAGAGCAACACTCCCCCAAACCATCACCCTCTGGTCACAGAAGTGCCATGATACATACAGTGTCCAGAAACTAAGCATGCATGACTGGAAGTAGCAAGAACTAGATCTAGGACGGCCCCAGTGCTTTAGAAGCAATGAGCCAGATCAAACTTTCCCCAAATGCAAGGGGTCATTCTAAGCAGGCTCTTCACCTTAGGACATGTCTCTGTCTGGGGTAGCCTCTGATGGGATTGGAATGGGTTCAAGGGACCCTTGGGCTGAGGGCTGGGCTGGGGTGGTCAGCATGAAGAGGCATGCACAAGTCAGGAGAGCAACATACACTTACGGCGTTATCCCCCAGGATATCCAGCTTCTTCATCAGCTCTGTGACCAGGATGTCCTAGGAGGCAAACAGAGGGACAGGACAATATGTAAGTGTCAACTGGGTAGACCATGGCAGGTGAAGGAGGAGAGAGTCTTACCGTTACACCTTCGGCTTCACAATACACCTGCAGGGGGCTCTTCCCATCCACAAAAGGTGTATGGTGAAAGTTGATGGCTGGTGACTTCCTCTCCCTTTCCTGAGACAAAGAATAGAAGGGTGGGCATGGCAGGGGTGGGCTGTTCTCCTCCTGTCTTCTCCCCCTTCCAGTGCTGGGTTCAGGGGAACACTGACTAAGACCATCCCCTGAAGAGTCAAGGTGATGTTGCCCAAACTCAATTCTAGTAGAGTCCTTGGGCAGAAACCTCCATGGACTTGCCCAGAAGATTGTCCCTGTGTGCTTGCTGCCCCAGGTGGTAGGATGTTGGCTCTATGGAGCCCTGTCCATGGGGTCGACTGGGACCTATCCCAGGGTTCACTTGCTCATCCATTCCTAAGCACCAGAGACTTTGAGAAGGCTTAGAGGACAGACCTCAGATAGAGCCACTCATGGGACTGGCAGCAATAGCACTGGACAAGGCAACTGATGTATTCATGGACCTTATCCAGAGGACACACACAGGGGCCCAGGACTCATGCAGGACAGACAGTCAGATTTATAACCCTCCGGTGCCAAGGATGGTGGGTGGGAGGACTCTGAGCAGTGGGTCCATCTGGACTTAGTGTCCAACAGGCTTCTGCCAATTGGACTGAGACAGAGGACACAGGACTGTGTGGGAATGTCCATCAAGGAAGTAATAACTTCCCTAGCTGCAGTGAGCCACACTGCCCATCTGTTCTCACAGTGACACAGACACGGCCCCCAAGCCCAGTGTGACCTTCTCCTAGGGATCTCTGTCTCTCCTCCTCTGTAGGTCATAGCAGAGGTCACAGATCAGAGTCAGCAGGGCAAGGTTGAAGGCTATCTGACCACTTCACAGTACCTCTGCCCCACTAGAGACTTCTACAAAGAAGAATGGATGTCCACTGGGATGTTCCAGGGCCTGGGCACTGGAAGATGCAGTGCTTTGCTGAGGTCACAGGTGTAGAAGCTGTCCTGGGCTTTCTGTTTGTTTAATTTTCCTTTCCCTTCACAACAATGTTTTCTTGCTTGTCACCCCTCACCCCTACCCCAGGTGACCTCACTTTATCCACTTGCCCCATCCTTCCTGGGAGCTATACAGTTGACCCCATCTGGCCTCTTCTTTCCCATGTGGTCTTTGGGTTTCTATTCATAGACTCACAAAAGCTAAGAGGTTGGAGAAGCAGCACCTATCTCATAGCCCTATGGCCCACCTGCTTGGGTGACCCAGCCCTCTAGCCTATCCTACCTCAAGCTCTAGGATCCTGAATTCCAGCAGCTCATTCTGGTCCTTTGCATCCTGGACCTCATGCTTCAGCCGTGCCTCTTCCGTCTCCATTTGTTTTATCTGAGGAATAGGAAGTGGACGAGGTGAGAAGGCATCTGATTCAAGAGAATGCAGACTAGCTGTCTGGACAGCTGTTTGCTTCTGTGAGAAAAGGGCAGTTGTGCAGTTCAACAGGGCTGCCCAGGAAAACAGGCTCCACAGGGATGGAGCAGGAAGGAAACTATTGAGGACAAGCTATCCCTGTGCAATTGCCAGAGCTCAGGCTGGTCTAAGGCCCAGGGGAAGAATGAATGGGTATGTGGTTACCTGGCCGCATTCCAGATTTGATGCGGATAATTCATGTGTAAGTTAATAGCACTACTAACGAGTGAACCGGATGTAGCGTCCTGCCTTCCTGAGAGTGAGCACACAAGGGCTGGTATGTATAATTCAGTATTAAGAGTCCAGGCACATGCCTAGCATTCACAAAGCTCTGGGTTTTCTGACATCACAAAACAAGACAAGAACTAAAGGTTATTGCAGTATCTGCCATTCATGGGTCACATCCTCAGCAACTCCATGAAGATAGATGTCCACTGTAGAACAGACAGCTATATCCACCTCTCCCTGAACTGAACTTAGAGACCTATATAAGCTTGTTCTAATACGGAGACCAGCAATGTAGACATCCTGTGAGTCAATTCAGTCATCACTAGATCTTTCCACAGGTAGTGGAATGTCTTGTGCGAACTACAGAAAGGCCTGGAACTTGTACCCAAGCCTACCACAGCCCACAAAGTCTACCACATACTCTGTAAGCACAAAGTCATCTTGTCGGATCTATGCACAGCTGGAAGGCAGGCCATACCTTTTCTACAAGCTCTTGATTCCGTCGATACAATGCTTGCTTCTCTTCAATCCACTTCATATCCTTGAAAATGGAATTAAAATGCAGACATGAATACACTGCAAGAGAGCACTGCAGAGTGACCTCCAACCAGGACTGGGTGGAACTGAGCATGCCAGTGCCTGCTTCTGAAGTGACCACCTGTGGGCAGTGTATGGTGGGGGATACCTTTGTGTGGTGCTCATTCTAAGGGTCTTGGACAGGTACAGCTAGTCCTGCATCAAAGGATACATACCTCCATGGTGTTCTGTGCCACTGTCTGGACAGCAGCCCAGGCCAGGGTTCCTGAACCAGGCACTCTATGAAGTATAAATGTCAGTGTCCAGGGAATGCTGACTTGTGAGGACTCAGGCAAGTGGGAGTAGGTGACACATGCAGGGTGGAGCCCTGATCACTTTATACTTAGGATGACACCTGTGCAGAATGCAGGCTTTTGTTCTGTCAGAGGACATGTGTGGATGTCTCCTGACACAGCCTCCAGGTCTGACCTGGGAGGAAATCCAATGTGTCAAACACATCCTTCTTACCCTCCACCACCATTCTTAAGTTTAAACCTGTGTTAGGAAGACAGCAGGGTGCCTTAAACACTGGGCTTCATTGAGAAGTCCTTCCCCATAAAGGCCCCCCAGAGGTGTGGAGATAGATATATATATATTAGATTTTTTTCATACATTATATTCTGATTAGAGTTGCTCCTCCAAACTTTTCCCAGATCCTCTCAACTTCAACACACACTCAAATCCACGCCCTTTCTTTTTCTGTCTCATTAGAAAACAAGCAACGGGGCTGGAGAGATGGCTCAGTGGTTAAGAGCACTGACTGCTCTTCCAGAGGTCCTGAGTTCAATTACCAGCAACCACATGGTGGCTCACAACCATCTGTAATGGGGTCCGATGCTCTCTTCTGGTGTGTCTGAAGACAGCTACAGTATGCACAGATACATAAAATAATAAACAAATCTTTAAAAAAAGAAGAAAGAAAAAGAAAGCAAGCAGGTATGGAAAAGAAATAATAAAAAAAAAATAGGACAATACAAACAATCAGGGGGAAAAAGCCAAGAAAAAAAAAGCACACGAAGACATATAGACGTAGAAATACACACTCATTTGCACACACAGAGAAAGCCTATAAAAAACCACAAAACCAGACATCACAACATACAAGTAAAAGATCTGTAAGGCTAAAAGAAAAAGAAAAAGAAAGTGAAGAAAAGGAAAGAACTTACAAATTATTGTAAGACAACAAAAAACCTCTAACAATAACACTGAGTTTGTTTTGTGTTGGCCATCTACTGCTGGGCCTGAGGCCTGCCCTTAAGAGTGGTTTGTATGCCCAGTCAGACTCTTTCAAACTTTTTCTTTGCAAGTGTTTATCAATGGAAGATAGCTCCTGAATTATGGATGGGGGGGGGGGGGTGGGGACATGTTATTCTGATTCCTTTTCCCTGGCCACTTTTCTTTTCTTTTTTTTTTTTCTTTTGCTGTTGTGTTTTTTTTTCAAATCGTAATTTTTACTTATTCCCACAGGGGTTATAAACACAAAAAGGCAGGACGTGGGGAAGGGGATGACACTGGAGCGTGGGTATTCAGGGGGAATACAGATGTCTTTCAGAACTGGGTATCGGCTGGGTGAAGGTTCAGGGGACAGGTCTCTATGACTCTGTCTATGATTCACTTGTCCTTATCTAAGTTGGTATTATCTGCAAAGGCTACCTATTTACAAGGTCTATGACTACTCAGGCTGGTAAATCTCCACAAAAGCTGCCTGTTTACAATAGCTTATAGCCATCTGTTTCAATGTTTTTCGACAGAGACCCAAGATTTGGTGTTAGTGTACATGTATGACAGGCCTATTGTTTATTTTAGGCCTATGGCTGATTTTAGGCCTTCAGTGTATAAGCAGGGCTGCCCCTGACATCTCCTCCCTTCTCTAAGTATAGAAGGACTATGGCGATTCTAACCTTGCAAAAGCGGGGATAGAGGCCTGACCTCCAGTAATTGAAGGAGACCTTGTAATGGCTCCGGTTCCCCACCACTTTTCTTCTTTCAACACCAACAACAGAACAGCAGCCACCTGTAGCATGGCCCAGCTGTGCTGACTGGCCCAGGACCACCCTTTGGTCTGTGAAGGCTGTGCATGGTGGGGTCTGAACACCATCAGTTCATGGTGGCCAGGGAATGGAGGTAAGTGGGTTCAGTGTGTCAAGAGATGACTGGTTCTGTGGCACTGAATTCTAGGACACTGGCCACGGAGTGTCTTCTTGCATGTCCAACTAGCAGTGAATACATTGGGAGCCACCTGGTACATGGGCTGGACAAGGACCAAGGGAGCATGGCCACAGAGGACAGATCCCTCCATGGGATCTGAGAATCTGGAAGTGGTGTTTTGGTATGAGGAAGGTAACAAACACCTTGAGCCATTTGATTCCACAGAAATTATGGGTTCCCAGAAACCCAGGTCAGGGGCTAAGCTAAAAGTAGCTTGGAATTTCCCCTCTGATGTCTATGGTGAGAGTACATAGGACCTAAAGTTCTGGCCCTGGCTCAGAACAATGGTGGACAAGCCAAGGAGAAGCCCTGTTTGTGGGTAGGTAGATTCTTTTTTTTTTTAAGGTGGACTGATGTAACTTTTAAAAAAGATGTATTTATTATATTTATATAAGTATACTGTAGATACTTTTCAGACACACCAGAAGAGGGCATCAGATCCTATTACAGATGGTTGTGAGCTTCCATGTGATTGCTGGGAATTGAACTTAGGACCTCTGGAAGAGCAGTCAGTGTTCTTAACCACTGAGCCATCTCTCCAGCCCAAGTAGGTAGATTCTTGCTTCACTTGCAGCTTGCTAGGGAATTCCGTCCAGATATTAGAAACTGTGAAACATACTATGCCTGCTCAGCTTTGCAGTGTGCAGTGAACACTTCCTATATAGGTATGTGCTTGCCCACTCCATTCTTCTTGAACAGGAAACTTGAGAACCACAGAAGGCCATGCCTCTCCCAGGACTCCCTAGCACAGACATAGGATACTAACGCTACAAGCAACCAGAGGAACTCACCTGCCCCTGCTCAGCCAGAGCCTTTTCCAGGTCCTCCACCCGTGTCTGTGCTCTCTGTATTTCTGCTTGCAGCTGCTCACGGGTCTGTAGGATGGGAGGAAGCATACATCAAATTTTCTCTAACAGCCCAGACAAACAGACAGATAGACATACTCAAAGACGCAGGCTGAAGAATATGCAAGCCTCAGTTCAGCTCATTGAGAAGTAGTTGTGTTGTTTTACCAAAACACTAAGTGGCCAAATTGCCTCTTTCCCTGACGAGTGGACAGGGAGATTGGCCAACCAGAACCAAGACCTCATGGCTGCCTGATCAGAAGAGCCCCACCTTCCCAGGAAGAGGCCTGTCTCCTTACTGCACCAGCCACTGTTCTTAAAGCAGCTGTCCCTGGAAAACAGTGGAAAGGATCTCCTTTCCTGTGTCCCTCCCTGAGGCTGATGCCCTCACTGCCTCTAAATATCCAGCAGAGAGCACCGCCCCACACTCCCAGCCCTGCTGGTCAGTGTTGGATGCTGCTGATGGACGGAGCCTTACAGCTCCTGCTTACAAACCCAGACTTCCATGCTGTCCTTAGCATAACTGTGCTTTCAGAGTCTGCAAAGGTGGTGTCATCTTTGAAGACTTGGGCCCTGTGTACGCCAGCTACAGCCTTTGGTAGAGACAAGGACTCTCACCCACATCTGTATTTCTACTATCCATGCCAGCCCCACCTCTAGCTCACACCAACTCAGCCTCAGGCTCCATAACACTGGCTTGTAATGGCTTCAGTGCTAATACCCAGGACCCAGTAACTGTGGGATAAAGGGGCTTAACTCAAAAGTTTAGGCAAGTGGAGTGTCCCTGTAGGGCTTTAGGAACAAATGGAGAGGAGCTGAGTGGGAGCTGGGACGTCGCAGAGTAGAAGTCATTTAGACCTTAACTTCTCGTTCTGCATCTAGGGTCCCTCCGACTTGTTCCTGCAGCAAGGCATAGGCTCGCTGTAATGCCTGGTACTCCATGGTCAGCTGCCGGAACCTCAGTTCGGTCTCTTCCTTGGCCATACCCTAGAGAAGTACATGGACACCAAACAGGCACCACACATGCAAAGAGAGACATAGCATTAACCTGGGCCCCACACAGAAGCATCCCCAAACAGCCTCCACTTTTCCCAGTGAGGTATAGTGAATAATCTAAGTGTGCCAGGAGGACTCTGCAGCCTGTGGGGAGGAGTAAGACTTGGGATCCTGAGCTAAGAAGGAGGCTTTCCTGGGAGGTAACCCTTGGGTCCTGGGGAGGCAGGGCATGGTGTAGATGAATTAACCATGAAGGTAAGCCTCATTGATTAGTAGCCAGTGACCAGGGGTTCCATTGGAACTCCTATCTGCCCTGACTCAGAGGGCTCTTGATGATAGAGGAGGCTCCCCCACAGTTCTGCTGGCAGAAATGTGTCATGAGTAGCACACAGGGCTTTGTGGGAAGTACAGTCCCTGGCAGTGCAGCCCTCTCTCCCACAGATCTGTGCCAAGATTGTTTACTTCAGGCTCACACGGGCAGAATCATCCCTGGATATGTGCTTCTAGCTGTGCTGGCACATACTGTCGTAGCTAGAGAGCAGATGCAAGTGGGTCTGATGTCACCATGAAGTCCTGTTTTCCCTCAGTTTGGACAGTAGGCCATATCTAGGAGTGACTGAATCTATCTCTCCCCCCCCCACACACACACACTTGTTCACCAAAGCTGATGGTAGTGGAAGTGCTCTGATAGGCTAGACTTCTAAGCAAGTCCAAAGTCTCTGGGCCTCACTCCTGCATCCCAGGGAAGCCTGTGGCCTTACTCCTGCATCCCAGGGAAGCCCATGGCCTTACTCCTGCATCCCAGGGAAGCCCATGGCCTCACTCCTGCATCCCAGGGAAGCCCATGGCCTCACTCCTGCATCCCAGGGAAGCCCATGGCCTCACTCCTGCAACCCAGGGAAGCCCATGGCCTCACTCCTGCATCCCAGGGAAGCCCATGGCTTCACTCCTGCATCCCAGGGAAGCCCATGCATAGCCTTGCCACTGGGCCTGGTCAAGGCTGTGAACCACCACTTTCTGGCCATAGGGGCTGGAGCAGTTCCCACAAAGACAAATCTTCATTTTTATGCCTGGGATCTGAGGTGGATGCTGGACTTGACTTGGTCATTGTTCTGGTGGGAAGGGCTAGCCAGACAGGACACTTGACTGTCTTAACATGCTAAAGGCTCCTTTCAATACGCTGATGCTCTGATGGGCCCTGAAATGGTTCAGAAATTTCTGGGAAGCCTTTGAAGGGACTGGGAAGCCCTCCACGCCCCTCATAAGGGGCTCAAGCTCTATGGAGAGAACAAGCAAGACCAGACACTACAGGCAAGAAGTAGCTCCCAGGAGCAACACATCCAAGCAATGTAAATGGTGTTAGTCACTGTGCAAACGGGAGGACTGTCAGGGGTGGAACAGAAGACCTGAAGGGAGCAGGGTTCACATGAGACCTCCACTGTATCTCTTGCCCCACCTGACTCTGTGCTTCACCAACCCCTAAGGACTGGATAGCCAAAGAACTCTGTGGGAGATCCAGATTACCTCTTCTAGGTCATCTTCAGGGGTGCATGGGGTCTGATCTGTCCTGTCAGTTTGATAAGAAATGGAAGATCCATCGGACTCCAGGGAAGCTTCTTCATCATATCCAAAGAAGGTCTCCACGACAACCGGCTTCTGACACAAATGCAATGCATTAGCACAAGCCCAGATGGGCATGGCTGATAGCCCTAAGGTCTCCTTCTGCCTCCTCTTCCTGTTGCCCAGGTGTTCGGTCACAGCTGAGAAGCTGTCCCCTCATGACTGGGCCGCTCCAATGCAATTCACCCCCTTCTTGGTTTGCTGCTGTCCTTCAAGAAGGACTGGGGGGGGCGGGGTCTCACACAGGCCCAGATAGAGGTCTGGGCCTTACAAGCCAGTTTGGTTATGATGGCGGGAGGATGGAGAAGTGGCCCACGCTCCCTGGATAAGTGGTTCCTGGACCTGATCCTCATGCCTGCTGAACTCACAGAGGTGGACAATGAGCTCCAGTCTCCAGTCTACACTCTACAGCCACATGTCTCTGCTGACAGATTGGACCAGAAACCAGGCAAAACCGGGTCCTCTGCTGGCTAGTTGGAGAAACTCTTCCTTCAAAATCCTATGCTTTGTTCATCTAGGTTTTAGGAGTGTTACAAAGTCCAGAAGGCCCCGTCTTCTTTCAGCCACACTCAGGACCCCTTTCTTCCTCAACTGATTCTGCATCTCTGATTGGCCATTGTCACCTTGGGTCTCTCTGTTGGTCCTTCTTCCAGAACCTTTTAGAGAGGCTTGTACCTGGGACCTAGGACCACCAGGTGCCCCCGAGGACCACTTTTCTAGCCCCTTTGCTCATGTCCCTTCCTGGGTGATCCACATCTTCCTCCCATGTAGCTCTGCTGCCTGCTTTTCTCCTGTAGCTGACCGCTACCTCACCTTTCTGGTTGAATGACTACCAAACACTTAGTTAGTGGAGTCTGGCTCTTTAAGAACAATTTCTCTAAGCTGCAGCCTTTCCCCAGTCCCTCTGAGGCAGGCTCTTTCCTGCACCCAAATCTTTCCCAAGCTTTCCCATAGAAATATGCAGAGGACAGGCAAGCTAAGTAAAGACAAACTTTCGGCAATTTTATCTCAACCCCTCTGGTCTCTGATTACTGAACTGAAATTACACTGGTGGCCTGGTCTGTGACATTGCCCTTCTCTGAAGGTCACCCTCACACACTCCACCTTCACCCCTGCTGTCCCACTTGTGTTGAAGCCCCACAAGCTCTTTGTGTCCCCACTTTTCACTGGCCAGTTCCCACCACACTCTGGTGCCTGCTGCCCCGCCCTAGGCTGTTCCTGCAGACCTTTTGACTCTGACCTACCTTCTGACCTGGACCTGACCCTCATGTCTCTGCAGCACTGAGAATGGGGTGGGGTTGTCTCGGTGGAACAGGTCCCAGGTGTGTCCAATGCCCTGACTGTTGAGCCCAGCTGGCTGTCCACACCACAGGGGCACACGTTGACCACTGACCTTAGGAACTCACTAAAGATCAACTGAGGGAAACAGTCTCACTGCCTGACTTCCCAAGTGTGAGACCACCCCTCTATTTCCAAGGTAGAGCTCAGGTTTCTTTCTCACGTTTGACCAGAATCCGCAGTATTTCTGACACTGAACCTAACGCCACCTTGGGGTTTAAGCTGTAAAGACAGCTGGGGCCTCTGTATAACCTACTGAGTCTATCAGTGCTGTCTGTGGATGAGGAGAGGGGTTGGGAAGGAGTTGGAGGGGGTAGGGAGTGGATATGATCAAAATACATCATATAAATACATTGTATGGACTTCTCAAAGGATGAATGAAAATGTAAAAATAAATAGTCACAAACAAAACAGAACAAAACCCATGAAGCACACTTCCAAGGCCACTTGAATTTGATGTTCCCAACTACAGCTCCATAACCTGAAGATAAACAGTCCTTCTCTCCTGAGTAATGTTGGCCTGATCTCTGTTAACAAAATTTAAAAGACTAAACAGAGGATTTGCTTGGCCGTCTTATGTGGGTTATTTCAGAGCGACATTTTTTAATAAAATGTTCTTTCCATGTGCAAAGGAAGAGACTCACTCCTCTTACATGGTCTTTAGAAGCTTGCCTTTTATGCCCGAGCCCCCCACTTCTTTTACCTTGGGGAGTTTCGCCATTTTCTTTCTTTGTTTCCGATACCTCAACAGCTTATCACGTTCCTGTAAAAGCCAGGTGGAGAGGTCTGTTTAAGCAGCTGGGCAGCTATCTGGCCAGCAAACAGGTTTAGGCTTGCACCTAAACTGTGTAGATGGTGGGCAGGGGCATGATGGCTTATTAAGGAGATCATGCACACTAGCAATCATTTGTGGATTATGGAAAACTGGACATCCAAGGAGGATGGGTGGTCCAGGCCCCTTCTGCTCCATGAGACTTGATTCCTGCGTATAAAGAGGTAGTTCCTGAGGCACTGCCTGCTTCACTATTGCAAAGCTGCTCTGTGCCTTTGTGTTTTCTCTGTCAGGAGCGATGGTGAAGCAGCTACGGCAACATAGCCTGTTCCTGCCAGTTTGGAGAAACTGGTTGGAGTGGCAAAGGTGGCCTCTTGGTTCTGGCCTTTCAGGAGCAAACAGAAAAAACAGTGGAGCTGGTGTTGTCTCGCCTGGGGCAGTTGTTCCAGTATGGCCAGGCACCACTGCAAGCTTGGCCAGGGCATACTGTGAGAAGTCCCACCCAAGACTGCTACAGCTGCTCCTGTCTGAACTATAAGGGGCCATGGCATAGAATGGGTCCGTGTTGCTACTCGGGGCAAAGGGAACATGCAGCAAGCAAGGTGGTGCCAGTCGGTGCTTACCAACACACTCTTCACATAGCCTGCTGTCTCCAAGGTCTAGGGGGAGAAAACACCACATCATACCATGGACAGTGCAGAGGCTGGAGAGAATGGCCCCAGGATCTCTGACCTCTAACCTCAGAGTTACATGACTTGAGACCTAACACTCCTTTCTTTTGTGTGAGAGGGGCTCCCTGAACCTTTCAGACTACCAGGGTTCTTTGTTCATAGTGAGTGTCCTGTTATTCCCTTAAAGAAGGAGAAAGAGGCCTTTCAGAAACTGTCATCAATCAGGAACACAACCTTTCCCCATTTCTCTCATCAAACATTGTTGTTGATTGAATGAGAAAAGGACTTAGGTCCCCAGCAGGGACAGTGAGGGCCACCTCTGTGAGACCACCCATAGTCTGGGGAGCTGGGAGAGGGATCTTCCTGTGTAGTTTAATGGCGGGCAGGTTTGGTCATTACAAGACAGGCCAGAGACCGAAGTCTGTGCCACTGTCCTGCTGCGCCTTCCAAAGGACACAGCGTGACTAGAGGCACTTCTTTCTGAAACAGCCTCGTCATGAACTCAACCAGGATTACAACAGGAAGAAGGGTTTTATGAAGCTCTATGTATCAACCCATGCTGGGATGTGGGGACTGGCATAAGGACAGAGAAATGGAAATACCAAAAGGTAGCCACCCCCAAAAGTGTCCAGGTCTCTATTCACCAAACCTGTAAATGGAACCTGCTTTCAAAATTAGTCTTTTTTTTTTTTTTGAGAAGGTGTATCTAAGTAAAATGCTGTAATGAGACCATACTAGATTAGGATGAACCCTAAGCCCAGTGGCAATGTTCCCTACAAGAAATGGAAAAGGAGACTTTCCAACAGAAGAGAAGGAAGCCACGGTGGTATTGAGAGGAAAGATAGATCCACAGCGGGAATACTGGAATCTACAAGGGCTGCTGGGGGAAGGAACGGTCCCTACCAGAGTACATGGGTGGAGTGCAGCCACCCACCCTTTGATTTTGGACGTGTGTCCTCGGCCTCCAAAACTTAGAGAACATAGATAGCATGTTCTTAAGATATCTGGCTACAGTGGTTTGTTACCAACATGGACAGTGCTTGCTGGCCTTGGGCTCTGAGGTCCACAGTGTTAGGAGACTCAGGGAGCCATTTAGAGAAGGTCATTTTAAGTAGAAGGTCATTGACTGTGATAGGGGCAGCTGGGGAGACCCCACAAAGGCATCCCTGCTCTACCTTGCCCCCATTTCTACCATAGAGAGCTGAGGCAGGGAACACAGCAGTAGAGAGTAAAAGGTGTGCAGCAGATTGGGGTGTGTGGCAACAGAGGGCATGTGGTGGCTAGGGGTGGGGTGCAGACAGAGGGCACGGCAGCAGAGGATGTGCAGTGAGCAGGGGTACTGCTCTACAGGGACATAGGCTGCTAGGGGAAGGCAGCTCCAGTGGGTGCACAGGATAGCAGGAGGCGTGTCTCCAGAGGGCACAGGGCAGCAGAGGGTGTGGCTCCAGAGAGCACAGGGCAGCAGAGGGCGTGGCTCCAGAGAACACAGGGCAGCAGAGGGCGTGGCTCCAGAGAGCACAGGTCAGCAGAGGGCGTGGCTCCAGAGAGCACAGGTCAGCAGAGGGCGTGGCTCCAGAGAGCACAGGGCAGCAGAGGGCGTGGCTCCAGAGAGCACAGGGCAGCAGAGGGAGTGGCTCCAGAAGGCACTGGGCAGCAGAGGGCGTGGCTCCAGAGAGCACAGGGCAGCAGAGGGCGTGGCTCCAGAAGGCACAGGGCAGCAGGGAAGTATAGAATACTCACCTTAGAAAGCTCATCAATGAGGTTCTGCTGCTCCACAATCTGGAGCTTTAGGAAGTCGATCTCTCTCTCATCTTGACTTTGATCAAGGTCATTTAAGGAGCTGGGTCTCCGGATGATTCCTGCTCTCTGCCTCTGAAAAACCAAGCATGGTGGGTACAGTGACTGACCTGGATGGTGAGAACTGAGGGCCTCCTTACCAGCCTGAATGACAGTTCAGGTTACCTCGGTGTGGGCAAGGACTGTTCGGCTTGGGCTTGGAACAGCCTGCTGCAGAGCACAGGGGAAACCAAGGCCTTTATCTGGATCACACATCAGGCCCCAGACAGCTTCCCGGATAGCCCAGACAAAACACCTGTCTCACTTGCCTCACGGGCCCTGAGACTTTCAAGGCAAGAAGGAACAGGTAGGCAGCACTAACCACTCTGTAGTCTGGCTCAGTGGCAGAGGCAAGAGTGGAGTTTACCCTGACACCTGGCTCGGTGCTTCACACCAGGCCTGAAAGTCCTGTCCTTCTATACTTGGGGCCTCTTGCTACCTTGAGCATAGAACTTTCAGGGCTATAAGCTTGTTTGCCCAAGCCTCTGGCATTAGAGGAATACAGAGGAGATGAGATGCTGCCTAGCTCTGTGCAGGTGGCTGTTTCTGCAGACCTAGCATGTGCTTACCATTTCTATGTTCTCCTGAGTGACAAATTTCAGCTTGCTCTCTATGCGTCGCAGAGTGTGAGACAAGTCTTCGTTTTTCCGAGTAAGGCGCTTGTTCTTATCCAGCAACGGCTTGTACTGACTTTCAGCTTCTCTCAGCCGCTTTAGCTGAAACAGTATTTATTCCATAAAATGAGCCTTAATTGACACAGTACTGACATGCCTTCATACAAAGCAAACTGACCAGTCAGAACACTGTGACCGGGTTGGGTGAATAGGCTGAGGACCCCCAATATGCAGGTGCTCAAGCCCCTGGTAGAAAGGGTCTTGGTACTTGCATGGAACCTACCACATTCCTGGTGTGCTGCACGGTTGTTTATAATAATTTGTTTACAGAGTAAATATAGTTAGTTGATGGATGTATGATATTGTTTAGGAAACAAAAATATCTCTCTCTCTCTCTTCTCTCTCACTCATACACACACACACAGAGGGAGAGAGAGAGAAAGAGAAAGAGAGAGACAGAGAGGGAGAGACTCTTATGCAGGATGAATGCAATTTTCAGAGGTTTTTTTTGTTTTGTTTTGTTTTGTTTTTTTTTGGTTTTTCGAGAGACAGGGTTTCTCTGTGTAGCTCTGGCTGTCCTGGAACTCACTCTGTAGATCAGGCTGTCCCCGAACTCAGAAAACCGTCTGCCTCTGCCTCCTAAGTGCTGAGATTAAAGGCGTGTGTCACCACTGCCTGGCTCAGAAAGTATTTTTGATCCATGGCTGGACTCACGGTCGTATACAAAAACTTATAGGTGTGGAACCTGCCAGTACATAATTGTAGATGCAGAATACGTAGGCGACAGATTTATGGATGTGTAGAATCTGTAGATGTGAGGGCCATAGAGTCACAACCTGTAGGTGCAGAACTTGTAGGTATGGCCTGTGAAATGGAAAGTTTGGCTCAAGCTGCAGGTGGAGTCCCAGCAGGTAACTGCTCTCTGCCCACTGGACACCTAGGTGAGCCAGAGGTATCTCAAGGATGTATCTCTGCTCATCTGCAGATGGACAGAAAGGTGAAGGCCAGCAGGGGGAGAGGGACAATGCTCTGCTTGCTAATAAGTAAGTGGGGGTGTGATACGGCTCACCACCTGTTTTTGTTAGCAAAGCTTTATAGTAGCATGGCAAGAAGCCTTGAGGAAGGCTTCCCTTGAGGAAGGCTGTCCCTTGACACTGCCACTCCTCATTTTCATAAGGAATTCAGAAATGGACACTCCCACCTCTCCCCAGGCTGCAGTCCTAACCTATGGAACACAAAGCCGCCTTATCAACCACTTACCAGCTCATTCCTTTCTTCAGACAGCAAGGCGTTGCGGTCTTCTAGCTTACGTATGATGGCACTTAACTCCGCGATTTTAAGTTGGAAGCGCCTGGCATCCTTTTCGTCCAACTGCTGTTCCTAAAACAAAAATCAACTGCAAATAACTGTACCTAGATGCAAACCTTTGCAAACCCCAACCCAACTGGAGACCGACACACTTCTGCCTTGTGATTGCCTTTGCTTCCCAGTGGCTGCTGGCGGAGCCCTCGTGGCAGAGGGGCCTGGCCTGGAGCATCATGCAGTGCACACAGCAAGATGGGAAAGCAAAGATGTCTGCAATATGCAAATGTGGTGGGTGAGGGTGTGCAAGTGTGGGAGCCCGAGTATGGGTGAGGACCAGCTACATAATCTCGGCCGCTGCCCAGCTGTGCCTTCCAGACGGGCCTGCCCTGCCAAGCAGCAATCATTCTCAAAGGATGAGCACAGGAAAAGACATCCCTTATAGACTTCCTAATGCTGTTTCCTCAAATTGAGTTTCTAAGACTCACTTTTGGAACCACAGGAAAGTCAAAAAAAATTAGTGAAAACTTTCTAATGCATATTTGGCATCTGGAGTTAATGGGGTGGTCTATCCAGAACATGGATGGACAAGGGGTTGGTTCGATCTTAGTTAAGCCTTTTGTAATATGATTATAAGTTATATTCTCCAAAGTCAATGGCCCAAGGCTGGATTAGCTCAAACTTTTGTCCCTGAATCAAAGAACAAGATGTCCAGGAAGGTACCAGCCATGGGTCAAATTCCTCATCCAACAGGTGCAGGAGAGGCTGGGGACCAAAGACTTAGAGGGGTAACCCTGAGGGTCTCCCAGGGTACTGCAGACCACCACAGAGATTATGAATGAGGAGCTGCGGTAAGATGAATGTGCTCACAGCTGTGCAGTCACTGGCTACCCCTACAAGGTCAGTCTGAGAAGGGGCAGAAAGTGTCACAGTCATAGGAAAAGCAGGTGGGCAGTGACTGGTGATGCTAACGCTAGCAACGACCATAAGGGGGCCAAGCCAGAGACATGGGTGAAGGAGAGCTGGAGCCCGTGCACAGGAGGATGGAAGGGAAAGGAAGGGAAGCAGCTCATGCTTGGAGTGGTCCTCCCCACCAACCAAGGCCAGGGCATGACTGGCAAGTGACCTTCAGCAACCTGGAACCAGGAAGCAACAAGATCATTGCTTCTGCTGGGCAGATAATGAAGGAGGACAGTGTATCAGCCCTCCTGGCCAGAGAGCCAAGTAAGCAGGGACTGGCTGTACAGAGTATGGGACAGGAGGGTCTGGCTGGATATGGGTTCTGGACTCCCCATGGAGCTGTTGTGTTGGGTCATACAGCTACATGGCTCTATGTGTCTGGGTCTCGCGGCTGGCTGAGACAAGACCTGGGGTTGCTTACAGGGCTTCCTGAGTGGTCTGAGGCGTCTCCTGCACCGCTTGCATAAGGAAGTTCCCGTCTGGGGCTGCCTGGGTGCCGCTCAGCCTCTTTGGCCTGGGAAAGCTGCTCATCTAGAGCCTCTTTCTGGAGCTGCAGTCTCTGGGCATGCCCGGCTTGAACCCCTAACTCTCTTTCCAGCACGAAGACTGCTCTGTCTTTAAATCTTATCTCCTCCATCTACAAGGAGAACAGAACACAATCACACGCACAGGCAGGGTACAGATCTGCAGTTACCATAGAAACAGGCAGGGTGGCATCAGGAGATAAAGTCCCTGTGATGGTAGCCCCACTGGCGAGCATCTTAGGCTCTGGGACCAGAAGCAAAAGCAGACATTCTGGATGAGAGCTGGGTACCCATGCTGCTCAAAACCCAGCCCTAGACCACCCAAATCCAACTGGCACACCCTGGGCTGGTCACGGTGAAAGGTCCCTTCAGAAAGCCTCAGGTAATGTGTGTCCCTGCACTGCCAGCCCAGGGGGCCCAGCAAGAAACCCCCATCCCTTGTTGTACACACTGTCCATGGCATTGGGCATCACTGGGCAGGGTTGAAAGACCTGCAGATCTTGCTTCCTGCAGTACAATGGGCAAAGCAGAGAGTCATTCTGGATAAGATTCTTCTGTAGAATAAGTAGGAGGTGAACTTGGCTCTAAAGTATAGCTAAAAGCTGAATACAGCACAGCCATGCATTTCCAGGCTGCACGTGCTTCCTGTGAATCTTGCTGCAGGGTAAGGCTTTCAGGGTAGGGTGGGGGCAGCTGGACAAGCAGAAGGCAACATCCACTGTATCTAGCCTGCCACAGCCCCTGGACATTGTTGGGCTAGTGTTGGCCTTCCCACCTTCCCCAAAGGGTGATGTGATTTGTACACATCCTAATTATGGCATCAAGAAGCCCTTTTAGACATGGATGCTACCTGTATCCTGGGTCTTTTACCGTAGCTGCCCAAGCAGGTATGTGCTCTGCCCGAGGCTGACCCTACACGGGGAGGGACCTAGGAGCTGTAAGTATAACCAGCGCTAGGTTTGTAACAGGACACCATTGAGGGGAATAGCTCAATTCAAAACAGATTTTCAAAGAAGCAGTCTTTGCTTGTTGTTTAAAGTTTAAAACTACTAAGCCAGCCATTCGTGGAAGTTAGCTGGAAACTCAGACAGATATCTAATTAGCCCAGATCACAAATTCCAGGCAAGCCATGGGCAGAACAAGACAATAGAAACCCTTACTAGCTCAGTTTCTGTTCAGTGGTGCACACCATAGTGCTGAAAGGACAACACAGTCGATCAGGGAAGCTGGGCTGGTAAAAATTAAACCATATGAAGGCAGCTAGGTTCTGAGGCTAGGTTCTCAGTCATTTATTGATATTCACCTCAGGAAATCTGAACAGGAGAGCCTCTGTGCACATGTGAGATGGCTGCCCGAGTGGCTGGCTGCTTGAGCATCTAGTTTGAGCAAAGGCAGTCCTGTCTTTGAGGTCATTAGGCCCCGGATACCCATGTAGGTATTGGTGATGGGAATCTTCCAAGTCCAAGACTGTGGCTTTCCCACTCAGCTGAACCTGGGCTTCTGTCTCCTAATCATGCTAGACTAGACCTTCAGGCCTTTGTGAGAAGAAAGCATATATCTGAAATATGCCAGACCCCGCCCAGATTGGGATGTTCTGCCTAGCTGGATGGCCCCTCACTCATACCAAGCACCACTGTATGTGTTGAACCACAGAGAGCGAAGTGGCCCAGGACACCATAGCAGACAGCACAGGGTTCGTGCCCACTTGTATACTGGTGCCCACAAACATTACTCCCTTTCTGTGAGTGAGTGCTACTATGCCTTGTGGCACTGCAGGCTGGAGACTGGGGCTCCTAAGCCAAGGCTGCCCCTCCCTCCCCTCCTGTCATTTAGCTTTCGAGTCCAGAGGGCAGGCTACCTTTGTTTACATTCACATCCAATCCCACATCTGGCAAGCAACACTCCTGTGAGTCTGGGCTGAGGGGTTTCAGTGCATGTTCCCTGCCATTGAAGCTGGGGGGATCCCACTTAACCTGGAGGGACAGGTTATCTATGCTACTGTCTCTCCTAGATGTTGGTGGCAGCTTCCAGTTACCACATGACACCACACATCCTCTCCAGTACCCATCTGTTCGGCAGCAGAATCAGTGTAGACACATGAAGCCATGTGTCCTGGCTCCTGTGTTTTGAGAACTGAATCTCCCAAATTGAGATTCAGAATCATACTGGAACCTGCTTGCTGGTTACCACACTGATTCCTCCTGCTTTTTGTCACTCCCTTGCCCCTGCCCCTAATTCTCAGTTATCCACATTGTCTGGAAACTACAGAGAGGTTCCTGTATGTCTTCAGGAAGGGGTATTCAGGGTGTGCTTTATAAAAGCAGACATCACGTGGACCACAGAACAAGACAGTATGGTGTCTGACAACAGCACAGGAGTGTTTGTGTGACCTCAGGGTAGGTAAAGGATTTTCAAGCAGGACACAAACTGCACATTAAAAGAACTGACAAATGGCATCTCCTTTATGTTAGGTTCAAAGCTCATGCAGAAACGCTACTGGTGTGTCTGGAGCAGCCACACTGAAGACACTGGTGTGCTAGCCAGAACATGAGAGAAGTCACCAAAATCAGGAAAAAGATGTTCTCCAGTTTCAAAGAGCTAATGTGTGTGAACAGAAGCTTTAAAGAAGTGTGTCCATGACTACAAGTATGGTGACATTGTTTTCTCTACTGTGACCCCGCTGCAATGCTGGCTGTGGTTGCAATGTAGCAAAAGGGGGCCCTGTTCTTTAGAGGGAGGGTAGAAAGTGGGTTCACCTGAATTGGTCAACTGAGTGCTCTGAGCTTGGTACTGGGTTTCATATGGCCAGCACTCCCTTTGGCCACACAGATGGCAGGAGAAGCCAGTACATGAGGCCACTCACGGACATGAGGGGGATATTGGCAACAGCCCAAACCCAAAATGGCTTGAACTCCTTCTGAGAAGAATGGATAACACACTGCCAGATCCCCAGGGAACATGCTGGTGTGGTTCCCAGGAGGTCAAGACCAGCAAGAGTGTGTGAGAAGGCATCTCTGGGAAGTATTAGCAGGTACTTGGTCTCTTAAGTCAATAGTGGCTAAAGACACTTAGACATAAGCTGCGGTCACTGTACTGTCCTCTGAATTTGTGGCTTTCCTACATAACTGTCATCTCTCAGTCTAAACAAGACAGATGGAAAAAAAAATAAGTATACATGCCAAGCCTTCCTTCTTGGATCTAGTCTATCTGTGCATTGAAACTTTTAAGGGCTCTTGATTTGCCTAACCATGCTCCAAAGAAAGCATCTTCAGTGAATATCTGTGGCCAAGACCTTCAGAGGATATCTGAGGCTAAGACATCAGTGGACGTCTGTGGCTCCTGGGATCATACCTTGCCTTGCTCAGCAGTGACGGCTGAGATATGTTTCCCAGAAGTTAGACAGATCAGCTGTGAGATTGGCAACTGGGCTGCAGTGGTTTAAGTTGAATTCGAGGACTTTGGCAAACCCCAAAGCATTGCCAGAGAGCAAGTACTTGGGAAAGCTACTGCTGCTGTTGGAGGCGTTGCTTTGTTTTATATTATGTGTGATGGTTTCACCTGCATATGTATCTAAGCACAGATCCCCCTGGAAATGGAATGTTAGGGATAGCTGTGAGCCATCATGTGGGTACTGGGAATCGAACCCAGAGCCTCTGCAAGAGCAACTAGTACTCTTAACCACTTTCCAGACAATGGCATTATTTTCTAAGAGAACTAGTGACTTTGTCTGCTCCATCGGAGGAGAATGCCTCAATGCCCGAGACACATGTCCTTACTGAAACAAAATCACAGAAAATCAAGGCTAGGCTCAGCCCTCCACCAGGCACCCGGTGCTTTGGGGATTGGTCTCATTTTTATAGCTTTCATTATAGGGTTTTCATTAGAGCTGTATATTAGCACACCACATTAGCTAACAGCTCTGATGGCTGGGCAGAAAGAGCTAAAACTGTAAACCACAGACTTTTATGAGGGAGAGGAAATTGCTTTCTGTCTGTAATTCCTCTATTTTATAGAGTTTTTAATAACAGCCCGAGGTTGTATTTTAGAGAATGCACTCCGTGTGCAATTGCTCTGAGCTTGTACAGCAGAGCTCTTCCAGACTCAATGACAAGCTGCACAAACACTCCAGTGCTTATTAGCACAGCCTTGCCCTCGGGCTATCACGGGCTGGAGACTCTGAGGAAGGCAGGAATGGGAGGTGATAGTCATCCCTATCATCCCGATCTGAGCTCACAGTGAGCCTGTGAAGAATGTTCCAGAACCTTTGAGCACGAGATTCCCCACTCATTCCATTTCCCTATGAAATTACTGAAAATTTGGACAAGAAAGTCACCAGGGATCCACTTGCCCAGAGACACTGAGTAGGATGTGCACAGATGAAGCCAAGAGAACTGTACAAGACCTATTACCAGATAGGTAATATATCAAGGTAAGATATCAAGGGTCTGACTTGATCCCCCATGCAGGACAGGGGTGGACAGACAGCTGTGACTCCTCCTTCCCCACACTGGGACAAAGTGAGGAGATAGGAATGTGGGTGGCCGTCGTCCTTCTTCACTTTAGAACCCACACAGGAGTCTCAAAGCCCTTGCTGTCCTAAGCCCTGCTCAGGACAGATCTGTCTCAGATGTTTACTGCTGGCATCTTGGCCATGCTTCCTTCTGTCATCTTTCCACCAGACTCTCTGAGGCTCGTGAGTTCTACCAGGCCACATCCTCGTCCTCCATTTAGGGTCCTGGCTCTGCCGGCTGGTGTGGCTCAGCCGAGCCTCAGATCAGAATCTAACTCTCAACTGAGCACCTCCTATATGCACTATGTCGAACAGACTCGAATTACAGTCAGACAATGCCACGGCCAGAGCAGAGAGGCAGATCTTCAGATTACAGTGTCTGCTTTGAGGGCTATGAGATGGATCCAGAGCCCTCTCCATTCCCTCCCCAAGCCCAGCTCTCCCAGAACATCTGGGCAGGGGATCCTGATCCACTGTGCTCTATGCCCAGGGTCTGGACTTCAGCAGGATTCCCAGCCTGTGTCCCACAGCAGCCTCAGTTGTAGTCCTGTCCACTAACTGGTGTGCCATCTCTCCTTGGGGCCACAGCCCCTGTTCAAATACTCTAGCATAGATGACACATGAAGGGATGACATCGGTCTATGAGGATTTCCCAAGGTCCAAGGATCCCTTTGGTACCATCACTGTTGACCTGGAGATCTTGGCCTTTATCTATAACACATTGGTCTAAGGCTCCATGCTAGCCAGTGTGCCAGATGAAGAAATGACAGTGTCTGCCAAATGGTGTAGGGAACATAGACTGAGAAATGCTTCCAAATGTAACTGCAGCCAACCCTTCTCCGTGGGAAAGGTCCTGAGACTCCCAGCTTGTCTTGCCTTGCTTGGGTCTTAGGAATGAGCTTTCTCTGGCTTGCCTCATCTCTAGGTCAAAGGCCCAGTCAACCTCTGTATACCCAGACAGACTGGCCCTGCCCTGGGACTCAAGGACTCTGCCACTTCTCTGATCCAGAACCACTCTCCGTCCTGTCCCCAGTCCCTGGGGTTAGGCTGCCAATAAGCGACTCCCCTCCCTACTTTTTTGTTCTGCCTTGCTTTAGCTTCTGCTCCAGAAAGCTTCTATCTCTGGTATCCTCAGAAGTGCCTCAGGTTCTTTGCCCATGCCAAGCCCTTGCCTTCTCTCCCCAAGCTGTAGCACCCGGGCCTCTGCCCTGCTAGCGAGACCTTCCCAGTACACGGCAGTTTGTTTTTAAGCATGACATTCACCTCAGACACATCTGCACCATGGAGTCTAAAGAGTCAGGTCAAATTGACAGTTGGGCTTCAGACAGGTAAGTGTTCTCTTATGAGCTACAGACCAAGTGGGACCACATAGACAATCCTAAGGCCTCCATCAGTAAGAAGGTCCCCACTGGGCAGTGCCACAAGAAAAGATGGTCCTGCACCCGGAGCCTTGAACCTAGGTTCTGGACTCATAGGTAACAGTGGCTTGGCCTAGGGTGACAGTTACTTGCTCTAACTCCTCCTGGGCACAGGGTCCATTCAGCCCATTCTTTGGGTTTTTCATTATGTCATTTGCACAACACAGTTTATCTATAGCTGGTATATGGAAGCAGTGACTGAGGATGGACTCGGGAGTAGGGAAGAGAGGAGCTGCACTTCCAATGGCTATGGGCAGGCAATTGAGGTCAAGGGCCAGAAGAAAGCATCTATCCAGCATGAGCATATGAACAGTCTCCAAGAGTGACACCTAGTGGTAGTGGTGAGTAATGCAGCAGATGGAAAAGGAGCCCGAGGCCCTTCAGTGTTGGATGGGATAGGATGAGAAGAAAAAGGCATGGTCTCAAGAGGGAAGTGCCTGCCCTGTCAATAGGGTGTGCATGTCTTCAATGACAGGTAAAGGATATTCTCCAGACTTATTATAGAGTCTATAGGAAAAAACCCTGAGAGACTTTGAAACAGGCAAAAACACTTCCTGTTTTTTCATTAGAATTCCAGGGCCTCTGGGGACTGGGTGGTCTCGTTGAGAAGTTTACCTAGTGTGTATCTTGAATAGTTCATGGCTCTGTGGAGAAAATGATTGTCTTGGAGAAGCTGCTGGCCCTTCCTGTGTGTAATGTACGGCCGAGAGCCATCTCTGTGGCTGTGTGGGATCTTACTTGTTTCCTCTTGAGTTGGGTGTGCTCTGGGGGATAAAACCAAACCCAGGACCTAGAACACATGAAGCAAGGCTCCAGCTAAGCTACACCTCCAGCCCTATTGTTGTGTATTTATCAGGATACTTTACATCCAAAGTCATTTCACCCACAATCAATGAAAGATTTAATTCTTCCTTTCCTTCCTGATGACTTTGGTTTTTCTTTCTCCAACTAAAGTGACTGGAATTCATCTTTGGAAAGAAAAGAAGAAAATGCTCCACCCCAACTCATGAATAGAAAGTTCACTTTATATCTGCAGGTATCAGACCCCTTTATACATCACACACACACACACACACATGCACACACGCACACTCACGCACGCACACATGCAGTGTGTTTCTCAGCTGGGCTATAAAGGAGAGGCTAAGAGAATTGCTCAACAGTAAAGGCAGGAGTGGAAAGAGGCTCTGCAATGGCACAGACCGTGAAGAAGCTGAACCTTTGAACATAGAACGTTCTCAGAGAAGAGCTGCTGTTAACCTGGGACTGGAAGAGACAGAGCCAAAGGATTTTCTTCAGGGAGCGGGTTTCTTTGACAGAATGACAGAAACTAACAGGGAAGTTGAGGGCATTTTCTAGAAAATAGAACAGAAAGCTAAGGTTGAAAGGAAAATAATAAATTCAGTGTGAATGGAAAGGGCCAACTTCTGATGATCAGGCATGGGAAGGAAGGGATTTAGACACTCACAGCAGGTTTCCCCAGCTGGAGGACAGTTAGAGAGAGCTCCTGCCTGCCTGGTGGAGAAGAGCAAGTGTTTGTGTTATCCACAGAGCAGTGACATTGCAGAGGTGTCCTGAGCTCTAGGAGATGGTAGGGCTGGTGGGGAACAGGGCAGAGGAGAGGGAAGGGTATTGGAACAATGAGAAGAAGTCCAGAATTATTGGGTTGTGTCCTGTTTAGCTGGGCAAAGAGACAGGAGGAGGTGCCGTGCTTAAGGGATGTACCTCAGAGGCAAACGGTTGAAATTCCGATTTTGACAGATTGAGAGGTTTCCCAGTCTGCTGGACATGTGCGGTGCATTAGTGACACAGACACTTAGAAAACTATGCAAACAAAACGTAACTCAAGAGAACACATTCAGGTGTGTGAACTTTGTGATACAATTGGGGCAGAGCCTAGGTGACTGTGTGGACCACAGGTATGTGACTCTCAGAACCAAGGATGGAATTGTATAGCCTCCCTTTACACAAAAGAAAGCTATACACTGGCTGCTCACTCTGCCCCTGGATCTTCTCTGTACCCTCCTGTCAGGCTCTGTAACCCAAAAGACGGAGGGCTGGGGATGCGGCTCGGTAGTATGGTTGCCTAGCATTTGTGAGATACTCAATTCTTACTCTGCAGGGGGGAATCTGACCCCTGCAATGGTCTCACCTGATTCCCCATGTTGGCCTTTGGTGTATTTGTCAGTGGGAGGTGAGTGGTTTGGACATGTGCTTCCCACTCTCTGTTGGGTTGGGAGTTGACAGTAACTGTCTAGGCCCTGTCCCTGATGCTCTCCTGGGCTGCAGTGCTGCCCTTCCCTCTGGGTCTGGAGCCCTAGTGTTCAAAGCCAGTGATGACCCATCACACCTAGGACTCTTCTTCTCAGCCTCCTCCAACTTTCCTCAGGGGCTTCTCAGAGGTTGTTTCCTGCTGAGATGTACCCAGTACACTATGGTGAAGCAGGCTAGGAGCAAGAAGGTACAGCGCTCTGAGAGGGAGGCATTTCATGCAGGAGAGAGAAGGCCACATAAACCGAGGTGAAGACAGACCAAGCATGCAGTGACAGCCTGGGATAAAGTTCAAGGACACCAGCTGGCAGAGTCACAGGTATTTGCCTCTGAGGACCCGAAACGGAGTGGGAATGGATTGTGAAGCACAGTTGTTTTCAGTTACAAGCTTTTATGGAGAAGTAAGGCTGCCTTCCTCTGCTGCAAACCCTAACTGTAAGCAAGACAAAAGAAAGGGCTGATGGAGCAGGCAGAGCGCGGTTTTCCAGCAGCCTGATGGAGGCGTCTTCCCTACTTGCCCGGAGCCACTCGACGTCACATTACATCATGTGGGGTCTCAGACCTTATCCTGGAGCCATGAAAGCAATGACAACAAATGGGTCTGGACAGATAGAGAGCGATAGGGGTAGTAGAACAAGGAACATTCTGGAAGGGGGTTGGGCTTCCAGGCTAGGAATAGGGTGGGCACTCTCTGTTTATCATCGTAAAGTCAAGGTTCCTTCACAATGTCCAGACTCTTCTTCCTGCCATCTCCTGAAATTCCATGCAGTGATGGTCTGTAGCACATCTCTGGACACCAGAAACCCAGGGAAGGGGAGGAAGAATGACTGTCTGGGTACCACAACTAAAAAGATGGCTACATCCTACTCAGGTGTACCTCAATGCCTAGGGTACCTGGATCCTCGTGGCAGTTTGAATGAGATGTCCCTCATAAGTCTCTGGCATTTGAGTATTTGATCCTCCCATGTGGCTTCTTGGGAAGGATTAGGAAGTGTGGCCTTGTTGGAGGAGGTATGTCACTGGGGACGTGTTTGAGGTTCCAAAGCCTCCACCTTCATCATCCCCAGTGCCCTCTTCCTGTTTCCTGCTTGTGGCTTGAAATGTGAGCTCCCAGCTGCCGCTCCAGACCTACCACCTGCTACCTCTAACAGCTTCCTCCTCAGCCCCTTGGGGAAAGACAGGAATTCTGACTTGAAGATTTCCTGTTCTAAGCAGAGATTGAGGAGCACTGCTGGCTATGATCGAGGGGCAGGTGGGGTCGTACCTACCTGTGGGTACCTGGCTCTGCATTCCTGCACCTCTGGAGTCCTCATAACTAATATGGAGGGTATGAGGTAAGTGAGTGAGAAAATGAGCTGGTGAGGGACCAGAGCTGTGCTCTGCTGCTCACCCTCCCGCCCGCTCACCAGCCACGTACCAGCCTGCGGATCTCACGCTCACACTCTTTCTTGATCCGGGTGATTTCTTCCTGGTGCAGATGGTAGACACTCCTGATCTCCGCAGCCTTGATCTTGTCGGCCTGGATGACCATGGTCAGCGCCTCCTCCACCTGCTTCTTGGCCCCCTTGAGCTCTGAGATCTCTTGCTGCATCTTGACCTTCTCCACCTCGAATCCCTTCTTGGCTTCCTCCTTCGCCTCACACAGGAGCACGGTCTTCACCTTGTCCGGTGCACCGTCCCGCAGGGTGTTGAGCAAGGCCTGCAGCCTCTGGTTCTCATTGTCTTTGATCTTGATGACCCTCAGCAGCTCGGCCTCGTGCTGCCGCAACAGCGCCTCCCGCACGGCCTGCAGCTCCTTCATCTTCTCCTCGTGCAGCTTGGTCTTGAGCTCCGTGACCAGGACCGCGTGCTTGCGCTGCTCGTGTTCGCGCACCTGCTTTAGCTCCTGGCTCTTCTCCCGCTCAACTTTGCTGACCTGAAAGACAAGCGAAACTGAGGTTGTTGGAGCCCTGAACCACCTGCACCGGCTGGAACACGCCTGTACTAGCTGAAATATGCCTGCATGTATAAAGGATTGCTTTCCTGTGAACTTAGGAGTTATTTGAATTGTCAATTAAAATAAGTCACCCTGCTTGGTGGAGGGCATGGATGTGCATGTCTGCAGCATACATACACGGCCCAGCACTGTAGCAGAAGAGGAGGCTACAGACATTCTCTGCCCGTGGAGACCAGCTCCTGGTCTCTCTAGATGGACGCTGAGCAGGACAACAAGAGAAGCTTCTCAGTGGATGCTGGAGGGGACACTAGCAGCTCTATGCCTGTGAAGAGCTTTGAAGCCAGTTTCTGCTCACTCCCTCCAGATCACACAATGAACCTGCTGCACTTACCTTCTAAGGCATCCTTTGAAAATGGGGGAAGCCTCTTAGCAGCCAGGCCGGCTGTCTAGATGACATCTAGTATCTAGGTTTTGGAAACACTGTGCTTTGTGTACACCCCAAACATTTAAGGCTCTGTCTAAGTAGTCACCCCACTATCATGGATAATGGATAATGGCTAAAATGTCCACATGCCGTCTGCCCTGTGGTGGAGAACTTGCCTGTGGCCCACAGAGCTCACCTTCTGCCACTACCCATGCAGAGTCCCAGTTCTCCCTGATGAGCAGTTATGCTCACAAAGCTCCACAGTGGTCTGTCCTCCTGATAGCATTTGAGTGTGCATCCCTCCATGATCCCACTTAGCAGCTTCCACATCTGGGACTGCCCCAGCACTGTAGCCTACACCTCTCTGACCACTCACTCTGGAGGGCACCCACCCCTTTCCTTTTCTGTTGCTTCCCAAGTCTCCAGGCACCCAAATAGACTGATCCCCAAACACTGTTTCTCTTTCTTTCTGGTCCTGACACTTTCAGGTCTCCAAGGGCCAGATTATTTGGTGACACTAAGAGCTATACCCCACCATCTCCTCCCAACCCCAGAGGAACCTGCAGCCTGTTTTGGGCCTGATGGCTTTCCTGGCTTTCTAAGCCCTTCTCGAGAATCAACAAATAATGCCCCAGCAGGATACCGGGATGATGTCACAGCCCCATGTATCCCACTGCCTGGTGAAGGAGCAGCCTGTTTCTGTTGAAGAACATCCCTCTCCCAGGCTGCTACTGTTCGGATCAACTTCCTGCTCACAGTAGGTGTGCATATTCTTCATACTTGCTTCTTGAAGATAGTGCCTCTATGAGTCTCAGAGACATTCTGGGGAGCCACTTGCTTGCTGCCAGGACCCTGAAACAGTCACCTCTGCTGAACGTTCCAGGTTCTGATTGCCTTCAAGTCTCTCCTTCCCATAGTGGGACCATCAGCTGCGATATGACTGACAGACTCCGCATACCAGCTTTCTATAGCAGCCAATGGTGGTGACTCCTCCCTGTGCTGGATATCTATTTAATCCTTGCATGCCCCTCATCTTCCATTTCTTCTCCTTATATTCTTGGGGAGAGTCTCGCTAGAGCCATCTTCGAGGGTTGTGCTTTTCTTACCACCACCACCAAATCAGCAGTGAAGCTACCCAACCTGCCTATAAGTATATCTAGCAAGCATGTAACTACCAAGCTGTCTCCCCAGTCCAAGTCTACCTCCTAAAGGCCCCTCTATCCTTAATTAGTGCCATGATCTTAGAACAAAACCCTTAACTCAGGGTTTGGGGTTGGACATTTAAAATCCAAACTGTTCCTGATTTACTTGCCTCTGTGGCTGCCCTCCCCTCTCCCCAACAGAGGCAACTTTCAGGGGCTGACAGATAGGATTGTTTGCAGATGCTTCCCCATAGGACAGGCATGTGACACTGACTCACACAGCCAGCCCCAGGGCTGGTGGTTCTATTGTCCTCTTAAAGTCCATCAGGACTCTGACTAGCCTTGGTGCACACAAGACAGCAGGCAGCCATTCAGCAGTATGTATGTGTGTGTGTGTGTATGTATGTATGTATGTATGTATGTATGTATGTATGTATGTAAATAGATATACATATGATAGATATAGATAGCTATGCAATGTAGTATTACATGCACATACATCTTCTTGCAAGTTCACATCAACATTAAATTCAAAGCCAGGACCACAAAGCTTCTGCCTAGCTCCCTGCCCACAGCTGAATCTCTGTTCTTTCACACTGAGCGTTTTTGTTCTCAAGCAGTCAGGTGGTGATGTAATCACTCATTCCCCGCACTCACATCATACAGATAATGGTTTCAGGACTCAGTGGTTTTGATACTGACACCACTGGGTGTGATAACCATGAATGGATGGTGGCCTTGCACACTTCCCATATGCCCCCACCCCCACAGTGTGGTTGCATCCTAACTGCATGGACAGTTCCACAGCCATTCTAACCTGTGCTCCCTTCATACTTTCGTCTGTTGCCCCCACCCCCCACCCCTGCTGGGGATTCTCAAAGGATTTTCTAAATCTCAAAACACTTCGTATTTCCAAATGGGTCCAGACTGAGCCTGGCAGGTTGTCCTAAGCACAGGTCACATGTGGCTTCTACGCCTTCACCTTCAGTGGGGTCTAACTCACAGGGGTTCTGGGTCCCATGCTCATGGCCTGGTTGGTGTCTCTGTCCACTTCCTTAGGGAAGTGTCACTGTCCTTAGGAGCAGCTGTAGGAATGATACCACCTGAATTCCTGCATGATGTCCACTCTCCAACTGGATGCAGGCTGTACCAGACACTAAGCCTTGACTTTACGCTTGCTGCCCATCTTTCTCTCAGTTCACAGTCTCTCTCAGCTGACCCACAATCATACTTTTGCCTCATTTTCCTCGTGCACAGAGTACATTGGCACTCGCAATTTCCCTCATGTTGCTAGTGTACTCTCTGGGGTTGCTGCTCTGGGTCTTGATTTCATGAATGCTCTTCCAATAGTTTCCTTTTTAAAACCTTTTTGTGTCTCAAAAGAGAAATGAGCTCACTACCCTTGCAAAGCACCCAGGCTGGAGGCCTAGCACCCATATTTAGGCTTATAACTACCTGTAATTCCAGTTCCAGGGGGATCCAACACCCTCTCTGGTCTCCACTAGCTCCACTGGCTTTAGTACATATGTGGTACATATAAACACATACAAAAACATGCACATAAAAAATTTAAATAGATTAAATTTAAAATTGCATTATTTGTTTATTTATTTGCTTACTTATTTTTGGGCGGGGGACACATGCTATGCTCTTACCCTCTGAGCCATCTCAGCAGCTCCTAGTTTCCTTTTAAAGCATCCTAAGTGGCATGTTTCTGTACTCTGATTTTGTGTCTCCATTATCTGCAAGGAACCCTACTGTCCTTACGTTAGGGTAACTGCTCATCTTTGGTGTTCAGCCGTTTACTTTTAAGATTTCCCTCCATTTTGTTTATATTTTTCTTAGCCTCTCCTTCCATTTCTCATGAAGTATTATTTGTTAGGATCATATGTTCATGTTCCCTCTATATCAATACTTTTAAAATTTTATTTCTAATTCTTGAGTCTTGCCACATCAATTAAACATTTTTCTAACCTGGATTTATGTCCTGTTTTGCCCAGCTTTCTTGCTGTCTTTCGGGTTCATTGTGAATAACCTTCATGGTCTCTTCTGCATGAGAGTGAGTTTCTGTGACATGCTTTCACTATTTGTAAGGACATTTCTTTGTTTCTCATCCCATTCCTCTCTCTATTGTATCTGGATATGATCTGAGATTCTCCAATGGTCATTTGACATTTGAATCCATCCCCACTTCCACCCCATCCCAGCATTTCTCCCTAGAGAGCTGTGTCCCACGCCACACAGAGTGCTCTGGAATTTTCTTCCACAATGAGGCAGCAGCTATAAGCCATGTAACCACCTCCTCAATATACCTCAGGGGGCCAGGCAAGACTTAACTGGAAAATTTCCAAATGACCAGTGCCACAGGGCTGAGGTTCTCACCTGTGATTTCTGGAGTTGTTTGTCCTCATGGCTCTCTAGAGTAAGCTGGAAAACTGGAGGGGTATTCCTGGTGCCCTTTTGTTTTTTACATTTTACATATGTGTGTATGTATGTACATATAGCCCAGGCTGGCCCCCTACCTCAGCTTCCTGAGTGCCAGTATTACAGGCAGTTACTACCATACCTACTTTTTAAAGTTCCCATCTAAAAGATGTTTGGCTCTCACAGCAGAGCCCCTTTCTTGTTAGAGAGACCTGTCAGGCTCCCTTGGTGCTTTACATGTATAACCACCTCTCCCCATGCTACATGTATGACTACCTCTCCCCATGCTACATGTATGACTACCTCTCCCCATGCAACTGCTGTTGCTGATTTTCTCCCTAGATCATCACTGTGGGCCTGTAGGTCCAGGCTCAGGTCAGCTCAGCATCCCAGCATCCCTGGCTAGGAAACTGGCTCATCACCAGGTAGACCACAACCATAAGCCTCATTTCTTTTTTTCCTGGGGTGTAAACTGCAAAGGATACAGAGACTCGGAGTTTGCAAGCCCCTCAGTGGCTGGGTGGCAGCTGAGGGAGTAGCAGGAAGCCTAGGGACACATGCTTTGGCAGGAAGATCACAGCCCCACCCTATCTGGTAATAGACATTCCTAAATTGCACTTCTCAGGAATAAACGTGGTGACGGTTCACTGTGTTGCATCTCTTTCCTTCCCCAGTCACTGTAACCAGCTATAGAAAACTCACATGAGAAATGCTTTCATTTTAGAAACGGAAATAATTTCCTAAGGTTTCATCGTATGTTAACTAGCCTGTTATCTTACTGCTGGACATCTAGACTATCTCTGATATTTCCATCGTTTTTTTTAAATTATTTTTATTTATGTATGTGTGCATGCATCTACATATGTACCTGTGTGTGAGTACCTGCAGATTCCAAAAGAAGGAACTGGATTCTTGGAGCTAGAGTTGTGAGCCATCTGACATGGGTGCTGGGAACTGAACTCTGATTCTCTGCAAGAGCAGTAAGTGCTCTTAACCACTAAGCATATCTCCAACCCCATCCACAAAGTGTTCCTTTGTTTACAGATACTGAAGACTGTGACAGTACAAGCCCAGGTGTAACACAATTGCCACAGAACACTTAAACAGAGAATTTGGTCCAAAAGGACAGCTGTGTATAGTAACTTTGACCTGGTGTGGTGGTCCACCAGACTACAATATAACATGAGTTGTCCCTTGTAGCCAAGTGGTTGAGCCTCAGCCAAGAACAGAAGCCAAAACCTTGCTGATACAGCAAAATTATGCACCAAACATAGCCACTACACTGCACCTCTCCTGTCATTTCCTGGTTACAAAATTAGCTAGTAGATGCAACTCAGGTCAGTTCCTGGTCTTTCTAATCCAATCCAGTTATCTATCTTGTCTGATAACTTCATAGTGTGTGGTCATATCTATTTGGAACAATTCTCCCTACTGTCCAGTTTACCCATTTCCTACCAATTCTTGCACACTTATCCTTCCAGGTTGGAATTCAGGGACAATGGACTAGAGGTTCAATTTGTCACCCTGAGACTTACAGGCTTGGGAGAACCCTCCCCCTTACCTAAAGGTAGAAAATAGCCAAGCACTTCTCAGAACACAAGTATGGGCTAGTGATCTTTGGTGTCATCAGCTGTCAGCACACAGCCTCTGCCTCATACTGTGGAGTGATACCTTATGCTTCCTTTTGCTTGGAAGGGGAGGCTGAAGCTCACTTACCTTAGAAAGGTCTCCTTAAGGGGTTGGAGAGATGGCTCCGTGGTTAAGAGCACTGGCTATTTTTCCAGAGGATCTAGGTTCCCAGTACCCATTTGGTGGCTCACAACTGTCATCCTGTTGATCTCCATGGACACTACATGTATGCAGGCAAAGCATTCATACAATAAAAATAAGTCTAAAAAATGTCTCCTAAGCAGTATGTAGTTCAAGCAACAAACTGCTATATGGACTTGAGAGGCAGCATACTGGAAGGCTTGACCAGATGCTATCCCAAATAATTGATAGCTGAACCAAAAGTGAAGTTCAGGCTGCAGAGGTCCTGTGTCAGACAGGGTGCTGGGATTCACTTGGAATGACCACTTCTTATCTGAGGGAGGGTGTTAGCCCCAGGAATCCACGGCTCAGTTATTTATAGATACAACAGCCATCAATGTCCATGTGACAGAAAATATTTATGGCTCTCAATAGTTAACAATACTCCTGCTCCCTGCAGACAGCTTAAAAGTTTTGAGGTTTTAAATTAGACAGATGACAGGGTGCAGTCCTACCTCTTAGCTCAAAAGTGATGCTTAATTAGCCACTTTTTGCTGGAAAGGGACACGTTCTCTGAATATTTTTATGAAAACAGAATGCTAGCCTTCAACTATGAGTGTTCTAGAATCAAGGTCATCTTTACAGATCAACTCTCCAAGGACTAATTCCTTTATAAGAACAGACATCAAACAGAACACACACACCTGAGCCCATCTGCTATGTCTGCACCCATGGTCTGTCTATTTTAATTTTACCAGAGATGATTGGAAGATAATAAAAAGAGTTGTCATGCAAAGCTTTGCCCTGGAAAGGTGGACTTTGCTGAGGCCTTTGTCTGGCCACTAGTTGGGGAGGAGTTCCGTTGTCTCTCTGATCACCCTGGTATTAGTGTGTGTGTGTGTGTCCTTAGGTGACCTCTGCTCATTAGAGCAGTCCCAGAGCAACCGCAGCTAGGCTGCAGGATGACTCTGAGCAGTGTTCTGTGGTTAGCTGATGGCTCTAATCTGGACAGATTGGCATGTGGTGTATGTTAGGACTGTCTGTTGGGTTGAAGCACCGATGCTCATGTTTAACACACCTGCTTGTCAGGGGCGTGTCTTCTCACTAGGAGCATGCTCCCTCACTTGTGGCTCCCCCACATCCTGACAAAATGAGTGCTTTTAAAAATCGGTTGAATGAATACAATGAGGGACAAGAAGTTCAAATGTGAGCAAATCAACTAGATGTCTATGTCATTAGGGATGAAAGTGCTAGACTGTACCAATTACCGGGAGAGCAAATGCCTGTGAACACATGCTAAGAATGACACTTGGGACCTCTGCGCTGAAAACTACAGCCTGTTAGAAATTCAAAAGGAAAAAAAAAACCAGAATCAGCTCTGCTCATAAACCCAAACACCCAATATTATAAACACGCCAGCTTTCCCTGAACTCACTGATACATTCAATGCAACCCAACCCACGGGAGATCTATGAAAATAGAAATTAACAAGTAGATTCTAAAATTTGTATGGAAATACAAAGACTCAAGATGACTTAAAGCAGCTTTTAAGAGAAAGAACAAAACAAGAACATACCCACTATAGAATCAAGTCCTGTCATGGAGGAGTTAGGAACAGATCTGGCCTCAGGCAGACACAGGGACAACAGACCCCTGGCTCACAATGATGGGGGTTGGTCCAGCTAGTGGCCAAATGGAGCTTCTCTTGAGAGTAGTAGCTAATCTAGATGAATCTTCCTTGGAGTGATGCCAGACGGAAGAGGATAAGCAGAAAAAAACAGAGGACTAGGCCCAACCCTATATTGTCAAAGCGAAGTTGGACTTCAGAGTCACACAGCATGGAACATCACTTGGGAAGGCAAAAGATGCAGCCCACAGTGCTGCTCCTGTACGTACTCACACACGAGTGTCTTCCGCTGGTTATAAACAGGTGCTACAGTGCAGAGTATAAGGCCGTTTCTTTATAATCAGGATCTTGCTAGGTGTTGCACGCTGGCCCGGGACTTGTTATTTTCCTGCTTCCCCATCCCAAGTGCTGAGATCATGTACGGGTGCCCTCTGTGCTTTGTGTTACAGCCTTTGAAAATTAAATACGTGATGGAGAAAAATGAAGGGGAATTACATAGTTATGCTCAAAATAAAATAAATAATTAAAAAATAA
Organism: Grammomys surdaster; assembly: GCF_004785775.1. NCBI lineage: Eukaryota > Metazoa > Chordata > Mammalia > Rodentia > Muridae > Grammomys > Grammomys surdaster. The sequence goes on along the minus strand of NW_021620455.1, from coordinate 844,740 downwards.
ATAGCCGGGCAGTGGTGGCGCACACCTTTAGTCCCAGCAATTGGGAGGCAGAGGCAGGCAGATTTCTGAGTTCGAGGCCAACCTGATGTACAAAGTGAGTTCCAGCACAGCCAGGGTGTTTTGACTCAAAACACCCCCAACAAAAATGTAGTGCTATGTCTAATCCACATTCATGGGGAAGACTGTCACTACTTGTGTAAGGCACAAAACTCAACTCTAGGAGAGCTTTGGAAAGGCCAAAGGCCAAATATAGGATTTCTAGAAAAGAGGCTGGAAAGATAGCTCATTAGGTTTAGCACTTGCTACAAAAACCGGAGGACCAGAGGCTGAATACCCAGCAGCTACATAAGTATAGGGCAGCTATGGCAACCTACTCATGCTTCTAGTGCTTGGGATTACAGAGGATCCCCAAAGCAAGGAGCAAGCTGTATAGCTAGACTAACCTCATCAGTGGACGCTGCATTCAAGAGACAGCCTCACTAGCTAAAGTCGAGAGTGATTGAGAAAGATACATGGTATCAACCTTGGTCCTACATATACACGTGAACATGCATGCATACATACCCACACCCACATGTGTGCCCCTACATGTGCATACATGCATGTACAGCACAAATACACTCAATCAAAACTGAACTTGTAGGAGAAGGTATGGGAAAGTGTCTCCATGACCTTGGCCCAGGCAAGGGTTCTTCTCAACAAACAAGTTCGAGAGGAATCTGCACAGCTGTCCTGTCTGTGCTTCCTCGGCCTCCTCAACCCCGCAGCAACCATTGCTTCCCAGTGAGGTCCCTGAGCCCTAAAGCAGTGCACTGTGCACACACACCCTGCTCTCCTTAGCCGTTCCCCAGGCCTGGATAATGAGGTGGCTGTGTAACCGTTTCACTCTCATTAGCAGAGCTGAGAATAGTATCCTGCATGCTTATGCTCATCTCTGACTCTTCTACAGACACTCCCAGGAAGCACTGTAAGGAGGCTGCGGCAGCATCTTTCATGTCCTGGTACCACTGTGCCTGGTACCACTGTGGAGTCAATTGCAGAGCAGGGAACCCGCTCTACTGTCTTCAGCAGCTTCCAAGGGTGTCAATCCCAACCAGCCACCTGGGAATTTGAGCACTAGTGACACATTAGAATGATGTGATATATAAACATTTGCTTTCATTTGTGTTTCTTGGAGAAAGCTCTCTGGAGCTTCTGGTCATTGTCTACTGTCCTCTGGGCTGGATTAGTAGTCACTATAAGCTCGGTTTGCTGGAATCAGGGCAAAACCATTAGTGGGCAATGAATTTAGGTGACAAATGCTTTGAGACTAGATGTGTGCAGTGTTGTGATCATAAGGTAGGCACATTTGTTACATTAGGTCACGCTAACAACAACAAACAGAAAAGTGTGAAGGACACAGCCTCAAAACCTAGCTGTGTGGCTGGAGCGATGGTTCAGCGGTTAAGAGCACTGGTTGCTCTTCCAGAGGACGGGAGTTCAATTCCTAACACTCACATGCAGCTCACATCCATCTGTGCCTCTAGCTCCAGGACTTCTAAGGGCACTAATTATGCATGTGATGCACAGACATACATGCGGACCAAACACCCATTTTACATAATTTTTTTATTAAAAGAAAAACACCTAGCTACAATGAAGTATTTAATTTAGAGACCCAAAGGATTTTGTGGGGGAGAGGTTGTTTCATTAAGAGGACTGAGGGAAATGGGATAACCAGTCAGGGCTGTAGAGAGAAGGCAGGCAATGAATAATAGAAGGTATTATACCCAGATAGCTGAGGGCGTGGGGTTGTCTGCTTCATGTGCAGAACAAGGCTGGCCTCTAGCAGGAAGCCAGGTTGCTTGCTTGCTCCATGCAGAAAAAAAGCCATGGCTATGGGCAATAAGGAGAATCCTATTCTTTGAGCCCCAGCTACCTCCAAAGCTCCTTATGGGAATATTTTTCCCACTCCAAAAGCACAGCGCCATTAATACTCAGAATAGTATGTCCATGGTCCCCCAGGGAAACACTAGCAAGTTCCTCCTATTTAAGTTCAAGACATTGGCACCAAGTGCCTGTGAATGTACAGCCACCTGGGACTGTGCAGGAGAAAACACAGATCAGCCATGACTGTGCACAGTCAGCAGAGGAAAGGTTCAAATTATGTGCTTATCAGTCCCGTAACTTAAAAACGGAGACCAGAAGGAAGTTCCAGCACTGGGCCAGTGCCACAGGGCTTCCTTCCTGCTTGTCCTTCTTCACTGCCAACCACCTGAAGGCTCCACACTTGGCACTGGGTCTCCTTGTTCCTATATACTCTCAAATTGAAATTCCCCAATACTTGGTGACTCCCTCACCCACTCAAGCTTCCTGAAGGATGCTCAGCTGCCCAGCCAACAGCCTCCACTTGGCTCTCTTGGCAAGTCCCCTAGGTACCTGCCAAACCTCAGCTCTGGATGCCCTACAAATTCCTCACCCAGACTTCTCTCACCAACTTAGGACAAAATCTGGGGACGATCCTGCATGCATGCCCACCAGCGTACGCACAGCTCTAAGCTGATCCATCCAGGCAGGGCACAAGGAACTGGCTGTCATCCTCTCCACCCTCCCAACTGCTCCCTCTGCTTCCCCAGCCTCACAGTATCCCGCTGGTGTTTTGAACTATCTGACAGTGTGCATTCCACCCTCTGTGTCTTAGATTAAAGGAAATATTAAAAAAGGAAAACTGCATCTGTCCTGAACAGAAGCAGATTTTTCCTAAGGAATACAGTACACCAGCCATTCTCAGACAATGATGCCTAAATCACTGGGGCTTAGATGCAAGGCAATTATATTGTGAGTCACAGAGTTTTTATTATACATAGTTTCTGCTCATGTAGACACATAGTGACTTATGTGTCTTATGGGAAAGACACATGTGTCTTATGTGATTTATGTGGGACTTATGGGAAAAAGTCTCTTAATATGTGGTGGTTTGAACATGTTTGGTTCAGGGAGTGGCACTATTAGGAAGTATGGCCTTGTTGGAGGAAGTGTGTCACTGTGTGGGTGGGCTTTGAGAAACCTTCCTTCTAGCTGCCTGGAAGCCAGTCTTCTCCTCTTTGCCTTTGGAACAAGATGTATAACTCTCAGCTCCCCCAGCGTCGTGTCTGCCTGGATGCTGCCATGCTTCCCGCCTTGATAATAATGGACTGAACTCTGTACCTGTAAGCCAGCCCCAATTAAATGTTGTCCTTATAAGAGTTGCCTTGGTCATGGAATGGAAACTCTAACTAAGATAATATGTCCCTACAACCATCTCTCAGCATGTAAATATCAAATGACTGTATCTTTGGACTATAGTGCGTTAGAATATTTAACTTTAATAATTACTATTTGAACCAGGCAGAGGTGGTTCATGCCTTTAATCCCAACATTTGGGATGCAGATTCAGGCAGATCTCTGAGTTTGAAGCTAGTCTGATCTACAAAACAAATGTCAGGACAGCCAAAGCTGTTACACAGCGAAACTCTGTTTCAAAAAAAAAAAAACAAAAAAAAACAAAAAGTGAGTGGTGGCCTGGTGTGGTGGCTCACCCCTTTAATCCCAGCATTTGGAAAGCAGAGGCAGGTGGATCTTTGTGAATTCCTGGCTACCAGCCTAGTCTATATAATAAAACTATGCCTTTAAAACAAACAAACAAACAAACAATGTGGCACATCCCAACAGGCAGTCTGTCTTAGCCAGTGTTCTATTGGTGTGAAGAGACACCATGACTGTGGCAACTGTTATCTTTAAAAAAAAAGCATTTAATTGGGGCTTGCTTACAGTTTTGGAGTCCACTGTCATCAGTGCAGGGAACATGGTGGCATGCAGACAGACGTGGTGTGGAGAAGGAGCTGACCTACAGGAGCTACATCTGCATCTGCAGGCAGCAAGAGGAGCAGAGCACCGGGCCTATCTTGGGCTCTTGAAACCTCAAAGCTCACCTCTAGGGACACACTTCCTCCAACAAGGACCCACCTCTTAATCCTTTCAAGTAGTGCTACTCCCTGGTGACCAAGCATTTAAATCTATGGGCCTATGAGGGCTATTCTTACCCAAATCACCACACAGTACAAATATAAAGAGGACTGAGGCAAAGCAATGTTGCCTGCCTGCCTTCCCTTCTGAGTGAGCATATCTGTCCCTGCAGCTGCTGTTCTCTACTGACCTCAGCATCCAGCTACTTGAACCTTCCTACACAGTCTGAATGCCAGTGACATCCCAAGAAACTTCAGGCTTTCAGTGCAGCATTAGGACTGCTGAGGGAGGTACCTGGCTTAATACCCTTACAGGTTCTCGACTTCTCCCTGTGCAGACAGCAGACAACCATTATTGAACTACCCAGCCCCACTGTGTGAGCTGGAGAAGAACCCTGTTTGATTGGTACCCTCCGATGACAAGCCTTAATACACTCAATACTCCTCAAGAAGTCAGTTGTTCATGAAGTCCAAGGTGTTTAGCTTCTAGCTGCTGCAGTTGATGGCTTCCTTCCACACTTGACCCTGGGTATTGCAGAGTAAGAAACTGCTGTTGCAGAGCATCGAGGCACTAAGAATCTGCAGACAGAGAAAGGAGCCTGAACCAGGCACTGGGCCAGGACGACAGTTGAGATACTCAGAGGCTGCAGGTTTGCTTGCTAGGTCCAAATCGAGATTGCATTATCCAGCAGAAGTGATGTCACATAACCTATAGCTGTGCTCTTTTGCCAGTGGGCCTGAATCTGGATCTTCCCAGGGTGGTGAAGGCCAGGCTCTACCAGGGAGTAGTACTTCTTGAAGTGTCCTGCCTGTGTCCTAACACATAGCACAGATCTGGCTGCCCTGATCATCACTGAGTGAAGCATGGGAACCACCAGGCCCAGCAGGATTACCGGTGGCTCAAGGGGCTATATGTTGATTCCAGAGACACTTGGAGGTCTATGACAAGTTTATCTATCTAGGAATGGTCCCCTGTCCAACTATCAGTGTTTCTTACCTACCAGAAGCTTCAGAAGCATCTAGAATCTCTTGAAAACTAGACATACATACCAGTTCTGTGACTAGGTCTATTTCGTAGTTGAAATTATGATCTTATTTTGGCACCTCCAGAAAACAGACTCCAGAAAGATTAAGAACTGACATTATCAGTGATTTTAATGCTCAATTTCATAGTTTACTTCCTAGTTGGCCATGGCTGTGGTGTTAATATTGTTGACTTGGCAGGATCTAGACTCACATAAGAGACAAAACTTCAAGCAAGCCTGTGAAGGAGTTTCTAGACTGAGTTAGTAAAGGTCAGAAGATCCATCCTAAAATCGGGTGGTCTCAGATGTCCCTGCCACAGTAAGGGGCTCCTGGTACACGTACAGAGGGTAGTTTATTTTTCAATGCATAGCCAGCGCTGGCCTCACATAGAAGTTGCTGTACCCTGAGTTTATGTGTGCTCACACTGACTTATTCTGTTCAGTTCAAGTCCACTAGGAACACCTCAATGCAAACTCAGTGTTGGCTCTAGGACTGTATTATTTGACAAGTCCCCCAAGGACCCATGGCATACACTCTCTGTGGGAGGGATGCCCCATTGATTATGTGTCCCTGTGTTCACTTCCAATGGATTTTGAACTCCCAAGTCTCTCCACCTGCCATTCTCTACCCCAGAGATACCCAGGATAAAGGAGTGGGGACCTCTGCAGAGACCTGGTCACATCCTCCTTTATATAGGGTCATTTGGCTCCAGGGCAGGAGTTTTGGGCAAAAGACTTGGAGAAGGAACTTAGGGCAGGAGCCTGGAATGGGAGTCTATAATGGAAGGCCTAGGGCAGGAAGACTAGGGCAGGAGGCCTGGGGCAGGAGTTCAAGGCAGGTGACCAGGGGTAGAGGCTTAAGCGCCCACCTTGCTCTTCTCCTGCTGCAGCTCAATCTGGATGTCCGTGAGCTTGGCTCGCAGCTCCTCGTTGGCAGCCTGCAATGCAGCAAGTGTCTCTGCTTTGTCCCCCTTGGCCCGGCTGCCTGCACCCTTCTTTGACATGGTGAGGCTGGATAGCCAGAAAGACGCCCAGGGGCAGCTGCTCCGTCTGGGCCAGGGTATCCACGCCAAGCTCTTGGCAGGTGTCACTCCGCTACATTTTCTCAGTCACCTGAAGGAAAAACATATCTATGGTGAACAGATTGTACATGGCCAGATGCCACAGTGGCCCCTCAGCCATGGGACTTCAGCCTAGAGCTCAGGGCCTTGGTGTTGGGATAGGGTCATAGCTGACTCTTCATCTACTCTCATCGGAGATGTTGTCCTGACTATGTTTGCTGAGAACCACATCTGATCACAGAGGCATCTGTCACTGTGCAACATCCTCAGACAGAGACGTCGTGTATCAGACATGCTAATTCTTTGTTGCTCCTTTACAAAGCATTTGGTGTGCAACTGTAAACCTAGAGATTCATATGTGGGTTGAGCCCCACGACAGCAACAGTAAGTATAAACCATGAGCTAAGAAAAGTTGGTATGATAGAGGGTACAACCCAGGGCCAATCCGGGGATTCACAAACTTCATCCAGGAAACTCGGGGAATGGGTGAGGAGGAGGAGAGAAGAGATGAGCAGGGGAGGGGAGGGGAGGAGAAGGGAGGGAGCACACAGGTCTCAAGGAGCTGGTTGTATTTTTACATGGATGTACAGTACAAGTTCACCAAGGAATAACCCACAAACCATGGCAGGACTCCCTGGAACACTAGATCCCAGCTTAATCTTGGGCATGTAGCTACATGCTGCCCTTCCCTCCTAGGAATGGAAGCCTTGGGTATGAGTTCTCTGTTGCTATGCAACTAGCTGTGACACCTTCCAGGTGTCTGTCCATCACCCATGTCTAGGGCCTGGGAGCCACCTAGGCTGGTCTCTTGAATGGGCTTGTTTATTCTGTTTATACTATTGGCTAGAAACACCAGTATTTTTACAAAAATGTCTGAGCAAAATGGTTGATTGCATTCAAGTACGCTGAAGGCCTTGGACTAGGGAGCTATCATGGATGCTGGGGAAAGAGTCATAGGCCCTGGTGTGGTTTACCAACCTCTATGACCAAGGTGCAGTCTTTTCTCCAGCTTCTGGGTCTCCATACCCTGCCGGGCTAAGCCTGCTGCCCATCCTGCTCATAACCCATCATGGCAATTCTGTACCAGCTTCCAGCCAATAGTATCAGACATAACCCAGAGCCATCTACATAAGATTCCTGCTTTAACTTACACACACACACACAACACACACATCCACTACACACACACATACACACACCCACACCCACTACACACACACACACACACACACACACACACACCTCCCATTGCCTCATCAGCTGCCAGCAAGTTTCAGGGTCCCTGTAGGACCACCATGGCCACTCTAAGACACCAACATTTACCCAGTGTCTTCAGTAGGTTTTGTTTTTGTTGTCTTTGTTTTTATTTATTTTAAAATAAAACTCGTCTAGGTGCGGTAACACACACTTTTAATACCAGCATTCAGGAAACAGAAGGAGACAGATTTCTATGAGTTTGAGGTTTACATATCAAGCCATAGGACAGCCAAGACTATGAAATGTGACCCCCATCTCAAACAAAATCAAAAAAGTGAAAAAGAAAAGGAATCTACAGGTTTTGCTTGATAAAATCATGCTACCATCCCCATACAGAGAAAACCAGAGTCAAGGTGTGTGTGTGTCAGGGTTGTTTCCAGAAGCTCAGTGCTCACAGCCCAAGTTGCTATGCTGATGAGACAGTACAGGCCCATGTGGCCTGAGAAGGGCCATCTAAAGCCACAACTGAGCAGAGCCACTGGGGACAGAAGTCAGCAGCAGGCTGCAGCAGGGCAAGGGTGGAGTAGCAGCCTCAGGATGATCAGAGCTCTCATAGGAAGCAACCCAGAGATGCAGAGCCCTGGAGACTACGGATGGCTTTGGCTTCAGCTCAGCCCCAGACACAAATGCAGAGGATCAAGACTGGAATCACAGGAAGGGAACTGAGCACTCCTGAGATATGCACTCAACCCAGGCGGGCAGAGAGCAGGGACAGCCATGAGATAGTCATTTTAAGTGGCTCTGGTTAAGCATCTGGAACTTGCTATGTTTGTATAAGAAATAGGACAAAAGTGTTGGCTATGGAGCTAGAGAGGTGACTTGGGAGGTTAAGAGCACTGGTAGCTTTTCAAGAGGAGCCAGGTTTGAGTCCCAGCACTGATGTGGCAGTTCACAATCATCTGCAACTCCAGTTTCAGGGGCTACACGCCCTCTTCTGACCTCTGCAGGCACCATACATGAATATGGCACATAGACAATACTTGCAGACAAAATATCCACTCACATGCAATAAAACAAATATTTTTTTAATGCCGGGTATCTTAAATGGTCATTAAAGTGTGTTCGATCATTAGTAAATAAAGACCTGCAGACATTCTCCTCTGAGTCTGAGGGAAAGCCTGAGTTCTACCCCAGGGCTTCTCAGCTCCCAGGCGAGCACGGCTTTGCTGTCGTCAGTGCACAGCAGAACTGAATTTTTCATGCTTGCTTTGGTGAAGCCATTAAATTAATAGCTCTATCTACCATCGTCTGTTTTGGGGTCTCCGAGGAAGTAATAAATTTTCTTCCCAGGATCATAGTAGAAGGGTTAGGGTGACCTCTGCCAATCGCTCTATGAGGAGAGATATAGCAGACAGGCAGAGCTTTGTGGTTGATAAATGTGCCCCCTGGTGCAGGTTAATAACCACTGTAAACCTCAGGGTGCTTAGTGGAGGCCCATCTGGGGAAGGCTACCTTCCCTGCTCCGTCCCTGCTGGCCCTTGGGTGTGTTTAATATCCAGCTCTGATGTGTGTTTTGATGTCACTGTGTGACCTAAAAGACATAGAGAGATCAGAGTAAGCTCTCAACACCCAATGCCCATTGGAGCACTGTCCCCTCCCTGGTCTATCCCATAATTCATGACCTGTGTGGATTGTCACACACGGCCTTGCAGTCTTTAAACAGGCCCAGGTTCTTTCTGGTTACCTTATTTATGGAGAAGAGATTACCACTCTGACAATTCATTTCCACGCAAGCCTAAAGTGAGAGGAGGCAGGTGACAGTCCCCCAACCCCAAATCTAGGGTCTGAGAGAGGAAATAGGAGGAGAGAGAAAGCTCCAAGCTATACAGTCAGCATTCCCTCACTCAGCGTGACCCACAAGTGACTCAGCCAGCTCTGCTGCCCATAGAGGGCCATGGGGAGGACAGCAGAGTCCACACCCGAGTTTCTTCTAGGGATGCAGAGCAGGTAAGGTCCCATGGTAGTCAAATAGATGCACCTTTACTGTAGCTAATTTCCTGTAAACAGAACTGCCACTCAGGGTTTGGAGGGGTGGGAGCAAATCACTTGGCCATTGATGGGTAATTGCAAGTGCTGGTGACCAAAGAGTGAGATAGAACCTGGAAGCCAGAGGCAGAAGCACCCTCCATGGTGGAACAGGGAGCTTCCAGAGTGGAGGCTAGCATGATGGATGGTTGGAAGAGGTGGTTCTCTGGATCACCGGACTCGGTGCTGCTGGGAAGCTGAATGCTGTGGGAAGAGGATTTTGGTGGAAGGCAATGGAGGGTAAGCAGCACCTTAGAGCAAAACAGAGCAGATGTCTAACTATATACTGAATACAAGTGTTCAGAGTTTCCCCCAACTCTGCGGCTGCAACATCACCAATTCTATAGAGAGCCTCACAGGGGTCGTATGTGGGCTACACCATCATACGTGGAGCAGAAAGTACATGGCAGGATGTCTAGACAAAGTCTGACTGCATTTATGTTTTCTAGAGCTAGAAACAGAGGTCCTGAGTGAAAGCAGAGTCATGTGACCACTGTGGCAGTTCCCTAAGCTGGCCGGGTACAGAAGTGGCTCCAGGGCAGCATGCCAGTCACTGGATGTCCAACAGGACACTCCACCCACCCCCAGCCAGACCTAACACAAGGCTCCAGCTCAAGCCTCTCAGTACTCATACCTGTCTTTTGTCCTGTGTTTGGAATGAGAATAGACCACAACTCTGCATAACTGGACAGAAGACTTCTCCTCTTAGGAACTCAGCATTGGCTTCTTGGCACTGAGGGAAAGTGGTGATATGCTAACGTGATGCTTATCTCCAAAGCCACTGACTTAAAGCAGCATGGCTTTAACTTCCCTGGGTATCCTAGAACAGAGAGAACACATCTAGGTACCTGCTGCAGCTGCCATCAGGTAAACCCATGGATAATTATGGAACCTTCCTCTCTGGCCTTCAAGATTGGGCAGCAAGTCACTATTCTTCTGAGGAACATCCGTTGTTCCTTCTGTCCTGCATTCAACTTCAAGAACATCTTCTGTGCTATGTTGCTTTTTGAGAAAAGTTCAGAAGTAGCATATTACCAACTTGACAAGAAAAACAAAATATTCTATTTGGGTACTGTCAAAGTCATCAGGTTGATAGACTTCTGACATGTTGTCCTTCAGTTATGACAATCAACGAGACAGCTTGCGGCAGGTGCGATGGAACGTGCAAAAAAGTGCTTAGCATGACAAGCTGACGGCAGCCCTTGGAAACAGGCAGAGCAGCTGTCATGTGTTAGCTGAAAGATAGAATTATCCAAGACTTGGGCTGTGGCCTCATTTCTAACTGCATTTCAAAGAAATCACTTATATTGATCATGTCTAAGCCTCTGGGAGAAATGAAGTTTATAGAAAACAAGGTGGTGGAATTCTGTGGGAAGTGGGGGAGAGAAGAAAAGGAAGGCTTCTGATAAGAAAAATCTTTAGCTTCTGTCTGAGGTCTCTATGAGGCAATCACAGTCCTGCTAGAGAAGCCACACCCACTGTAAAGTTATGATTGACAGGAGCTGGGGAAGGTTTTTAGTTTGAACCCATTTTTGTGCTGTCCAGTTTTTGCCAACTTGACCCAAGGAAGAGTCATCTAAGAAGAGGGAACCTCAGTTAAGGAATCGATATTGTCGTCTTTCTCTCTTTCTTTCTTTCTTTCTTTCTTTCTTTCTTTCTTTCTTTCTCTCTCTCTCTCTCTCTCTGTCTCTCTCTCTCTCTCTCTTTCTTTTTTTCTTCCTTCCTTCCTTCCTTCCTTCCTTCCTTCCTTCCTTTCTTTCTTTCTTTCTTTCTTTCTTTCTTTCTTTCTTTCTT
>NW_021620455.1:796683-833585 GCF_004785775.1 Grammomys surdaster | reverse complement strand
CTTCCTTTCTTTCTTTCTTTCTTTCTTTCTTTCTTTCTTTCTTTCTTTCTTTCTTTCTTTCTCTTTCTTTCTTTCCTTCTTTCCTTCTTTCTTTCTTTCTTCCTTCCTTTCTTTTTTCTTTTCTTTCTTTCTTTCTTTCTTTCTTTCTCTTTTCTTTTGGCATTTGAGAAGGCTATGCTGCATTACAGTCATACTTTGAAATTCTGTAACAACCCAGGTGTGTTTGCACATCTTAGTTGCCACAAGCATACCCAATGAGGCATCTACTATAGAGTGCTATGCTCTGGTCCCTTGGTAGAAGGATTTGCTCTTCCCTTGGCTGTGCTGCCTATCTATTGGTAGTTGATGGCTCCTTCAACTCACCATTTGGAATAAGTGATGCAAAAGGAGAACCTGGAGTTCTCTGCTATGAGTTTCTAGGTCACCAGGCTCCTAGTCAGCTACCTCTGCTTCTCTCTAGTGTTTCTTATATTGGTTTTACAGTACAAAGACCACACTAACAGAAGGGAAAACACATGCATTGTCCATGTCTTCCCAGACACACAGTCTTGATGTAGCTTTTTAATCAAAGAAGAAATCTTAGGCTTGCAGTTAACCATTACTTCAAGCACACAGTAGATGTGATTTAAAATTCTCCAGTGTCCTTCTCAAGGTGGATCTCAAACCTTATATTAGTGATCTCGGAGCCCATCACCCAGTGTGAAGAAACAGTACCTCCTGGACCCCAGGGAATGGCTATCTTCAGGATGTGTTGCAAAGCCTTGAGCTGTGTAGGTCCAACTGGCCTGGCTAGTTTATTTGAGACATAAGAATGAGCAGTAACTGAGCTGAAAAGATGGCATATAAAGTTACGTGCTGCAAAGCCCAATGAGCTGAGGTCCATCCTTAGAACTCACCTGGTAGAAGAAAATTCCAATTCTGCAAGCTATCCTTTGACCTTCACATGCTCACAAAGAAATTAAATGCAAGACAAATGTAATAACTACTATCCTGGAGAAGCCTAGAAAATAAATGCGAAGAAGAAGAAGAAGAAGAAGAAGAAGAAGAGGAGGAGGAGGAGGAGGAGGAGGAGGAGGAGGAGGAAGAGGAGGAGGGGGAAGGAAACAGGAAAAGAAAAGAAAGGAAAAGAAAGGAAAGGAAAAGAAAAAAGAAGAGAAGAAAAGAAAAGAGAAAAAGAAAAACTTGCTGCTGAGCCTGAGAAGTTGAACTTTGGACCCACATGGTAGAAGGAGAGAACCAACTCCTACAAGTTGTCCTCTGACTACTACATACACACCATGACATCTGTGGGCCTACACAGATGCATGTGGACACACAAACACACACATACACACACACTACAATAATAAATAAATATAAAACATTTTTATTGGTAAGTAAAGATTTGCATGCCATGAGCACAGGATGGGTCTGGGAGCTATCAGGAGCAGATCACCAGAAAACAGAAAGGGTTCCTCATGCTGCGCAGGGGAGGGCCAGAGTGCCTCCCAAATTAGGGATGGAGGGCAGAGACTGTCAGTGCAGCAGGCCAGCTCTGAGAAGCCTGGAGAACCCCTGGCCAGGCCATAGCAAGTCTCCCCCTTCCCCCGACCCTGAATACTCTCATCTCTCGATCTTCAGTTCCTGCAGTCTGGCTCTGTGTGGGCTGAGGCAACCAGCAGCAGTCAGAGGCTGGGTGCCAGCTGGGATCACAGCCTGGGTCCCCTGTCCCAGCTTCAGAGCTCTGCACCAACCAGGACTAATGGCAGAGGACAGTGGGTGCAATGTCACTGTGGTGACCAGTTTGAAAGTCTTGAATGAGGGTGAGAACAGTTGCTTTATCACAACCACAAGACAAACCCAGGAAGCCCTCTTTTCACAAAAACCTTCTGTTATTAGTATTTTGCAAATATAGTTTAGGAGAGACTGCTACTGTGGTTGGTTTACTGTATTATTAATTTTTTGTCAAAAGTAGCTAGAAAAGATACATGTATCCTTTAAGTACAATGCTCATTCATAAAGCAGAACTGGGATGGGAACTTGGGGATGAGAAGCCAGGAGCTAACAGCCTCAGAGCTGCTCCCAGCTGGTACAGGAGAGCTGAGGATAATGTGACCCCTGAATCTCAAACCTTTACCCTTGAAATTACTTTCTAGCAAATAAAATGGGGGAGGCTTGCTTAGTGCAGATAAGGACACTTCCTCACACAGGGAGTCTGAGCCTGTGTTCAGTGTGTCTGCTTGGTTGAGGAAGTATGGGTATAGATACCACACAGGCTGACACTTGTTCTGATGACAAATTTCTAATAACAAGCAACCAAAGACTAATTCCTGGTATGCAGCCTAAGAGGACTTACTGCTTCAGAGTTGGGTCCCTTGGCTTGGGAGCACTGATGCCAGCCTCTGGCAGGAATAAAATGGCCCGTGGTTCCCTTGAACCACTTTCTTCATTAGTGTGGGCTTGCGTTTGCAAAGCTTACTACTCACCACTCAAGTTTGATTTTTGCCTACTTTTATAAACGAGTACATATCATTTAGTTGTCAATAAAAACATACTTAGAGTTACAAATATCTGTATTGGTAAGTTTTTACATGAAAGTATCATTGTTATTATCAATCAAAACCTCTGCCTTTTTATCTATGGAAACATTTCCCATAGTTCTCTGCCTTTTTATCTGTGGGAACAATTTGTTTTAGATATGTTTAGTTCTGTTTCACTTGAGACAGGATTCTGCCATGTACCCCTGGCTGACCTGGAACTCTCCATGTAGCCCGGGTTGGCTTTGAACTTGACACCTATCTGCCTCAGTCTCCTGAGTGCTGGGACTCTAGGCATGTACCTGCATGTTCAATGAGTTGGACTGAGTGTGAAATATCCCACACAAACTCATGTTTAAACACTTAGTTCCCAATTGGGGGTACTGTTTAGGGGTGTGTGCAACATTTTGTGTGATGGACCTAGCTGGTGGACTTGAATCACAGGGGCAGGACTAGAGGGTTATAGCTGCCTTGGTGTGACCTGGGGTCTCTGTTTTTCCTGGTCAGCAGGCCAGATGGAAGCAGGTTACATGACAGTCACATGAGTAGCTTCCTCTGTCATATATTGCCTGCCATGAAACTGCATTTCCTCAAACCTTGAGCCAAAATAAATCCTTCCTTTATGCTACTTGAACCCGGTATTTTATCATTGAGGAAAGTAAGGAACAGTCTCATTTTTGGATAAAGTGTTTTTCTTCAATATAACATTTCTCAGGCACACAGTTCTCGCAGCAGAAGAAACTCCACTAGTTTAAGGCAAAGGGTAAATGGCTAGGTTTGAACACTCACCAAACATAGGGATATTATCTGTGTTGGGTAGAATAATGATGTTCCAATATTGTCCACAGCTCTGAAGATGACTGCGACTGTGTCACATCACACAGCAGTACTACACAGACGACTAAGGACCTGGATATCAGGCAGCCCCATCTAGCCATGTACGTCCCAAAGAGCGAGTATCTTCCACACAAGGGTCAGGCAGATGGGCATAAGAAGGACTTGCTGGCCAGGTAGTGGTGGGGCACACCTTTAATCCTTGCTCTCATGAGGCAGAGGCAGGTGGATCTCAGTGAGGTGTAGGCCAGCCTGGTCTACAGAGCAAGTTCCAGGATAGCCAGGGCTACACAGAGAAACCTTGTCTCAAAAACAAAAAACAAACAGAAACTTGCTGTCTCTGAGGAGGTGACCCTAATCAAGTACTGGCACATGCCTCTAGGTAATACAGAGCAAGGGAAGAGGGCCTCAAACTTATGACCAAGCCTTATAATAAACACTGGGTGGCAGGTCCCAGAAGATGGCTCAGCTGGTAAAGATGCTAGCTACCCAAGCCTGACAACCTCAATTTGATCCCCAGAACCCATGAAAAAGTCTAGATTCAGTGGCATGCATTTCTAATCCCAGGGTAAAATGGGAGACAGAGAGAGGAGAATCACGCACAGCTCATCTGGAGTGCACTGCATGGTAACAGAAACAAGAGAGACTCTGCTTCAAAGCAAAGCAGGAAGGGAGCACTGACCACCTCTCTGTTATACTCTGGCTTCCATACATGCATGTGTATTCACACACACAGAGAATGGAATCTTCCAGCACGTGGGCTTTTCAACAGACACTGATTGTGTGCTAGCTTCTCTGTAGGCAGCACAAAAGCAAAGCATTTTGACAAGGGTGCCTACATCAGTCAGCAGAAGCTGGTCAGCCTTTCCAACACACAGTACTGAAGAACCTGCAGATCCAGGTGCAGAACAATACATCTAGCTGGACCTAGCCTCTACCGTATACAACTAAAACAGATCCAATCTTCAAGGTAAACCCACGAAACTCCTAGACCAGTGGTCCTCAACCTATGGGTCATGATCCCATTAGGTCAAAGGTCAAATGCCCTTTTCATGGAGTTACCATCAAAAAACAGTTAATTTACATTAAGATTCATAACAGTAGCAAAAATACACTTATGAAGTAGCAACCAAAATAATTTTATGGTTGTGGGAGGGGTTACCACAACATGGGGAACTGCTTTAAAGGGGTGCAGCATTAGGAAGGTTGAGAATCCACTGTCTTAGAAGATAATGTAGGGCAAAAGCTTTGTGATATTTGGAGTTAGTGATTAGTTCTCTGACACTAAAGCAGAGAAAATTAGACAAATTGGACTGGACCAAAACCTTCCATGCATCAAAGAGTGAAAAGGCCCACAGAAGGAGAGAGAGCATTGGCAGATCACTGACCTCATGAGGTTGCTATCCACAGTGTGTGGGTGGTTTCCACTGCACAATGAGAAAGCACATATCTTACTTAAGTGGGTAAAGAATTAGAACAGATATTCCTCTAAAGAAGACAGCCAACAGTCATCAAGCGCATGGAAAGATGCTCAGAGTGGCTAACTGTCTCTGGAAATAAACAAAACCACCAAGAGATGCCACCTGATGCAACTAATTAGGATGATTGCTGTCAAAAATAAATTAGTGCAGGGAAGGACATGAGGAATTGGCACCTTGTGCATTACTGATGCCAATGTAAATGGTGTGGCTGCTACGGAGTGCAGTCTGGCAGTTCCTACAAAATTAAAAATAGAATTGTTGTGGGCCCCGGAAACTCCACTTCTGGGCACACACTCAGGAGGATTGAAAGTAGGATCTTGAAGAGATATCTGCACACCTTAGTGTATAGTGGCATCACTCATAACAGCCTAAAGGTGGACGCTGCCAGAGAACCCATCTACAGGCGAGCCATTGTAGTTCACAGGTGAGCAAGAATGTCAGTGTATTAGTTACTTTTCCTGGTGTTGTGACAAAAACAACTTAAGAATGGGTTTCTTCTGATTCACGTTTAAGAAGAGAAATGGGGAAGGGAAGGTTTCCTGACAGATGTATGAAGTGGCTGGTCACATGGTCATAAAGAAAACAGGAGGTAGGGCTGAACAATAAAATCTCTAAGTCCGCTCCCACTGACCCACTGACCCATTGACCCACTGCCTCCACCAAGCCTCTACTTTATGCTGCTTCTACAGTCTTCCAAATCATAGCTACCAGCTGAGGCCCAGTGTTCAAACGTGAGCCTATGAAGGACACTTTCCATATGAACTACAACAGTTACTCAACCTTAGAAGGGGAAAAAATGAGAGCATGTGTCACAACATGGTTGGGCTTGAAGACATTGTGTTGAGTGAAAAAGCCACCACAAAAAGACACTGTGCGTGGAAATTCACTCACAGGAGGTACTGAAGTGTCAGCCTCACCGGGACAGAGAGTGAGACAGCGTTGCGGAACTGGCCAGGAGATGTTTCAGTTTTTCAAGATGAAAAGGCCCTGGAGATCAGCAGCACAGCAAAATGGATCTATTAAACACACTGAGTCATGAGATTATGAATTGTGATGATAAAGTCTATCTTCCATGCATCTTGACAATTAAAAGCTTAAGCAGTGGTATTTCTGAGTGTCCCACAAGATTATCTTTACTCTCGTTTGTACATAAATAGTCAAACCTACCAGCTCAGATTCTATCTTGGGAAGCACGCAGTTAACTATTGGCACATGTGCTTAAATGAATATCTTTCAGACCTAAAACCACAGTTGTCAAGTTGATATAAAACTAGTTAGCACAACTAGCATATTCTATGCTTACACAGAAGGTAGGGACTGTCCCAGGACAAACATGTGGACATCAGTCTGGAGACCACCAGGAACTAATTCAATGAGCGAGTAAAAAAAACGCAGAGCCTCCAGGACAGCAGCTCTCTTGCACCGTGGATGACCCTGATCTGCCAGCTTTGGGCTCTAACACATGCACTGCCTTGCTTTAAACTATAAGCACATGCAATTGTTCATCATAGCAATAGAAATGAGTCCAGACAGTGGCAGAAGCAGGGTTGTGTGATGCTACAGCTGTCCCTTGTAGGTGGTGTCACACATTGTACAGAGCCATCTGCAAACCACCCCCACTTTCCAGTTCCTCAGGCAGCAGGTCACCGTGTAAAGATGCAGGGGTTGCTGGGATAGGGAAGATAACAGAGCAGGCTGGGACCAACATTTGGGTCATTTCTGCGTGCAAGGCCTGCACTTGCTCCCTCACGGCTCTCCTAGCCCTGTGCTTGCCCAACTCTGCAGCCTGATGAACATATACCAGCGTGCCAAGGGCAACTTGGTTTGCTGTAGTTAATACTCAGACTCAGAGAGAGGCCCACGAACCACAACATGTATGTTAGCAACAGAAAACAATCTGTCTGGAAGTTCTGAAAAATACATGCTTAATATAGACCTAGAAAGGAAACAACTGTTTCTAACAGGGAAAAAGATAATTTCTTTATTCTAAATAATGCAAGTTTGCTACCTCATGGGTTGAGAGAACCTCATTAATGCCCAGATGATTGAAAAAGAGTACAGAGTCCTGGAACAGACCCTACCTTCTATGTAAGCATAGGATATGCTAGCTGTGCTGGCTAGTTTTATGTCAAGGGAAACTTGACTGAGAAAATGCCTCTATAAAATCTGGCTGTAGGGCATTTTCTTAATTAGTGTTTGATGGGGAAGGCCCAGCCTATTGTGAGTGGTAAAATCCCTGGGCTGGTGATCCTGGGTGCTATAAGAAAGCAGGCTGAGCAAGCCATGATGAGCAAGCCAGTCAGCAGCACACTATGGTCTCTGCATCAGCTCCTGCCTCCAGGTTCCTGCCATGCTTGGGTCCCTGCCCTCAGTGCTTCTGACGATAAGCTGTTGTCATTCATTTGGTACTGTGAGTGAAATAAACCATTTCTTCCTAAGTTGCTTTTGGTCATGGTGTTTCATCACAGTAAAAATAACCCAACTAAGACACTAGACAATGAGCGAATAAGAAACATAGTCCATAACATGGAGAGGGCTGGCTGGCTGATGAGAGAGGAAAATAACCCCACCGATGTGTTTTCCTACTGCAAAACTCCAAGTGGATTAATGAGAACTGAGGGCGGGGGAGATATCAAAGCATGAAAGCTGTTGGGACCAAGTGAGCATTCATCAAAGCTCTGGAGAGAAGAGCCTTTCCAGGCTTAAACAAGATGAAAGGGATTCACACGGGAAAGATCAATAACTTCCACATTACGTATCTTTATTATAGATGTGCAGTGCAATTAGGGAGCTGAGAACAGTGGGGATCAGGCTTGCAGGAATGCACCGGAAAGTATCTGCAGCATGTTAACAAGCTGGAGGAGGGGAACTCCACCTTACTAGACACACTTCCACACGGGATAGTTTACAGAAAAGTGAGGTTGAATTGATTGTGAAAGCTCGTGATAAGGCAGCTAGAGAGATGGGTCAGTGGGAAGAGCATTTGCTGCTTTCGGAGGGCTGGAGTTTGGTTCAAGCACCCATGTGAGGAGGCTCACCACTACTTGTAACCCAAGATCCAAGGCATTCAACAATCTCTTCTTCTGGGCCCGTGGGCACCCACGTATGTGTGACATTCATCCACACAGACACTTGCTTACACATAAATAAAAATAAAATAAAGGGGCAGGGCAGTAGGGGTGGGGCCGGTGCACACCTCAGATCTCTGATCTGCCTGGTCTGCAGAGCAAGTTCCAGAACATCCAGGGACACATATAAAGACCCTGCTGCAAATAAAAAGTAAAAAAATATAAACAAAAAGATGAACAAAGAGAAACAAACAAGCAAGCAAGCAGTAGAAGAAAGATCAGTTGGTAGAGTGCTTGTCCAACATACACAAGCCCTAGGGTTGAATTCCAAGCACCGCATAAGTCTGGTATGGACTTTAATTCCAATGCTTGGAAGATGGAGTCAGAAGGATCAGATGTTCAAGGCCATCCTGGTCACCATGAAATGCTGCCTCATATATATACACATATATGAGAGCTGAGTGTGATGGTGTGCACTTATGCTCCCAGAACTCAAGACAGGAGCTGAGGCAAAAACATAACAGCCCTGAGGAACATAGCAAAACTCTGTCTCAAAAAAAAATGAGTATATAGCTCAGTGGTAGATCATTTGTGTAATATGCATGAGGTGATTGGTTCCAATTCCAGCTAACACACACACACACACAGGGAGGGGGGAATTGATCATGAGAATAACTGCTTCTGCTTAAGATTTAGGAAATCACAAGATAATGTCTTCCTGAAAAGGCACATAATCTACAAAATGCCATCTGTCCTTCTGCCCACTGAAGAGTTTAAAGGATCTCAGGGGCTGAATCCCCATGACAAATGGAGAACTTGGCCACAAGACTTCCAGAGCATGGGAGAAAGACCTGAGTAAAAAGAATCCAGATGAAATGCCAACAATCAGATATGGCTAGCACATTGGGAATCCAGACTATGTTCCTCCTGAGAGATTCATACCATGCACCCACCAGAGAGACAGAGCTCAGACACTGGAAGATCTGGAGTGCACAGCAAGGCCAGCCACCACTGGGGACAGCATGAAACCCTTCTTACCTCCCAGAGCCTGTCTCTTGAACATTGCAAAAGCCCTAAGCCTCTGGGAAGAGGGTACCTGTGCCACTGAGGGTGTGAAAGTCAGTTCCTCCATCTTACTGATCCAGGAACCAGATAATGGAAGGGAATGCAGCAATAAACACTGCTAGACAAAGGAAATCCTCTTTGGCCAGAGTCTGTGGTGGCTCGAATATGCTTGGCCCAAGGGAGTAGCACTATTAGGAGGTATGACCTATTAGGAGGTGTGGCCTTGTTGGAGGAAGTGTATCACTGTGGGGGTGGGCTTTGAGACCCTTCTCCTAGCTGCCTGGAAGTCAGTCTTCTGTTTGCCATTGGAACAAGATGTAGAACTCTCAGCTCCTCCAGCACCATGCCTGCCTGAATGTTGCCATGCTTCCTGTCATGATGATAATGGACTGAACTTCAGAACCTGTAAGCCAGGCCCAATTAAATGTTGTCCTTTATAAGAGTTGACTTAGTCATGATGTCTTTTCACAGTAATGGAAACCCTAAGACAGAATCCATTGACAAGTCAATGGATTGACATGACAGTCAAGCAGGTAGAGCTGGCTGCTGCCAGGGTATGTAGAAAGACTCATACACAATAGGTAGAGATACAGAAGCATTCCAGCTGCTTCAGAAACAGCAAAGGCATGCCTCAGTTGTTGGCATTTCATCTGGATTCTTCTTACTCAGGTCTTTCTCCCGAGCTCTGAAGGTCTTGTGGCCAGGTTCTCCAGGTTCTCCATTTGTCACAGGGATTCAGCACCCTGGGATCCTTTAAGCTCTTCAGTGGGCTGGAGAATAAATGGGATTTTATAGATTAAGAGAGTAGGGAACCCAGCACTTGGGAGGCAGAGGCAGGTGGATTTCTGAGTTCAAGGCCAGCCTGGTCTACAGAGTGAGTTTCAGGACAGCCAGAGCTACACAGAGAAACCCTGTCTTGAAAAACAAAACAAAAAGAGTAGGGAACACTGAAAACACTGTTCTCAATGACAGAAGTTAGGCACGAAGCACAACATTTAAGGTTCCTTTTACATGAAATGTTCAGAATGGGTGAAGCCATGGAGGCAGGAAATAGAGTGGTGGTCACTGTGGCTGGGCAGGCAGAGATTGTATGTGACTGCCAAAGGGTTCAGAGTTCAGAATTGATAGACATAGTCTTAATTTATAAATGTTAAATATCAGGAATTTTATTTACATAAATAAACTGCATGGTATGTGCATTGTACATTATTAAAGTGATTCCTAAAAGTGAAAAGGAGAAATTGAGTCTTTTCCAGGCAAACACAAGTTGAAAGGGCTTTCTACATTGGATAAAGCTGCACACAAACAATGCTGAAGGAAGTCACCTGGGCAGAAATGGATGAATGGAAGCCAAACCTACACATAACCCAACGCTGCCCAGGGTAGCAAACATGAGGGTGGATGTCAAAGGAGGCTTTATTCCAACTTTTCACCCTTGAGAGAGTAGGTCAGAGTAGAGCCATAAAGGCACTGTGGAAATGACAATATACAGAAAACACCAGATAAAACAGCTGAAGTAGGGGGGGGGGGGGCAGCTCAGGAAGGACTGTGGTGAGCTAGTGATTTTAAAACTTTAAGCAAGCACTAAAAAAACTAAACAAGAAAGGTGTGATTGACATAGTGGCAGAGAGGCAGAATGACATCCTAAAAATACTCAGCCCAAAAGAAAGAGAGAGAGAGAGAGAGAGAGAGAGAGAGGGAGAGAAGGAAGAGGAAGAGGAGGAGGAAGAGGAGGAGGAAGAGGAAGAGGAGGAAGGAAGGAAGGAAGGAAGGAAGGAAGGAAGGAAGGAAGGAAGGGGAAGATGAGATGACGCACATAGAAAATAGAAAGAGAAAAAAAACAGTTAAATCCAATGCATATCACCAAATCTTATACAAAATAATATAACTACATAAGACACTTTCAGGCTCTACTTTTTAAAAGCCAAGAATCTGGTTTATGCCATCTACAACGTACTTCAAAACAAAGGTCAAGAGTTCAACGGTATCCTTGACTGTAGCTCAGACTCAAAGCCACAGAACCAGAGGCTGAGAGAAGGCTCCGTGGTTAGGAGTGCACGCTGCTCTTGCAGAGGACCCAGGTTCAGATTCCAGCACCCAGGTGGAGCAGCTCACAATCACCTGTAACTCCAGCTCCAGGGGATCTAACACCCTCTTCTAGGCTCTGAGGATACCCAAAGGCACATGTTCAAGTGGACACACAAACACAAGTAAAAACAAAATAAATCCTTTTAAGAAAAAAATCCCAAAACTTCAAAACAAAACAGCCCCCTTCGACTTTAAGCCATAGATCAAAGAAAAGAACAGGCACAGCAATGGAGCCAAGGGAGACCCTGAAGTGGCTTCTTTCCTGTTAGACAAGGTTTGGTTTGAGAGCAAGGAGGGTACCAGGGACCAGGAAGGGCACTCTATGACAATAAAGCAACTACCTCATCAAGGAAATAGAGCAGTCCTAACTGTGTGTGCTCCAAAGTACATAGCTTCAAAATTACCTAGGACAAAAGCTAACAGAAACAGTAGAAACAGCTGCATCTGTGGTTACAGTGGCATATTTAACCTTGGTGAGATGAAATGAATACACAGATGTGCGTCAGGATGTGGAAGACCTCAAAATTATCAACCAACGCGACCTAACTGACTTCCGTGTAATTACCTTCAAACTGTAGTGTGTTGGGTAATAAGCAAATATAAATACTAATTAAATTAATGAAATGACCCAATGTATGTTATCTGGGTAAAAAGAAACTGAATTGGGGATATGTACAAGAAAGATATTAACTGTGCATGTGTTTGAGACAAGTTCTCATGTAGCCCAAGCTGGTCCCAAAGTAATTCTAGACACAAGGGTGGCCTTGAGCTCCTGATCTTCCTGCCTCTACCTCCCATGTCCTGGGTTACAGATGTGTGCCACCTCATCCAATTAATTATCTTAAAATTTAAACAACAGCAACTACAACTTCTAAGTAATTCATAGACAAAAAAAGATTACCAATGAAGAAATTGGAAAATATTTTTGAGCTGAGTAAAAAATATAAACACAGAATACCAAGACTTATGGGACACATTAAAGATAGGAATGAAGAGGAAACATTGTGACAGTAAATTAGTTTATTTATTAATTGTACATTTTTAGTTAAACAAATTCTTATGTTGGGGGGCCGGCAATATGGCTCAGTTGGTAAAAGAACTTCCCACCAAACCTAATGACCTGAATTCAATTCCTGGGACACAAATGGTGGAAGGAGACAATTGGTTCCACAAGTTGTTCTCTGACTTCCACATGCATGCTATAACATGTGGCATGTGGCCAGTGTGCATCCACACGCAAACATACAACTCAGTCAGTCAGTCAGTCAGTCAGTCAGTCAGTCAGTCAATAGCATACAAATTTTAAATAAAAATAAGAAAGTCTTTTAAAAATGTCTATGCTGAAACACAAAAAGATCTCTAATGGTGCTCAAATCCTCCTCTGATAAGAACATAGAAAAAAGAAAAGTAAATAATGCAGAAAGGCTGGCAGAAATCAATATATGTGAAAACAGGAAAATTAAACCAAAATATTTTTTAAAAATACAATAATATTGATAAACATCTGTTAAAACTGATGAACTAAAAAGACGAAACAATACCAATATCAGGAGGAAAGAGGAGTGTCACCACATCCCCTGTGACCAATCTCTTAAAATCCTGCAGAGGAGGATGCTCACTGGCAACTAACTGGAGTAGCTTTTCCTGTGTTAAAGGAAGCTCTCAGCACAGAGGCATCTGCTAGTGAAACGTGCCAATAGTTTAAAGTGTTGTGGTATCAAGTCTGTATTAGCAGCTTAAAAAGGAAGAGAGAGAGAGAGAGAGAGTATTTCCCAAGTCATCTCATGAGGCCAGCCCATCCAGACACTAAAACTAGGCTGAGGGGATGGCTCAGTCAGTGAGCATGGTGACCTGAGTTCAATCCTTAGAAGCCATGTAAACATCTAGGCATGGTGGTGTGTGATTATAATCTAGGTGCTGGGGAGGCAGAGACCAACAGATCCCTTAGACTTGTTGTCCAGACAACATAACCTAACTGGTGAGCTTGAGGCCAGCAAAAGACACTGTCTCAAAAAAATAAAGTGGGCAGCTCCTAAAGAATGGCACCTGAGGCTGATTGCTGGTATCCATGCACAAAGACACACACACACACACACACACACACACATACACAGCAAAAATATTCCAAAAAAGAGAATATCCCTCATGAGGATGGATTTCAAACCTCTTAACAAAACTAGCTACTCAAACTCAACATTTGATCTCATGGAGACATATTAAAGATAAGGAAAATTGGTTAAATATTTTCAAATGAATCCATTCCACATATCACTATATCAATATACTGAAAAATAAGCACCTCAAAAGATGTAGAAGTCTCTGAAAACATTCCAAATCCATCCACAAAAAAAGATTTTCAGAAAATGAAGAATGGAAGAAACCAGCCTCAGCTTGATAAATGCCAGCTACCGTAACCGTAGCTGTGCTTTGAGGTGGCTCAGTGGGTGAAGGCACCTGCCGCCAAGCCTCACCTCCTGAGTTCCAGCTCAGGGACCCACATGGTAGAAAGAGAGAACCAGCTCCTACAGGTTACCTTCTGACTTCCACATGTGCACCTTGCCATGTGTGCATGTCCCCTCAATGAGGTAAATAAATAGAGTGTAAAGATTAGAGCTAACAGCCCATTTGAAGAGCCATTTTCGTTTCTCTAGAACAGAAACCAATGCAAGAGCCTCTCTCCTTATTACTTCTGCCCAGAATTGTAGGGGGGTGCACTAAAGGCCATGCCAAATGGAGATAGACTCCCCAGGGTGTGATCATCTACATACAAGGACTAAAGCGTCTACCAGGAGCACATATGTGAGTTTGGAAAGTTTAAATGATAGAAGGTCAAAGAGAAAAATAAAATATGTTTATCAATTCTGTTTACCATTGTACTTCTATACTACAGTAACAATCTTACCTCAATACGATTCCATACACTTAGCACCAAAATAAAATGAAATGCTTAGGTATAAATATAACTAGGTGTTACAATATTTGTGTACTTGGAGCTAGGAAGCCATTCATGAGAGGAAATGAAAGAACCCTGAGTATACTGAGAAACAAGCCATGTCCATGCACTGAGGAACTTGATGAGGATAAGCTGCTGTTTTCCAAAATACAATATAGACTGAAGAGAGTCCCAAAGAAAATCCTAAACAACCTGCTTCTAAATAAAAATGTAGGAAAAGAGGCATCTAAATTACCCAAGCAATTCTGGAAAACAAAGAGCCAATGTTGACTTAGAAATTTCTACCTGATTTCACATCTACAATAAAGCTATAGCAACCATGGAAGTATGGCTTTGCATAAGGACTAGTGGAGAGAGAGAGAGAGAGAGAGAGAGAGAGAGAGAGAGAGAGAGAGAGAGAGAGAGAGAGAGAGAGAGAGAGAGAGCCGGAGGGAGGGGAGGGGGAGAGAGAGAAAAGGAAGGAAGGAAGGAAGGAAGGAAGGAAGGAAGGAAGGAAGGAAGGAAGGAAGGAGAAATGTCCTCATACTATGTCATCACTGATTTATGATGAAGGGCTTAAAAGACCCTGATGGTTGGTCTTGTCAACTTGGTGGGATTTGTAGTCATCTAGGGGCATCACCTCTAGGTGTCTATGAGAGTGTTTCCAGAGGTATAAATGAGGCAGGAGGACCCACTATTGAATGTGTGCAGCACTGACCTATAGAATGGGGTCCCAGAAGGAAGGGAAAGAAAGAGGAGAAGCCAGCTGTTGGCCACCATTTGTCTCTCCGCTTCCTGACTGAATGCAGCATGACCATGTTGCTGTGCTTTCCCTGTCATGACGGACCGGACCCTCTCTTTAAACCTTAAGCTAAATGAACCCATATTCTTTCCTTAATTTCTTTGGCCAGGTACTTTGTCATAAAAATGACTAACTACTGTAAATTTAACAAAAAAGTAGCCTTTTCATCATGTTAGGACCGTATACATCTCCAGGATATATCACACCACGCCATGAACGTCAGAGACCACCTAGATGAACGCAAAGGTAAAGATGCAAACAGGTAGTATCTCCGGAATTCTGGACCAGGGAAAGATTGCTTAGGACAAAAACATTGTGGGAACATAAACTGGGATGGTAATGCTGAAATCCCAGCATTTGGGAAGCTGAGGCAGAGAGAGAGATACCAAGATCCAAACCATCCTGGACTGCTCAGCAAGGCTCTATGGTGGGTGGGTAGAGAGAAGGGGGTGAAGGGAGAAGCGGAGAGAGGAGGGAAAGAGGGAGCTGGAGGACAAGAGAAGACCCTTGCCGATCCATGAACAGAAGAGATGGCCTGGAACATTCCAGTGACCAGCTTTCCAACCCAGCTCTCCTTTCTTCCTTTAATGTCCCAGGTAGGGCCTCTGTCCTTGGCGTCATTTCCTTCTTGCGCTGAGGTCAAAGTCGTAGAGTAAGCAACCAAATCCACGCCACTGCCAAGAGTACTTTTTAATAAACTGTAGTGTGATTTGCCAGCTGGCACTGCCGGAAGCTGACCACAGAAACCTAAGGTTAGCATTCAGGGTTAGCACTGTGCAATCACGGGAAGCCACTTCAAACACGCCCTTGAATTTCAGGAACTATCCCAGTCTTAACTCTTTTCAGTGAGAGAGTTTGTCGGGGGCCCATGAAGGTCACTGGGGGCTCTGTAAGGGGAGGGAAGCACACGAAGGCCTCTCCACCTCTGACTCTCCTCCCACAGCCAAGGTGACACTGGATTTTAGCTTAATGCAGAGTAGATGATGGTGTGGCCCTGGGAATGTGTGTATCACACGGACACGGGGCTCCTTCACAGCACAGACCCTGTTGGCTGGGCTGTTCCACAGCTGACCCTGACTGTGTGTTCACACAGATTTCTAGCAGAGACTTCAAACTCTAGAATTCCTTGGGATCAAAGCCAGCTACAACCAGAATGCAAAGTGATGGAGTATAAAAAGATTCAGGGCTAGCGGGATGGCTCAGTGGGTAAAGATACTTTCTAAGCAAGCCTGGAGACCTGAGGTTGATCCCTGGATCCCACTTAAAAGTGGAAACAACCCATTCCTCAAAGGTGTCCTCTGACTTGCACATGCACACCTACCATGCTGTGGACACACACACACACAAGCATATAAGCACAATAAATTACATTTTTATTGGTTTTGTTGTTGATGATGTTTGTTTTGAGACAGTCTCATTTTGTAGGTTGGCCAGGAACTGTCAGCTATCCTCCTGCCTTAGTCTCCTGAGTGCTGGAGTTACAGGTGTGCTGTGCTGGTTAATGTTAATTGTCAACTTGACAGACTTGAAAATCACCTGGGAGACAAATCTCTGAGCCTGCTTAAAGGGGATTATTTTGATTATGCCAACTGAAGTGGAAAGATCCATCTTAACTGTTAGTAGGATGGTCCCCTGATCAGGGGATCCCATATTGTAAATAAATAAATAAATAAATAAATAAATAAATAAATAAATAAAACAATTTTAAAAAATGGAGTCAGCAAGCTGAACCCTTGGGTTCACCACGCCTGCCAATTTACTGCAGGTGCATCACAACCAGAGGCTGCAAGCTCCCACTGCTGGGACTTCCCCACTGTGGTGGACTTTTGAACTGTGAGACAAAGTAAACCTTTCCTCCCATAGATGTTTTTGTTGGGGTAATGTTACAATGACAGGAAAAATAAGCAAGATATTCTTATCTCTGCTCTTGGCTCAGAAAGCATTTAAACTTGCAAACAAACAAAAATACCAAACAGGGTCTTACTGTATAACCCTAGGTGGCTCAGAACTTTCTATGTAACTTTCAATGTACCAGCCTAGCCTTGAACTCAGAGATCCACCTGCCTCTATCTCCTGAGTGCTGAAATTAAAGGCATGCACCACCATACCTGGGTCCCAGAGAATTTTTTTTTAAGATTTATTTTTTTATTTATTTTATGTATATGAGTACTCTATCTGCAAGTACACCTGCATGCCAGAAGAGGGCATTAGACCCAATCATAGATGGTTGTGAGCCATCATGTAGTTGCTGGGAATTGAACGCAGGACCTCTGCAAGAGCAACCAGTGCTCTTAATCGCTGAGCCATCTCTCCAGCCCCCAGAGAATTTTAACAAGTTCACAACCTAGGGAAAACATAACTTTGGATTTCACCTTTATTGGGTTAAACATCCCATTAGCCCAGCTGAAGCAGAAGGTATCCCATATCAACATAGGTTAGGGCTATGTGCTTCAGCCTTCTCCTTCTTACAAAGCTGGTCTGAACCACCAGGCACAGAACTGATCTCCTCTGAGGCTAGCCTTTCCAGCTCTCTGTGTTGCTGACATGATCCCCGTGGCATCCACATCCTAAGACACCAGCAGAATAACAACACAGACAGCCTTGAGCACAGTTCCCAGGCTGTCACACAGTGTAGCTATCCTGGTGCATTTCCTGGGGTCTTCCAGGGGAATCCCAGTGCAGAGCAAGCAGAGTGCCACCTTTGATCTGGTCAAGTGTTTGATAAAGTATCCTTCCAAGGCAGGGCAAGCAGCGCTGGATGCTGGGGTGTGGATGGAGGATTCAGTTTGTGCTCCTCACATCACCTGATGCTCAGTGTTTACCTAGGGGATGAGCTCATCTGCTCAAAGGCTGCAATCCAGGAAGTTTCGAGTCTCCAATTCTGATCTTGGATTCCAATGAGGAAGACTGACGGTTTGCAACATCTTCTCTATTAGCAAACCAACATCGAAGTGACAGGTGATGGCCTCTAAAAGTAGCCAGTGTGTGCAGGTTCACAGCTACTCAGATGCCTCGTGGTATTAGTAGGATAACTTAGTTATTGCCAGTTACCTGCAATCTTTCCGCTGTGGCCCTGCCAGCCCCAGTCAATGTGGGGTATTCTCTGAGCAACTGGAGAGACTGGGGCACTCTGTAATGGTGACGGCTCCTTTCTAAGATAACAGGAGGGTATCTCTTGATACAAGCTGCTGTTTCCCCTAGTGTCCTGCTTAGAAGGGATTCCTAACTAAGTTTTAAGAGGGCAGGCAGGCCGGCCAGTGGTGGTGCATGCCTTTAATCCTACCACTTGGGGAGCAGAGGCAGGCGGATTTCTGAGTTCAAGGACAGCCTGGTCTACAGAGTGAGTTCCAGGACAGCCAGAGCTACACAGAGAAACCCTGTCTCTAAAAAAAAAAAGTGGGGGGGGCAGACAGAAGATAAGGACTGTAGCCAAAACCACTCAAGGGAGAAATAAAAGAAAGAAAAAAAAAGAGGCAAGCCCAATCCATCACCCTATTCATCGGGGAAATGGAAGACAGTGGAGGCTCCCAGGCTGTGCCCAGAGTTTCCAGAGGCTCTCTCTGCTCATGGGATTTTTGTCACCATGGAATCAAACAAAGTTGCCACCCAGATCCTCCACCCCATCCCAGCTGCCAGGGACAAGGCTCCACTTGCACAGTCAATCAAACAGACAGCCATGTTTTAAAGGAGCATTATGTGAGAAGCAGGCCCAGCCACCCCCCCAAGTACACGCATGGGTATGCATATAGAAGCAAACCTGGAGCGTCCTCCTCTACATGTTCACTGCACACTCAGGATACCACACTGCTAACTTTTAGCACATATATGTGCATGCTAAATACAGCAGAGAATTCAAACAGAATAAACCTGGAGAGGCAAGCTCTATCCCGGATGGAAAATAACAAAGCCTTTGTTGTACTCGGAACACATACTTACATTCTCAAGCCTTGGGTTCTGCTCTTTGCCCAGCTCTCATTTAGATGCTGTGGCTCGCTCTGTTTGCCCGGCTTCTGCAAATCAGCTCTGAAGCTTCTATGACTCAGCAAAGAACTCTGCTTTTATTTTTCAGATGGAATTTACCACGCTGTGACTACATCCAGGGGGGAGGAACCATTTCTTCAGCCATTCCTAAGCAAGCCCTGCAGCCAGCATGGCTGGAGCTCTCCCCAGGTGCAGAGGCTTCTCTCAGCACCCTGGGCTCACTCGCTGGATGTGGAGACCCAGAGTTCAGGATGACTACAACTGGGGAGGCTCCGGCACTGTACTACCCCTGGGGATCCTGACTGCTCTAAGCTACACAGCCAAGGGATGAATGCTGGCTCTTGAGAGGATCTAGACAGCTCCTCACATAAAACAGGAGCGTGAGGAGCGGAGGGCAGAGATGGACAGCTCCTGCTCCAGCAGTTCCCCCATCACAAGAACACATTCTCTCCTCTTTTCCTCTGGGACACTGAATGCCTGTAGGGATGTTATGTCACTGTAAGGTCACTAGCCAAATGTGTTTCCACTAAGGCGGGTATTTTCATTCTGAAGGGCACATAGGTAAAACACTGAATAATGAAAGCAGACGAGTGTCTTCTAGCTCAGCACCATGGTCTGAGTGACTCTCAGCTCCTTAGAAAGTAGGGGGTCTCCTGAGTTTCCCCAATAGCAGGAGGACACTCTGGCTCCATCTTGTTTGGTTGAACTGGAGGAAGAAACAATTAAAGTAACCCTGGATGCCCTGCCAGGACTTAACCACCAGGAAAAGAACTGTGGCTATAGCTAAGTCTAGATCCAGTTTATATATGGGTACCCAGGCCTGGCTCTATGGAGCTAACCAGGGACCCTGCATCCCCACTTTGCTTCCTCGGCTGGACCACTCTTTCTTCCCACTAGCCTCTTCTAGTCAGGCCCCAAAGGCAGGTCCCTAAAACAGCAGGCATTACACTCCACAGAGAAGACTGATAATGGCAGAAAGTAGCATATTAAGGCAGGAGGCTGATATCTGCTATCTGCCTGGGTCTGGGGTTATAATCTGTTGGAACAAATGACCAGTTTGTGGCCACAACAGTAACACTCTGAGAAGATGCTGTCCCATGCTCCTTCTTGTCTCATGTCACTCGGCAGTCATGGCAGCCTCGCAGCTGATCACTGCTGTTATTGCCCTTACACAGCTGAGGGAACTCCACCTGCTCACAACCTCACAACCAACCAGTGTGTTACTGGGATGGGGAGACTGAGGTCAGGATCTCAACCACCCACTGTGCTGTAGCACAAGATGGACCATGAAGCCAGAACATCAACAGAGTGGGGCCATCCTGAGTCCCAGCACCCACTCAGAGGATGGCCTCTTCCCTCCCTGTCAGGAGCTGGCAACTATTAGAATATCCACAGGTTTTGTTTTGTTTTACAATCCACTCAGTTACAACCTGAGCCATGCAGTTCTCTAAGAACTAAATGTGACTCATTTGAAGAAGATTGTAGCAGTGTTTCCAGTAATACAAGAGCAGGAAACTGAACACAATCTAAAGGTCCAACAGCAGAGAAAGAATCCACCCCCAACAGCAAAAGGCGAACATTAGTGTGTAAATGGTAACATTGACTAGTGCCTATGTCTACACTGCTAGCAGGTGAGATAGAAACTACTTATATTGCTGCTAAGTTTTTAAAAGCGTTCTACATGTATATATATACCCATCACACAGTGCGCCCCAGGCTCAAGTCACAGTATGGTGAGAAAGAAAAATAATATGGACAGTGTGTGTGTGTGTGTGTGTGTGTGTGTGTGTGTGTGTGTGTGTGTGACGCACTTGCATGAGTACATGAGTGCCTTTGCATGGGCTCCTCACATCAGACACATAACATTCATTCACAGACAAATAAAAAGTAGGGCGCTGTGGACACAGCTCAGAACAAGCTCTAAACCTGCATCCGATCCTTGGAAACCACGTCTTTTTTAAAACTCTGAACACGAGTGTACTTAGAGGCTTTACCTCTAAGTGATAGATGAGTTGATAGTTTGCATTCCGTATTTCTAAATTACATGCATTTTTGAGACAATGAATATGTATTATTAGTCAGAAAAATCTGTTTTTATTGTAAAACAAACATACGCAAATGTGTTAAGTAGATGTATTCACTTGTCACTGCCACAACTATGTTCGCCAAAGGCTGTCCTTACCTGGGCCTCAGAAATGGACAGCATCCTTCTGGAGTCCCCAGGCTGAGTAGGAGTAGAAGGCACAGGGTCTGCCACACTAAGGTATAACCCATCAGTAGCAGCAGCTAGCTGATTTAAAGAATATATGTTTCCTAACTATAAAAATAATATATACTTATTGTCCAAAGAAAAGGCAGAGACATGTGGATTGCTATGAGTGTGAGATCAGCCCAGACTACAAGGTAAGGTCCAGGACAGCCAGGGCTACACAGTGAGACCCTAACTTAAAATAAAAATTCTTTGGGGGCTGGGGAGATGGTTCAGCAATCAAGAGCGCGTACTCTGATTGCAGAAAACCTGTTTTCCTTTTCCAGTACCCATGCTGGGAAGCTTACACTTACACACACACACCACACACACACACACACACACACACACACACACAATTAAAAATAAATAAATCTACTCATTGTAGAGAATTTAAAAACTAAAGGAGTAAATAATAAAAACAAACAAACCTCAGCAATCCTTTCTGAACCTCCTGCAGAAGGCTTTCCAGCTATCAGATCCAGGGCTTAGCCTCCAGGACGTCCCAACCCTCAGGGTGGTTTCAACAGATTAACAGAAATGGGCAATGAGGCTGCAATCTCAGGACTGGAACCTCAAATAACAGGGCCACTCAAGTCACAGTCCCTGGGCAAATGTGACCCCTAAGGAATCTTGTGTCATCTCTCTGGTCACCCAGTGGCCCTGGACAGCCTCTGCCAGGCTGCCCATGTCCTCCTTTGCCTTTCACCTGTTCTCCTTAGAACTTGGTTACTCAGTGATTCTCACACCCGGCCACCAGCCACCTGCCATCTGCCACTGGCAACCCGGTTCCATACATCCTCCCCCTGGCCTCTCAGGTGTGTCTCAGACCTGTAGAGTCCAGATGATCTGTCCTCCCCGAAAGTCCATTCTTCCTTCTACTTCAGCTCCTGACTTCCTACCCACTAGGGCCATGTGGACTCCTGGCCCCTGCCTCTCCAGCACCTCACAACCCCTCTGGTGGGGCTCCTGTGTCCCATCCCAGGTCACACCTCACAGAACACTTGCTCGTGACTCAGACCTACTTTCATTCTCCCATGGGTGGCTTTGTACTTTCTCACTTCACACATCTATATTCATAACCATCCTGTCATTGCTTCGTGTGTTGTGGAACACAGCAGAAGTGATATCATACTCTGCAGAGCCTTTTGCCCAGAACCATGCTCTTGATGTTTATCCACACTGGGGTGTGTAGATCTTCATTTGTTTCCACTGTATTCCCACAGATATTAAAAAAAATCATATCACTGAATTTTCCACCTCCTGTCTACTGACGAGGTGTTGGGTGGTTTCCACTTTTGTATTTTTATAAATGGTGCTACCAGGAAACTCTGGTGTGGATCTCACATCCAACTACTCAGGTGTCTTTGAAGCAGGTACGCAGGTTGTAGGGAGGGCTGGCTAGTAAAGAGGAACAGGAACAGGAGCCTTGACTTTGCTAAACATGGAAGTCGGCAGAGTGGTGGTCAGTTGTGGTGAACTGCCTCCTCACCATGCCCGGCCATGCTCCATGCTGGCCACACTGATTCAATATGATTCGCTTTCCCTAATTACCAGTGAGAAGAGCCATGTTAACTGTGCTTGCTGGCTGCTCAGGCCTCTGTGTACATGGCTCACAGGGTCCCTCCTTGCCTCCTCTGTCTCTGTGAGAATAATGTCCTTCGAAGCCTTGAATGAGGCTTTCTCGGCTATTAACCCTTGCTGGTGAAGTTGTCATTAGTTTTTCTCTCTCAGTTTTTAGATTGCCTTCTCTCTACAGGGGCCTTAATCATTTTATTCACCCTTTCTTCTATGTTTTAATATGCTTATTATATTTGTTGCTTAAGAAATCTTTACTTTGTAAAGTAGAAGTCTTCTTTAGGAGCTTGGGGAGTTTTTGTGTTTGTTTGGTTTTTGTTTCTTTGTTTGTTTTTGTTTTTGTTTTTCTTGGTTTCCTAAGACAAGGTTTCTCCATGTGGCTCCAGCTGTCACAGCCTTCATTCTGCTTACTCTGTAGATCAGGCTGGCCTTAAGCTCACAGAGATCTGCCTGCCTCTGCCTCCCGAGTGCTGGGATTAAGGGCCTGTACCTCCATGGCCTGCCCTCTAGGAATTTTTTGGAAGGATTTTTAGTTCTGATTTCCACATGTGGTCTTCCCATGTCTGCTAGCCCAGTGACTCTCACTTGGCTGTAGCCACTTCACAGTGTGCTTGTCTCTGTCACTGGCACAGCCGCCAGCATTACCTCTCTAATTCTGGACAAGGGCCTGGAGTCTGGAAAGCTCATATTGTCCGCCTTCTTATTCAGACTTAACATCTCTGAGCCAACTTGCCACATTCAGTGAAGTCCTGTTTGGACTTTGGGACTGTCCTGAGGTTAAAGGGAAAGAAACCAGCCAGGCAGTGGTGGTGCACACCTTTAATCCCAGCACTTGGGAGGCAGAGGCAGGCGAATTTCTGAGTTCAAGGCCAGCTTGGTCTACAGAGTGAGATCCAGGACAGCCAGGACTACACAGAGAAACCCTGTCTCAAAAAAAAAAACTAAAAAAAACAGCTGGGGGTGGGGGGGAAGAAACCGATGCCTCCGTGACATTGTCTTCTTGTATGTTATCATAGAATCGCTCGACTTCCATCTGGAGGTTTTAAGATGTCTTTCAGTAAAATTGTATCAGGATGTGATTTGGTGGTAGAGTGCCTATGTAGATTGCACAAGGCCCTGGGTTTGATCCATAGCAACATACACACACACACACACACACACACACACACAGAGAGAGAGAGAGAGAGAGAGAGAGAGAGAGAGAGAGAGAGAGAGGCTGTTTTTGTTCCCTTAGGTTATTTTTCATGTAGCTGTGATAAAAATTTTCTGACAAAAGAAACTTAAGGGAGAAAGGGTCCATTCTGGCTCACAGTTCAAGGATGTAGTTTATTCCAGTGAAGGGTCAGGGTGGCAGGAGCTTAGCAGACTTAGTCACATCATATCCACCATCTGGCACCGAGAGCAATGAATGCATGCACGGCTCCCTCTCTGCTCTTCATTCAGTCCAGGATCGCCACCCAAGCAATGCCCACAGTGGGCTAATCTTCCCATCTCATCCGTGTAAACCATTCACATGCATGCCCAGAGACCCAGCCCCTGGTTGATTCTGGGATTCTGTCAAACTGACAATTAATATGCTAACCAGCATATTAGCGAAATTGTATAATTTTAACCAAAAGGTTGTTACTTCAGATGCAAGTAACCAGGTGCCTAACATTTGAGAACCATATGGAAGACGTGTACTGTTTCTCACCGTACGTAGCAAGAAGGCAGTACAGAGAATATATGCCAGATACTATGGCTGGTTTAAATGTCAGCTTGCTACGAATTAGATCTACCTGAGTAGGGATCCTAACCTGAAGAACTGTCCCAGTCACCTTGATTGGGGTGGGAAAACCCAACCTGATTGTGGGTGGCATCTCTGGTAGCAACCCAGTTGAAAACGATGTGTCAAAAGAAGGGTCACCCTCCCTGTTGCTACCCCGGCACCCTTCTAGCTCCTGAGTGGATTTGCCCTGTTGCTGCTGCCACCAGGTTCTTCCCTATGGACAAAGCCAGTGTTTCCAAGCTTCTGTCATGAATTAGGAAACAGCCAATCTTGAGGTTCCTGGCACCAAACTGGAACTAAGGAACCTGCCTTGTAGACTGAGTGACTAGCAGTTGTTCCCCAGTGAGAGACGGCTGTTTGTGGGACCGTTGAAGCATTCAGCCTCAAGGAATAAGTAACTGCAGGCTTCTCAGCAGCTTGGGTGTGATTTAGCTGTTATATTATTATTATCACCATTATTATTATTATTATTAATTAATAAACTCCATACATCTACACCATATACATATATATTCCATTGGCTCTTTTCTTCTAGAGAACCCTCACTAAAATGCCAGTGATCCTTATGATATTGACCTTGGACTAGAAAGTTGATAAACTAATAAGAAGCTCTAAAAGTTTGTTCCATATTCATGTCTTCTGCAGAGCTGATATCACATGTGGATGATATCAGGGTTTTTTTTTTTCCTTCCCAATTCTAGTTTTGATTTTCCTACCTATGCTAGTAAAGGCTTTGTAACGTTGGAGAAGTACCAATAATACTGGAGAACAGTAAGAGAGCCTCTTACTCTGCTGACTTGAGAAACTCCCAATGGTCTCCCATGTTGGCTGCAGGAGTCACTGGGCTCCTTTCTTCAGGTTCAAGAGCCCATCTGCATTGAATTTGCTAAATGTTTGCCTTTTGTCATCATGAATGCACGCTGCCATTTATGGAATTCTTTTCTTTATATCTATTAGAACCTTTATGCTGTTTTCTGCATGTCCCCCTAGGAGTACCCCATGACTGTGGCTCACTGTCCCTCCTGACCAGGGTACCACCCAGCCGAATCTCACCATTGCCTCCACATTGGAACATTTCAAGCCAAGCCTCAAGGGTGGGGAAGAAAAGGCCTGGCTCTTCATGGCCTCCCTAAAATGCTTCTGCACAAAGCTGGTGGTGACAGGTAAGTGTCTCTTGGGGCTTAGTGAAAGGTTTTAACCCAATCTCATATCAGGTAGCTGGTAGGGTAGGGTTGAGTACCGAGCAGGGTCTAAGTTGCAGCTTTCTACAGTAGAGTATGCCTCCCAGTCCTGTCTATGAATGGTAAGAAAATACACTTGGGATGGAAAAGGAGACGTGCCACTGGCCCCAGTAGCTGCAGCTATGGCTCTCGGGTTCCTATTTCTGAGGCCTAAATCAGCCCCTCCCTTTCTCTCTTCCTTATCTATCTCTCCATTTCCTCCTCTCCCGCCTGGAACCCTGGGGTAGAGCCAATTCCAGTGGAATTTAATCCCAGCATCCTAAGAGCTGGTGAAGGAGCGTATAGCAGAGGTTCGGAAATTCCATTTAAAGTAGCATCCATGCTCTGACCCCAAAAGTTTAAGACATGGGTAACCTCCCAGCATCCCTCAAGGTTCAAATAATCCTTTTCTCTGGCTTCCAGACTGAGAGTCACTGCAGCTGATGACAGTGGTGGGTGGCTGTGCACTCTGGGTACTATGGTCAGGGTTGTCCCCTCACTGTGGCCATGGTCACAGGGTTAAATACTTGATGTAAAAATAGGCAGATGCTGGCTGTCAGAGTCCCTTCCCACATCCACAGAAATACAGCAAAGCTTGGATTCTACACAATACTATCCTCAGCTAGAGAACAAAGGCCGATGGCAGCACAGCCAGTGCCACCATTTGCACCATAGTGATGGCCCCACCCTGCCCACTGGGCACTGGCAACAGAGGGGTTGTCATGGGGCCTCCCAGAGAAGAAACAAAGTTTAGAAGGGAGAAAGGCTTTTTTTTTTTCCACACCTGCAAAACCCAAAGAAGGTTCCAGTATGGGCGTGTATCTGACACTACTTTGTCATCACTGTGACTGACTGCCCAAGATTAGAGAAGTCAGAAGCCACCATCTGTCAGGACCACCCAACAGTCCCAAAGCATAGGGATATGATAGCCTAGCAATGGTCCTCTGCCACGCCCAGCCCGAAGGCTCCCTGAACCCTGGGAGCTGTGCTAAGGAATGGATACTGAAAACCTGGAAGGGGTGGCCAGTGAATCACAACTGGGACCCTGAAACTAAAAATATACATTTTCAATAGTGCCATCCATCCAGAAAAATGTGATCTCCTATGTCTAATGCATTCCTTCCCACAGCACTGTGTGATAGGTGGGTGTGTGCATGCATGTGCACACACACACACACACACACACACACACACACACACGGAGTCACTGACCAATCTTCTGTACTAGCTAGGCTCCAAGGCCTGACCCGGGTCCACTCTGGAGACAGAGGCACGCACAGGTTCTGGGGGAGCACCAGTAGAGCACCATGCATACTCATCTCTGGGAGCCTAGACCTAAGCAGTGCCCAGGAGAGATGCGGGCCAGCACACACTCAGAGGAAGGAGGGCTAAGGATCCCACAAAACTCCAATCTGGCCCTGAGAAGGGTTGATGGAAGGTCCTCTCTCTGACTTGTACTCAGTATGCAAAGTGAACACAGCACCATTATGCTCGCTGCTAATTGGCATATGCCATGCAAACCACAGCAGAGAATGCACAGCATTCATGCTGGCGGAGCAGAGGAGAGGATGGTGCCGCTTTCACGTGGGTTAATATGGGGCACAGCTGCTGCCTTCAGCCAGAGTGCCCAGCACTGAGGGCCCCACATTCCTGCCACACTGGAAGGGAAGAGGTAACCTTATGTGGGACTGTAGAAAGGCAAATCAAAAAGGTACAAGCAGTAGCTGCCATATCATAACTGCTGATCTCTTGGCTTTGGCTGGATTCTGGGTTCACCTGTGTGTTCTGCACTGGGTCTCAGCCATCAGTCCTGATACCAACTGAAGGGCTGTGTGTGCTCTGAACATCCTCTGTCCAAGCCTGGCCTGGCACAGAGTGCTTGGCCCTGTAATCCTGCACACTCCTGGTTCTAGCTTTGCTGCCACCACAGGGTGTGGCCCAGGACCTGCTCAGCACTCTAGAGGCAGTTTCATTTATGAAGGGCATACATAAGCAATGTCCTGCCAGCAAGGTCTGGAGGGGGAATATTGCACTCCCTTTCTGGAGCTAGCAACTGTGAGCCTTATTCCACATGCTTCTGTTACTGGAGGATTATATCCAAAATGCAGTCCCCCATCACACACCCTGTGGGTAGCCTACCCTCCCTCCCTGAAGCGGTGGTCCCTATTCCTGATCCCTGGGATCCCTTCCTAAAATACCTACAAGCCTGGTCTCCAATCCCAGTGAGGAGGAGGAGAGGAATCTGATGGAATACAGGCTGATAGCTTGTGCCTGGGGTCAGGGGCTGGTGGTAGAAGTCCCCAGAATGTGATTCTGGGAGCTAAAGAAGGAATCGGAAAGACAGAGTTGGGAGTCTAGATGGAAGTCTAGAACCCAGGGTGAGGAATCTGGAATGGGAAACTGGAACCCAGGACAAAGAGTCTGGAACCCAGAGTGGGAGTCTGGAACCCAGAACAAAGAGTCTGGAATTCAAGATGGGTGACTGGAACATAGGAGGGTAGTTTACCCACAGTGAGAGTCTGGAACCATGGTGGAAATCTGGAACCCATAGAAGGAGCCTGGAACCCAGGGCAAAGAGTCTGGATCCCAGGGTGGGAGTCTGGAACTCACAGTGGGAGTTTAGAAACCAGGATGAGAGTCTGGAACCCAGGGTTGGAATCTGGAATCCAGCATGGGATTCTGGACTTAGAGCAGATTTTGGCACTCTGAGTGGAACCAGAGTGGAACCAGAGAATATTTGTCATACTTGGTTGGGTAAGTCCCTGCTGATGCTGGGCCCGGAATGCACCTGTCTCTGGTATTCAACATCCATCTACAGTGGAAGGGAGGTGGTGGAGGAAAAGGCTGCAGCATCTGCTTGATCCCAGGGCTCTACAGCTGAGGGAGCACAGGAATCATGTCACTGCAGAACACCTCAAATCTCATTGGTCACTAACTCAAAGCTCATCACAGATCCGTGTGATGAAGGGAGAGCCAGTCTCTGAGGAACTATGGCCCCCATGTGGACTAGTCACAAGTACAGCCTGATCTCTCCTCACCCCACCCCTATACCTGCAGCTACCCCCACCGAGACTGTATCATGGGAGAGACGCATGGATCTTCTGAGGATGTTAGACATAGAGTCCAAGGTGACAGTGATCACAAGATATACCAGATGCCATCAAGGGTTACTGGGGAGTGTAAGGCTGAGCTCTTCTGGCTTGTGGATGAAGCCAATGTGGTACAGTACTTTCCTCCCTCCAGACTTGTCATAACCACCAGCATCTTACAGCAGAGTAGCTGTGATGACCTCCTCCGACTTCGTGAGATTGTCCCCATAAATGTTCTCTCGTGGAAGGAGGGAAGAGAGTCACGGCACTCACAGGTAGTCGCTAAACTCCCTGAAGATTCCGATTGCCACTGCGTAAAAACCAATCCCTGGCTGAGAAACTTACAGAACTGTAGCTGCCTGTAAGTCACCCAAGGGACTTCCCAGTAGTAAGTCACCCAAGGGACTTCCCAGTGGTAAGTCCCCCATGCTCCATAAGTAATCCAAATAAACTCACGGGCTCACCAACCTGGACTTGGATGGATCTCTTCCCGTGCTTGGTTGATGGCCTATCTATCTTGGGGGAATAGATTTCTTTTTAACACCTCCCCAAGAAAAGCCACACAACACTCAGCCTCCCAGGTGTAGAGCTAGGGGAGAGGCCCTGTAACTGCAGAGCCTCCACACGGGGCCCCTTCTCTGAGGAGTCAGAGGCAGTACACAGGTCCCCACAACCAAACCGCACATTCTGGATGAGCCACCAGAGAAAATCTCTTCACTCCAGGACAAGGCCCAGAAATGAGATTCAGAAGCTCAGAAGGCCAGAGAGCAGCCACACCAATGTCTCTCAGTCTACCTGTGTCTTAGTCAGGGTTTCTATTCCTGCACAAAACATCATGACCAAGAAGCAAGTTGGGGAGGAAAGGGTTTATTCAGCTTACACTTTCCACATTGCTGTTGATCACCAAAGAAGTCAGGACTGGAACTCAAGCAGGTCAGGAAGCAGGAGCTGATGCAGAGACCATGGAAGGATGTTACTTACTGGCTTGATTCCCCTGGCTTACTCATCGTGCTTTCTTACAGAACCCAAGACTATAACCCAGGGATGGCACCACCCACAAGGGGTCCTCTCCCCCTTGATCACTAATTGAGAAAATGCCTTACAACTGGATCTCATGGAGGCATTTTCTCAACTGAAGCTCCTTTCTCGGTGATAACTCCAGCTTGTGTCAAGGTGACACAAAACCAGCCAGTACAACCTGGAAGACCTGGAACCAGTCAGTCATGGTAGGGTCAGGAGCAGAAGAAACTCTCTATGGTCCAGTGGCAGCTGCCATACCTGATATAGGTCTTCACTGCTCAGACCAGTAAAGCCCAGATAAGCTGTTCCACCATCCACCTAGCAACTGCCTCCTTTTCAAAGTCCAACGACAAGGACAACAGCTTGTTTCCATGTGGGAGAGGCATCAGTCAACCCTTCTCCCCCTGGCCTTATCTAAGACTGTGACCCCCAGCTCCAGCCAAGGTGGACTCACAGAGATCTAAGCAGACTTGAGATCACATATCTGCTCTCTTGTAGGATGTCTGCAGAATGCAGCTGTGCTGGTCATACCTGTGGGCCATGGGTACAGCAGAAGTCCTATAATTCAGATGTCTGCAAGAGCAGTGCACAGCAGGAATCTATTGCCTTTCTGCACCAAATCTACAGTCCTGTCATAGTGCATTCAGAGAAGATCACAAATGCAAACAGGACCTGGTACAGAAGAGCAGCACCCGAGGTGAACCAAGAACTAGAGGCCACCAAGGGTGGAGGTGACAAGAGAATCCATGCAAGAGGCACCATAGTTGAAAGAACAAAGAAGAAGAACAAGTTCTGGGGAATGGTAAGATGACTCAGTGGGCAAAGGTATCTGCTACCAAACATGCGAATCTGAATTCAATCCCAGAACTCAGATGTTAGAAGGAGAGAACCAACTCTCATGTGACCTCTAACTTCTGCACACATGCTGTACTCCACACAAAAATAAATAAATATAATTTTAAATATTTTCAATGATTTGTTGAACTTTATTTTGTGTACATTGGTGTGAAGGTATCTGATTCCCTCGAACTGGCGTTATAGACAATTGTGAGCTGCTATGTGGGTGCTGGGAATTGAACCTGGGTCCTTTGAAAGAGCAGACAGTGTTCTTAATCACTGGACCATCTCTCCAGCCCCTAATTTTAAATACTTAAGAAGAAAACCAAATAGTGTGTTGTAGGAAAAGTGTGTAGCCTGGGTACTCAAGGCCAAGGACTATGCAACCTGCTAAAAGAATATGGAGCCAACGAAATCTCACTAAGAAAACCTTGTGAGTATATGCTGCATGCCTGAGCTTTGGTTGCTTTTATACAAAGATACCTAGGAATGTAGGAGGTGCACTCCAAAACTGCTATAGAAATAGGACATGAGTCCCTACCTACCCTGCAGGAAACTCTCTGCCCTGTACTAGTCCCCCCAACCCTAAACCAATCCTGTGGGAAGCTCCTCCCCTGATCCAGCCACATAACTCTAACCCAGTCCAAGCCCAACCCCTGGACAGAAGTCCCTCTGCTCTCTGCAGCCCTGCTTCCAATGCTCCTCATTTGCAAGCCTCAGTGGATCAGTCTGTCACCTCCTATCTACCTGCTACACACCACCTGGGGACACTCATCTGCTACTGACTCTATAGGCATGTTGTGACCAAGTTCCTGAACCTCCATAAATCCTCCTTGTGTGCTAAATTCAGTGTGGACGATGCAGACAGGAGAAATATTTACCTACATCACAGTCTGTAGCCACAGGAACTATAGGAGCCACAGCAACACCCTCAAGAGGCAGCTTGCCTTTGGGGCAACAAGGAAAACGTCCATCCTCACATCATAAGTGCTGATAAACCATCCTGTGAGTCCTACTGCAACAAGCAGTCCACTCTGATGAGCCCTGTTTATCTGAGACACCTAGCAGCCAAGACAGCAGCAGGCAGAGTCTGATTTGAGGTTTCATGTGTTGAGTCTAAGGAGGAACTGCTTTGTTCTTTCAAAGTTTTTATGGCCCACTCATCATTACTGTGAGGACAGAGCATGCAGGCCAGGGAAGGCAGGCAGTCTCTGTGCCTTAATACTCAGGAGCAAGGATGTTTTCCAAGCATTGAAAGCCCATGTCAGGGGAAGGAAGATTCATACCTCCCACATCCTTCTAAAGAGCCTGATGCCCCTTCTCCACCTGTGAGACTCACCCTCTG
This sequence comes from Grammomys surdaster, assembly GCF_004785775.1. NCBI lineage: Eukaryota > Metazoa > Chordata > Mammalia > Rodentia > Muridae > Grammomys > Grammomys surdaster. Next base: position 801,713 of record NW_021620455.1, on the reverse strand, counting down.
GGACTTCCCTCAATGCCAAGGTTAGTAGACATGTGTGTTTCAAAGGCTTTTCAAAGGTTCATAGACAACTTGCAAAGCTACAAGAGCATTATAGACAAGCCGTATCTACCACTTCCAGGCACCTGGCTCTGGGCACCTTCCTTATCCAAGCACACACGGACTGAGCTGGTGAAAAGGTCAAGGTGTTGAGAAGGCATGACTCTGCAAGGCAAGAGGAGGTGCCCAAAGCCCACTACCCACTGGGAAGAAGGCCAGGCCGTGCCCAGATTTAGTCTGTGGAGTCAGACTTTGAGCCGTGACCACCACTGTGTCTATTCCCCAAAGATGAAGTTTGAAAGTCTGGAAAATGGTAGAACCTTAAGAGCTAGGTCCTAGCAGAGGATGCTAGGTTAGAGGATTTGCATCAAAGGGGACACCAGGACTGCGGTGCCTTACTGACCACCACTAGATGAGCAGCTTCTTGTGCTGTGCTGTGCAAGCCACTGGCACTCAGGCTGCCACTGGCACTCGGGCTGTTCCTTCTGTCTCTCTACGAGCTCTTCAACAGCTGTGAAAGGCCATCTTTGGCTCAGTGACCCTGGAAGTTAGTCATGGCCTCTACAACTCTGAACCAAAATAAACCTTTCTTCTTTGTAAGCTGAATAGCTGAATATCATAGGAACAGGAACCTTACCCAAACATATGACAAGTTTGTAGCCAATGCTGGTAAAAGTAGACAGACAGACAAGGGAAGTATCAGTGCCCAGGTGGAATAACATTGTTCCCTGTCAAATTCCAGTGTACAGATGGGGCTAAAATTTCTCCTCGGGGTCTTTCAACCAGATAAGGAAATTGGGGTTTGACATCCACAGTTCCCATGGAGGGAAGGCTGATTATTGGGATGAAGCCATATAACCTTTGGTGGGAGAGAAGTCAAAACCAGGACACCAATGCTAGGCTCCTGTTGACAAAGCCCCAAGTTCAAACTAAAGGTTTAAGATGTCAATCAGAGAGAAACAGGAAGGTCAGGCAGGGACACAACACATGCCGGCAGACAGTAATTAAAGCTGAGATCTGAGGCAGCTTCCATGCCCAGACCCTGCCAGCTGGCCCTGCTGGCACATGGACCATGGCTGTGCTTTGCCACCATCTCTTTTTCCTCCTTTCAGTTCCATTGTAGTCGCCAGGCATTCTGGGAAAGCTGACTGGCATCCAGCACCCTCTACTGCTGGGGGAGGAAGGTTGCATCACTTCTCAAATGCTGCTGATGTTCTCTCTCTCCACACAAGACATCAAAGCATGACTCCCTGTGTGCTCTGTGTGTCACTAGGGGAGGACATTAGTCATAGGCACTGGGACAGCCCACTTCATACCTGCTCCAGCCTCTCTGAGGCTGTCTGTGAGGATGCTGAGAAGGGTCTAGAGTCCTTTGGTGGTGAACTGGTTTCCTGCCAACCAAGAACCAAAGGGCTCAGCTGGGCGTGGTGGGACATGCCTTTAATCCCAGCACTTGGGAGGCAGAGGCAGGTGGATTTATGTGAGTTCAAGGTCAGCCTGCTCTACATAGAGAGTTCCAGGACAGCCAGGGCTACACAGAGAAACCTTGTCTCGAAAAACAAAAAATAAAGAACCAAAGGACTCTCATGAAAGTCTTGCTCTCTATTCCCAAGTAAGAGCCCAACTTTCACAGCTGTTGAAGAGCTTGTAGAGAAACAGAAGGAACAGCTCAAGTGCCAGTGGCTAGCCCTAGAACAGTCAGCTAGGAGGCAGGAATAAAAGGATCCCAAGGCTTGCTGGCCAGCCAATTTAGTAAAATCAGTGAACTCCAGAGTCCCTTCCACAAAATGTGTATTTTTTTTTCTCAAGACAGGGTTTCTCTGTGTAGCCTTGACTGTCCTGGAACTCACTTGGTAGACCAGGATGGCCTCACCTCAGAGATCTACCTCCCTCTGCCCAAGTGCTGGGATTAAAAGTGAGAGCCAAGATGACCAGTCCCCTGCCTTAAAAAGTAAAGATGAATTTAGGAAGATACCGATATCAACCTCCACATGAGCACACACATGTACACACACACACACACACACACACACACACACACACACACACACCTATCCTATGGTCCAGCAGTTCTACTCTGAGGAATTGCCCCAGAAATACTTAAGTGCCCAAACTTGTACAACAATGGTCCGATCATGCCTGAGACAACCCCCTAGCCTGGTGCTACAGGGCCCAGGCAGGGAGCAAGCCAGAGGCAACCTCCCAGTCTGTTGCCATGGGGCCCAGGTGGAGAGATGACACCCCCAGTCTGACACCATGGAGCCTGGATGGGGAGAAAGCCTGAGACAAATCTTGTTGGGTGCCACACAGCACGGGATGAGCATAGCACTCCTGAGACTACTCCCAGATACCACTAAGATGAGCAGGTAAGTGGTGGAGAAATGGAGGAGAAAGAGAAGCAGAAGAATATGTACACAATGAAGACAGGCAGAACTGGAGGCTTGAGAGTAGTAAGGAACAGCCTGATGTGAGTGGCCAGCGATGCCACCTAAGGCCATGGTGAGGCCTGTGCTGCCATGAAGGGCCATGTCTGGGTCTGTGGCCCTGCAGCAGTGGGGGGGGGCTGTTACCACTAAAGGCCAAGCAGATGTCTCTGGTCTCTGGGCTGTTGCCTGGGACCATGTTGATGTCTGAGGGCTGTGCCGAGCTGGTCACACATCTTGCCTTGGGCATCATGAAAGGGCTGGCTCCAAAGGCATGAGAATAGGAGAGCTACCCCTGCCCCTCAACAGCTGTAGCACTGGGAACAGTAGAGCTGGCCTTGCTTGTGTGAGAGGGGGGTGGGGTGATGGAGAGGGAGGTTGCAGGTGAACTGCTCTGAGGATATGAACATGGGAGAACTGGCCCTGCTCCTCGTCAGCTGCAACATTCTGGAGAGTGAGCCCTGCAGCCTGCTGCAGCATTTGGGAGGGTGGGCCATGCACCTCACATGGGCAACACAAAGAGCTGGCCCTGCTGGCGTGGGAGGGCATGGGTCTGTCCTTGTAGGTTGCAGTACTGGATGAGCTAGCCAGTCAGGGCATTACTGGAGAGTCTGCCCTTGTGGTGTGAGTGCAGGAGAACAGGCAGGCTGACCAGCTCAGCTGCCAGATCCAGGGCTTTGATTTGGCTCACCCCAGTATCTGACCTGCTAGAGCGTATGAAGGCACCAGTTCTGAAGTTCCAAAGTGGCAGGATCTCCATGACACGGGACAATAACAGGATGTCTGAGAGAAGGCCAAGTGAGGATCTGCTACTGATAGTCTAGCAGAAGCCAGGGGCCTTGAACCAGGCCAATGACTCATTGTGAGAACATTTGCAAGTGGAGATGTGTGGACCAAAGGATATATGTGAGACACAGTGTGACACACTGTAGCTTCCACAAAGGTTTTTTTCTTTTTTTTTTTCGTGGAAGGAGAGGTTGCTGGTACAATGGGAGGGGAAGATGAGAAGGATTGGGGTGCATGATGTGAAATTCACAACAAATCAATAAAAAGTTAAACAACAAAAATACCATTCATCAGCCGGGCGGTGGTGGCGCACGCCTTTAATCCCAGCACTTGGGAGGCGGAGGCAGGTGGATTTCTGAGTTCGAGGCCAGCCTGGCCTACAGAGTGAGTTCCAGGACAGCCAGGACTACACAGAACAACCCTGTCTCAAAAACAAACAAACAAACAAACAAACAAACAAACAAACTACCATTCATCATGGAAGATCTAACTTTTTTAACCAACTCCCTAAACCATAGGAATAACTTCACCGCCTTAAAACGTCTTCACAAATCTACTCCTTTGGTCTTCACAGATCTACACTTAAAAACAGAAAATAGTAAAACTGCTAAGCAAATGAGAGTGAAAGAGAAACTGAGCGGACCCCAGCCCCATCATTCTTGCTGCTTGCCCACTCCAGCTGTGGGTCCTTCAGGCAAGCAAAGGCAGGCCCGGAACACACTCTAGAAACAGACAGGAGAGGAAGGAGTTATCTTGACTTAAAGGCAGGTAAAGGTAGGGGTAAGGGTATGGAGCTGGGCAGCAGAGTGCTTGTGTAGACTGAAGCCCCAGATTCAAACCTCAGAGCCACCTATAAGAATCTAAGGTCTGAAAGCCGGGCAGTGGTGGCACACGCCTGTAATCCCAGCACTTGGGAGGCAGAGGCAGGCGGATTTCTGAGTTCGAGGCCAGCCTGGTCTACAGAATGAGTTCCAGGACAGCCAGAACTACACAGAGAAACCCTGTCTCGAAAAAAAAAACCAAAAAGAATCTAAGGTCTGAGATGGTATCTCAGTGCCATAGCACTGGCCTAAACAGGCAAGAGTCGCTGGGCATAGTGTCCACAGTTGTAGTTCTGACACTGAGAAGGCCGAGGTCGGATAACAGGCAAGTTCAAGACCAGCCTGGGCTACACAGAGAAAGGGGAAAGGGAGAGGGATGATCTAGAGAAGGAAAGAGAAGAGGAGAAAGCTGTCATTCAAGTGCCTGGATTCTATCAACCTGACAGAATGTGCCACTCAGTAATCTTGTACAGAAAAGCCAAGAAAAACAAACAAACAAAAAAAACAAAAAACAAAAAAACAAGAGTCTAGAGAGATGGCTCAGTGGTTAAGAGCACTGGCTGCTCTTCCAGAGGTTCTGAGTTCAAGTCCCAGCAACCACATGGTGGCTCACAACCATCTGTCATCTGATCTGATGCCCTCTTCTGGTGTGCCTGAAGACAGCTGCAGTGTACTCATGTACATTATATAAATAAATACATAAATACATAAATAAATCTAAAAAACAAAACAAAAGAAAGCAAACAAACAAACAATCTGCCCACGGTTCAAAAGCTAAAATGAGAATGGGGGCACACACCTATAATCCCAGCACTCTGAAGGTGGAGGCAGGAGGGTCAGTGGTTCAAGACCAGCTTTAGTTATACAGTAAGTTCAAAGCCAACTTGAACGACATGAGATCCTGCCATAGAAGTAAAACAAGAAATGCCACAAGCAAAATGGACAGAGAAGGAGAGAGAGAGAG
>NW_021620455.1:751725-796583 GCF_004785775.1 Grammomys surdaster | reverse complement strand
GAGGGAGGGAGGGAGGGAGAGAGAAGGAGGAGGAGGAGGAGGAGGAGGAGGAGGAGGAGGAGGAGGAGGAGGAGGAAACATCAAAAATACCTTACAATGAAAATTAATATTGAAATGCTCAGAGGAGAATAGATTCGAATGAAAATTTAATAAGAAGCATTGAAGTGTCAATAAGCCAGAGAATCTTAAAAAATAAAATGACATAAAGAAAACAGTAAAAGGCTCAGGTGTGACAGCATATGTTCCTAATCTCAGCACTTGCAAAGTAGAGGCAGGAGGATTTCTCTGACTTCAAAGTCTATATAGTGAGTTCCAGGCCAGTCAGAGCTACATATAGAGACCCTACCAAAAGAAAAGAAGAGAGGAGAAGAGAGGAGAGGAGAGGAGAGGAGAGGAGAGGAGAGGAGAGGAGAGGAGAGACAACAACAAAAGGCAGTAAAGACAACTGAGAAAAGGAACCAGCACGTGGCTCATGTCTGTAATCTTCAGCCACCTGAGCAGATTGTAAAGCATCCATGAGCTCAAGGCAAGGGTGGGATACACAGTGAATTCCAAGCCACCCTGGGCTACAGAATGAGACCATGTCTCAAGAAAGGAAAAAAAAAAGGAGAGAAGAGGAGAGGACAGAAAACAGAGAATGAGGCAAAAGGAAGGGGGCCAAAGAGCAGATAAAAACAGAACAGTAAAACAAAGATCATATTTAAAGCTATAACTGGGAAGACTGGAGACTGTCTCAGAGGCTTAGAGCACTGGTTGCTGTTCCAGAGGACACAAGTTATTACAGCACCCACATGGAGAGTCAACTTTCTTTAACTCCAGTTCCAGGAGATCCAACACCCTCTTCTGGCCTTCTTGGACACTGCACACACATGGTGTACTGACATATATACAGCCAAAATAACCAAACAAATAAAAAAACAAACAAATAAACAAAAATTAAATAAAATGTAAAGCTATAACAGGAACGCGTCCTGTGTAGATTTTTTTTTAAGAACCACCTGAATTTCAAAGGTCTCACCAGGTCTCTAGAAAACTAAATCCAGTTTATTGACTTCAACAGATATCTAGTAAAACTATGAGACGTCAAAGCTAAAGAAAAAATCCTCAAAGCTTTCAGGCAAAAAAGGTCAATAATGTTCCAGAAGTAAGAGCAGACAGGCGTCACGCTTGGGACACAGAGCTGGTACAGTGAGTACGTATCTGTTACCCCAGCACTATGGGAAGCTAAGGCACAGGGACCTTTAGCTCAAGGCCAGCTTGGGCTACAGAATGAGACTCTGTCTTCTGACCTAAGACTCTGTCTTAGGGTTTTATTGTGACAAGACACCATGACTACAGCAACACTTATAAAGGAAAAGATTTAATTAGGGCTGGCTTACGGTTCAGAGCTTCGGTTCATTATTGTCATGGCAGGATGCATGGTAGCATGCAGGCAGACATGGTGCTGGAGAAGGAACACAGACAGAGTTCTACATCTGGACCAGCAGGCAGTAGAAAAAGAACTTCGAGCCACTAGACCTAATTTTGAGCTTGTGAGACCTTCAACCCCACCCCCTAGCAACGCATTTCTTCCAACAAAGCCACACCCACTCCAAAGACCACACCTCCTAACAGTGCCACACACCATGGGCCAAGCATTCAAACACAAGAGAATACGAGGGCCATTCCTGTTCAAACTGCTACACCCAGGCTTATGGAAAGCTTACATGGCCCCCTTGTCTCTGAAAGCTGAAGCTAGAGATATTTATAGAGTTAAGTAAAGGTTGTTGTCTCTGAAATTTAGCCTTGGTGTAAATGAACTACCTGGGCCCTTCACCAAGGAGTGTGAACCACCTTTCCTCACCACAAAACTCCACTTAGTGGATGCAAATGGGAAGAAGGGGAGCCTTGGGAACTCCCCACCAGAACCCATGAGATGCAAGTGTGGACATTTCCAGTCAGCAGCAGAAGTTGGAATGATTGCACTGGCTCAGTGTGACATTGACTGACTAGCAAGGGAAAGCTGTCCTCTTACAGAGCACCTCACATAGGGCAGGGGTGCTGGCACTGGGAACAGCAGGATGACCAACACTTTGGATCCAGTGTCCTGCTGAGGGCTTCTAGTCCCAGATCACACCCTCCTTCAGATAGTGACACATCAGATAAACTCAACTGACAAACAACATCTCCAAATAACATCAATGGCTTTCCAAGCCTCAAGACCATGGAAAACAGGAAGTCTGAAGACAGGGAACATACTGCTGGTACAAAGGGACCAGGATAGGACTCTGGGTCAGAAAATAGGATCGGTTGATAGTCCATTTCTTATTTATTTATTTATTTATTTATTTATTTATTTATTTATTTATACAGAGTCTCACTATGTAGCCCTGACTAGAACTTATTAGGTAGGCCAGGCTGGCCTCAAACTCACAGAAATCCTGCCTCTGCCTCCTGAATGCTAGGACTAAAGGCCAGGCTGATAGCTTTGTTTTGATGCCCTGTTTCTGATACACATGGATTGTTCCCGCAAGATGCTATCCAGAGGGAACCAGATAAGGGGTGAATAGAACTCAGAAGAGTTTTGTAGATTTTCTGTAAATCTAAAATTGAAGCATGAACGTTGAAGGGGACTGTGACAGGGGATGGGGGAGGTCTAAAGGGAGCTAAGGGGGGGAGAGGAACGAGAAGAGAGTAAGTGAGACACAAAAGCAGAAGGGGGTGAGCCTGAGAGGGAGGGAACTGGCAAAAGGGAGAGGGGAGGGAGGAGGGAGTGGGGGAGGGGCAAATAAGAATGAAACATGGTTTCTGTGTCTGGAAATGATACAGTGAAACTCATTTCTTTGTATGCTAACCAAAACTTAAGTATACTTTTAATGTCTGTGTGAAGAAGCCATGGTATAACTCATTACTTTGTATGCTAATCTAAAATATTTGATTGAAAAATAAATAATTATGATCAGCAAGATGACTCATTGGGGAAAGGCACCTGCTGCCAAGCCTGATGACCTGAGTTGAAGTACTATAGCCTACATGATGGAAGGAGAGTGCTGACTCCTGCAAACTGCCCTTCAGCTTACACACACACACACAAACACACACACACACACACGCACAAATGCATAGTCAGACGCACACAAATAAATAAGTATTAAAAAATGAACCAAAACAAAATTGGGCAAAAATAAAGCTTTGCTTTTTAGAAAAAGAATATCAAGCCATGCAGAGTGCTATATGCCTTTAATCCCAGCACTCAGGAAACAGAGGAAGGAGAAGGAAGAACATCAAGAGAGAACTTTTTTATGAGAGTCAGAGCCTGGCAGCTACCTGTATCCCTCAGCAGGTGAATGGTTGAAAGAGAGACATAGCTACAATGGAACGAACGCTACTCAGCAATGAGGGAAGAATTATTGCCTTGGATCAAAGTGGGTCAGCCCAGAAACATGGCGCTCATGAAAGAGCCCAGACACAAAGGCACAGCCTGGTGGATCTGTTCTTGTGAAGTGCAGAGGTTGAGCTAATGTGCCCAGGAAAGAGAGACGCCTCTTCCTATCACGGCAGCAGGGCTGGGGGGGGTGGGGCGGGCTTTGGGAATGAGGATTGTCTGGCATGTGCCAGGGCTGGGGGTTGGGGGCTTTGGGAATGAGGATTCTCTGGCATGTGCCAGGGCTGGGGTATGTGTCCTCACGTTTGCACAACCCCAAGAGGAAATAAAGATGGTTGCCACCAAGAGATGCCGCTATGTAAACTTTACCACCCCCCCCAAAAAAACCTAAAAATAAAGTTTATTTTAATAAAGCACTATAAATGCATTAATTTTTTCACTGACTTTGTTCACTACCTTCCAGGCTCCTCTGACAGCTGGAAAATGCAGAAGACTTGAACTACATAGCAGCCTTAGTCAGGTATGGATCTTCTCAAAGAGCTTAAAAATCTACCAGAAGAGGCAGATATGTGTCCCCAAAAGATGTCAACAAGAGAGATATCAGTGTACAGATGTCAGCAAGCATAGGAGTGGATGCTTACAGTGACCACTAGGGACATGCCAATCAAAACCCAGTGAGACACCACCTAGGAGTGGATGCTTACAGTCAGTGACCACTAGGGACAAGCCAATCAAAACCCAGTGAGACACCACCTAGGAGTGGATGCTTACAGTCAGTGACCACTAGGGACATGCCAGTCAAAGCAAGTGAGACACCACCTTGCAGCCACAGGATGGCAGGCACCCACAGAATAAACAGAAAGCAAGTGCTCCATGGAAACTGCAGCCACTGGTGGGAATGGAAACTGAGGCAGGCACCATGGAAACAGCATGGCAGTACAACAAACCAAAGGCCATATGATCATAAGCTCTACTCTGGGAAGAGGCAGTGGTTTTGGCTTAGGGGTTATTTTTTGTTTTAGTTTTTTTTTTTTTTAAGAAGTTCTCAGGGTTGGGTGTGATGGTGTATGCCTTTAATCCCAGCACTTGGGAAGCAGAGGCAGGCAGATCTCTGTGAGTTTAAAGCCATAGTAAGTTCCAGGCTAACCAGGGCTACATAGTGACACCCTGTTTCAAAACGAATGGGTAGATAGATGGATAGATAGATAGATGGATAGATGGATGGATGGATGGATGGATGATTGGATGGATGATTGGATGGATGGATGGATGGATGGATGGATAGATAGATGGATAGATGGATGGATGGATGGATGGATGGATGATTGGATGGATGGATAGATGGATGGATGGATGGATGGATGGATGGATGGATGGATGGATAGATGGATGGATGGATGGATGGATGGATGGATGGATGATTGGATGGATGGATAGATGGATGGATGATTGGATGGATGGATAGATGGATGGATAGATGGATGGATGGATGGATGGATGGATGGATGGATGATTGGATGGATGGATAGATGGATGGATGGATGGGTAGATGGATGGATGGATGGATGGATGGATGGATGGATGGATAGATAGATAGATGGATAGATGGATAGATAGATGGTCATGCAACTGTGTTATAGTGGACTTTGAATACAGATAGTATTAAAACAGTCTTAGCTACTCCCATAGCCACGTTCACAGTGACACTGTACACAACCTAAAGTATGGAGAGACATACACACTCACTGAAGGATAAATGCAAACAGATTATGGTCCTCCTCATTCTTAAAGGCTAGAGAGATGGCTTATTGATTAAGAGCACTTGTGGTTCTTCCAGAGGATACTAGTTCAGATCTCAGTACCCATGTCAGGCAGTTCACAACTGCCTGCAACCCCAGCTCTGGTGAGTCTGATGCCCTCTTCTGGCCCTACTGACACCAGAGACATAAACACATGAATAAAAAAAAGTATTAAAAGAAGACAGAAGGGGATGCTAGCACCTCACAGTGCAGCATGGATGACTCTTGAAGAAATGATGTTTGGTGAGATGAGCCAATCACAAGAAGGTCCACACTATGACTTCAGCTCTGATGTCCCCAGAATGGGCAGAACAGTGATGATGGAAGCCTGGAGGTCGGTGGGGAGTTGGCGTCTAAGGAGGATGAAGTTTCAGAGGTTTTGTTGTTGTTGTTGCTGTTGTTGTTGTTGTTTTGGTTTTTCGAGACAGGGTTTCTCTGTGTAGCCCTGTATGTCCTGGAACTAGCTCTGTAGACCAAGTTGGCCTTGAACTCAGAAATCGGCCTGCCTCTCCCTCCCAAGTGCTGGGATTAAAGGTGTGCGCCACCACCACCTGGCCCAGAGTTTTTGGTTTTGTTTGTTTGTTTGTTTTGTTTTGTTTTTTTAAAAAAAGATTTATGCCAGGCGGTGGTGGTGCACACCTTTAATCCCAGCACTTGGGAGGCAGAGGTAGGTGGATTTCTGAGTTCGAGGCCAGCCTGGTCTACCGAGTGAGTTCCAGGACAGCCAGGGCTACACAGAGAAACCCTGTCTCGAAAAAAAAAAAAAGATTTATACTATTTCTTAATATATGTGTTTGTGTGTCTGCACTTGCAGGTTTCTACAGAAGACAGGGTCCTACCTCCTGGAGCTGGACTTACAGGCACTTACAAGATGCCCACCATGGGTGCTGGGAACTGTACTCGGGCCCCCTTGTGAGAAATGAGATTTTATTCTATCAGAGGTTGTCAGCCTGCCAAGGACCAACATTCTACAAGCCTCCCCCACCTGGTAGAACTTTTATTTACACAAAGGCCTCTGTGGATACAGTCACCACCTGCCTTGGGATAGAAACCAATTGCTATTCCTCTCCTGCTATGCTTACAAGCCCCTTTTGGGTGGTGGCACATCCTTTTATCAAAAAGAAATCACCTATCGCTTTGTGTGACATCAGGATTATTCTTTGTTTCTAACACTTGAAAGAGCAGAAAGGGCTCTTATCTGAGTAGCTGTCTCTTCAGCCCCTGAACTTTAGGTTTGCAAGACAAAAATAGACCTAGAGGTGGGTGACAGCTGTGATGGTTTCGTAAAAGTGTAAATGTGCTTAATACTACAGAGCTGTACCCTGCTCAAGAGGCCCAGGTGTCGAATCTTATAATGTGCATATTTTGCCACAGTTAAAACACACACAGCCTACAAAATCACCTCCACCCCTCTTTAAGCCTGTCATGTAATGGAATCCCTGGAGTGAGTGGGAGATAGCAGCTTCCACTGACTCCTGAAAGGCCTTACTGACCTTGCCCTGGGTAGCCCTACCTGCCCTGTCCCTGCCCTCAGATAGTCAGGGCCCATGCTGGGATTAAAGTAGGCAGGAGTGCAGAAAGGGGGAATCTTGAATCTCATTTCCATCTGGGTTTGCTTCCTGGCTTACTTCCAACATGTTCTTCTCCTCTTGGGGTTTTAATTCAAATACTACAGAAAAACAAAACAAAAACAAAATCAGAAAATCTTTAGCCTTGGAACACATAGGACCCCAAGTCCTGGAGTTCTAGCAGCTGCTGCTGTTGGTGGTGGTGGTGGTGGTGGCGGTGGCAGTGGTGACAGGGGCTAGAAGGCTCCCCTAACTCTGGTTTCCGAGTGATTCTTCAGCCTTTCACCTTGAACTGCTAAGGTCACAGACTTCACCAGTGCCTGCTGGACATGGCAAAGACCAGAGCAACACAATCCGGTTGTCATTTCCCCACAGTAAAAGACAGCAGCCTAGACTAGCCTAGGTGTAGCAAGAACACAAAATTGAAATATCAAGGCCATAAAACATCAGCAGAGGGGAAACAGCCAAGTTAGAAAGTAAGCTGTCAAAAAGCTAGGTGTGGTGGTGCACACCAGTAATCCCAACACACACGAAGCTAGGACAGGAGATCTTCCATAAGTTCAAGGCCAAGCTGGACAACCTAGTGAGTTCAACCCAAGGCAGCCCGGGTTGCACAGTGAGACTCTGTCTCAAACAACAACAACAACAACAACAACAACGGTGACGATGACAACGGCAATGAAATAAAAAAAGGAAAAGAAAAAGAGAGAGGGCTGGGGAGATTTATCAATAGATCTTTACCACTCTATGAGAGTATAAAAAACCCTGAGTTTGAATCCCCAGGATCCATGAGAAAAAAAGCCAGGCATGGGTAATGTGTCTGTGTTCCTAGCGCCTGCTGCAAGATGAGAGTTGGAGACAGAAGAATCCCAGAAGCTCTGGAGACAGCTAACCTGACATGTGCAGTAGCAAACAAGAGACCCTGTCTCAAGATAGAAGTTAAGGAGTGATATTTTACTCTGACCTCCATACATGTGTGATATGATAGGTGCAGCCACACGCATGTGCCTGTATACACACATGTCATACACATACACACACACACACCACATACATACACACAGAGGAAAAAAAGGGAGAAAGAAGGCAAATAAGCTACTAGGAAGGGACTATTGGGTGCCAACACAGAAGTGGTTTCTGAAACCCCATTCTACTACTTATGTCTGATATCTGAAGGGTGATCGGGATGGCCACCCTTTTGGGTTGTGTTGCCCCAGCTTGAACATCAGGTTGTGTGGAATCAGAGCTACAGAGAGACCCAGAGTATGAAAGCATGGCTGTAATGTCAGCAAGGTCCCAGTGGTTAAAGAGACTGATGTCATAGGTAGCTCCATGTTGGACCTGCCCCCTGATCCTTTAGGCCCAGTAGGGACAAAGAACACTAGGTAATCCAACCTGGCTCATGAATGAGGGGAATGAAGAGAGAGATACACAACATGAAAAGGGAGCTGGGGCCTCCGCAGGGCAGACCAGGTGGGAAGGTCCCTGTGGATACCACAGTAGACCCTGTCCTTGAGTTCCCCTTACTGCCAGGAACAGTTTAAGCCCCTCTCCAGCTCAGTTGTGCCCTTTACTATACCAGCCATGCCAGGCAACAGCCTCTGTTCAATTCTATCTATTCCTGGACAACCACCAACCATAGTGTATAACTACAGTTATAGTGTGCAGGAACCCAGTGAATATAGTAGTCTTGCTGGCCCAGGCTAGCCAGTGTGGGCTATGCCCCAACCAAGCCTCCTAAATTCTTAACACTCAAAGGAAGCAGCTAGTCAGTCTGTGACCACTGCTAGCTGCATGCCCAGCCCAACTCCAGGCTGTGGCACCTGTATCCAAGCTAGATCACCAGCTCTAGGAACACAGCCCTTGGTGCTGTCCTCTTCCCTAGCACCATTCCTGGCTCCCACAAGCAACCACACGCTCTAAGACAGGGCGAACCCAGCGGAGCACACATAGCCCTCTGAGGACACTTCCTTCCCAGACAACTGCTGACTCCCTAGAACACACTCATGCTGTTGTAGGTGACCCACGGCAAATGCATTAACATAGAGTGAGCCAAGAATGTTCATCAAGAAGGGGGCTGGAAAATGTGGGGTGCCCATGGTAAGATAATACTTGACAAAGAAGGAAATCCGCCAGGCTAAGGACATTACGGAAAGTCAAACAAACCAATCCCAGACAGACAAGAGCCACATGGCTCCACTTATGAGAGATCCAACATGGTCAAGCCAGATTCCAAAGGTGAGCAGTAGAAGCAGGCATGTGCTCTAGGTGTCTACTATAGGCCACCGTGGCTACAGCTGGTAATTAGCCATGATTGACACTGGAAGTATTATGAGCTATGTGCCTTTTCTCATGGCTGCCACCCAGTACTAAGCCAAGGGGAACTTGGAGGAGTGATTTTATTGTAGTTTATTGTAGCTCAGTTTCACATGGGGGGGGGAGGGTGCGGGGGTCTTGGCGGCTGGGGCCCTGAGGACAAGATGTTCACACACAAGCCTGTGGGAGACATTTCACACCGAAACCATTATACTTAGAATCTGTTAAGAGGACAGAGATCCTCTGTGAAAAGTGCTCTCACCTGCCATAATAAAGGCAAAAATAGAAAAGAGCCCATTGGGTTGTTCTGATGGAGAAGGCCATGCTGTTCTCACTAGAGACCTAGGCAAGGTGGTGGCGGAAGATTCATGTGAAACCTCTGCCCGGAAGGGAACTTGGGCGGTGCCTACAATGCTACTTATGACAGAGTTCCATTTTATCTTTCGCTTCACATAATAACAAGTTTTATTGATTTCAGTATCAAGACAAGGTCCTACTCTGTAACCTATGACACTTAGTATTGAGACACGGTCATATTCTGGACACCATGTAGGCCCAGAACATACTATATAGCCTAGTCTGAACTCAAAGCAGTCCTCCTGCCTCAAACTCCAAGGGGTGTGAGCCACCACATCCAGCAATAATTTTTAAATTATGATAGGATTTTTCATTCTTCTGGATTTTGAAATCACAAAGAATACAAACTTTGGTACCCAGACTTCAGACCTTGAACTAGTCGGCTGACTGCCATCAGCTGCCACTAGGGGCAGATTGTGGGTGAGAGATTCTTATGAGAAACTGGAGAGGCAGGGCAGCAAAGGCAACTAGTGACAGGTTCTCTGTTCCATCAGGACTCAGCCCACATCCACCTTCTCCTCTCCAAATCACAACATTTACTTACCACAGTAAGTTTTTTGAACTAGCTGTGGTGGCTTATACATGGCTGACAAGTCTCTTCAGACCCGTGGTTATGGCATTTCCTTACAGCTACAGAACTTGGATCTGCCAGGGCAACCCCCGGGAAGGGGGCACAGGTCCACAGGCACAGAAACCACATGGAACCATGTGGGCTTGGCCAGCGCTCTTCCTGCAGAAAACACTCTTAATGTCTTCCGTGTTTGTGTGTCTCAAAGCTTGGCTACAAGCAGGTAAACCAGACTCCTCATCCCACCAGTGCAGAGTGAAATACTGCAGGCGATTGCTCTAAGGGTTTAAACCACACGTTGGCTTCCTGAGAAAAGAGGGCCAAGAAGGCCCTGTGCCCTGCGTTTTAAATCTGTATCTTCCTGGAAAGAGGACCCTGGCCTTCTTTGCCCCACCCACAGGGCAAGCTGAAAGCACTCTCTCCCACAACTCCGCTCTCTAGTTTGGGCCCCACCACCAAGGCCAGAGGATTTTCTGGTGTCCTGCTGTTCTGCCAGTGAGCACCCAGATCTGAGTCATCACCAGCTTCACCACCAGCTTACTGTATTTTCAGGCAGTCTGCAAAGCGGGCTTAGCCCGTTTCACCACCTTGTGGAGAAAGCCCGAATCTAACCGGGAAGCAGCTTTGGGGTTTTTGTTTTTGTTTTTAAACCCCAATTCTTTTTAAAATAGGCAAGGTCAAATGGATAGGCAGATCCTTTTCCTAAGAAAACTGCCCAGGCCAGCGTCCTCTCTCCAACTCCCAAACGCTAGCAAATGGTAATTCGGTGGCCTTCCATTCCTCAGCTCAGGTCCCACTGCTGTGCGGTTCATCCCGGAAACGGGAACATGGGGAAAATTTAAACCATCTGCCAAAAAAATAAAAATCTAAAAAGGCTCGGCAGCACCATCCTGGAGGAGGTACTGTGAAGACGACAAGTCCCCGGCGGCAGCGGCGGCGGCGCACCTGCGCGTCCACACCCAGCGCAGCGTCACCGGCAGCTCCCTAGGCCTGCGCTGGGCTGGCCCAGCTCCCGCACACCGCGGGAAACCGGTGCGGTGAAATAAATGGCCAGTGGAACGCAAGAAATCTCCCAGAGAAGCAAAGACCCCAACCCTGGCAAGGCCTCCAGACTCCGGATCACCAGGCAGAGTCGAGCAAGCCCCGCCACCCTGCTCCATCCCGGTGCCATCCTGCTCCATCCCGGCGCCACCCCGAGAGTCGCTACCCTGCGCCATCCCATACACCCTGGGCGTCGCCACCCTTTTCTATTCCGGTGCCATCTCCACCACCTTGGGCGTCACCATCTCGCTCCATTCCGGTGTTATCCCCGGCACCTCAAGCCACCTCCAGCCTGCAGCGCAGGGCATCCGCCGGCCCTGAATACTCAGTGCCAGGAGCCGGTGGAGCGTAAAGAGCCCTGCAGAGCGCATCCCTCATCCCCTCCCAGGTCAGCTGTGGGGTGCATGGGATCCTGAGGATCGCACCGCTGCTCACCAAGGTTCCCCTCGATCAGGCTTCGGGCGGCTGCGTCCGACGGCCGGCTGGGCTCAGCCATCGCAGTGGCGCTGCAGCGGGCGGGGGCCGCGCGTCACCACGGGCAGCGCCCCGAACCCCGGCCCGCCCCTGCGGGCGCTCCAGCCGGCGCCGGCCCAGCGTCGCCCGCCCCTCGGCTTCCCCAGATCGCTGCGCTTATTCCTTTAAGAAATAAGTCTTGGGTCCGTTAAAGTGAAAACACGACATTGCCGAAGATGACCCTGGTGATTTAGAGGACCCTGTTGTGCCAGGTGGAGATCTAAATGCCAGTCAGGTTAAATGTGCCTGCAGGTCGCCCAGGGTCACTCGCCTACAAGGGACTATCCGTGGTAGGAATCACTCACCCTCTTTGCGTGCTGGATGTGAGCAGCCATGAGCAGCGCCCGCGAGTTGCACGTGGGTGTCCCAACCCTTAACCCTTTGGTTCCCAGCTCCAAAAGCTGTTTTCCAGGGCTCTGTAGGGCGAGAAATGGTTTTTCAGTCTTCAGCGAGCAAATGTTATTCCTGATCCCAACACTCACAGCTCTGTCCTCCCTCTTCTCTTTGCCTCTGCCCCTTCCACTGGACATGGAACCTAGGGCCAAGTGCTCTGCCAGTAAGCTGTATCTCAGCCCTCTTGTCCCTCCTCTTTTTTTTTTGTTTTGTTTTTGTTTTTTGTTTTTTGTTTGTCCTGCGATGGTGTGTTTCAGTTTCATTTCTGCTGCAGTAATAAAGTCCTTGATGAAAAGCAACTCGAGGAACAAATAAGTATATTTCAGCACGCAATTCCAGGTTACAGTCTATCATTGTGGGCAAGTCAAGGCAGGAACCTCAAACAGCTAGTTACAAATAATCTGCAGTCAAGAGCCGAGAGAAATGAATGCTATCACTTGCATACTCGCTTGTGTTCAGCTCCATCTCTTCACTTGGGGGAGGGCGAGGGTCACCCTGCATAGGGAATGGTGCCACACACATGGGGCTGTGTCGTGTCACATCAATTGATTACCTTTTCACAGAAATGCTCACAGACCTGCCCCATGTAGACAATCGCTCAGTGAGACTCTCTTCCCAGGTGACTCTCTAGGTTGTGCCAAAAGACAATTAAAGGTAACAATTACATCCAGACATTGTGGTGCATGCCTCTAATCCCAGCACATGGGAGGCTAAGCACAGGCAGAACTCTCTGAGTTCAAGGCCAGCCTGGTTTACATACTACATAGTGAGTTCCAGGGATGCCAGGGCTACATAATAAAAGCCTGCAAACAAACAAACAAACCTAACCATTGCATAGGGTCCTTGGGTGTTCTGTAATTTACTGTATACTGACCAGGCTGGTCTCAACTTATAATAAGCCCCTACCTGCATCTGCCTCCAAAGTGCTAGAATTACACTAGTGACTGTCTTCTTCTTCTTCTTCTTCTTCTTCTTCTTCTTCTTCTTCTTCTTCTTCTCCTTCTCCTTCTCCTTCTCCGTCTCCTTCTCCTTCTCCTTCTCCTTCTCCTTCTCCTTCTCCTTCTCCTTCTCCTTCTCCTTCTCCTTCTCCTTCTTCTTCTTCTTCTTCTTCTTCCCCTTCCCCTCTTCCTCCTCCTCCTCTTCTTCCTCTTCCTTCTCCTCTTCCTCCTCCTTTTTCTTCTTCTTCTTTTAATCCTGTGACAAGTTTTACTACCTTCCTCTGGCTATGTAGCCAGGCAGCTCTTGAATTTGCAAGGTTCTCACCTCAGCCTTCTGAGTAGCTGAGATTACAGGTCTGTGCCTCCATGTTGGGTTTCTTTCCCGCCTCTAAATGTGTCTAGGTATTGTGGCATAATCCCAGCCACCATATGGGGCAGGAAAGTTGTCGGAAGTCAGCCTGGGCTACATAGTAAATATCAGATCAGCATGGGTTACAGAGTAAGATTCTGTCTCAAAACAGAGCAAGAAATTTCACAAAACACATAAACATTCTGTCTGGGCCTTCACCTGACAGAGTAAGTTCTGAGTGACAGGACGTTGGATGACAGATAGATAGATGCAGGAAGAGGGTAAGTACTGGAGTGAAGAGCTCCATTCAGGTAGACCATGATCCAGCAGACTACACCACTCAGCATGCATGCTCACACGGAGGCAATTGGGGGAGGCTTGTCAGGTGTGGGGTCTCCAGGTAACAGGTCTCTAAGTGGTAATACCAATGTGAAATCAGTGGACTGAAAATGAAAATTATATCTATAATTAAGGTCTGCCCCAGTGAAGACAGCTCATTGCTGGCTCCCTGAGGTGTGGGTTGGGGGCACGTTGCAAACCAGGTGGAGAGTTATGGTGCTACCGTGCATCTTTGGGCTTTGCCAGCCTCCCAGGCAGAATCGTCTGTACCCTGGCTCTATTTTGCATGGTTTGGCCAACTTGTTTTTAGGGACCTTTCCATGAAACTATTAGTGCAGGTGGAAGGACCAGGAGGGGATCAGGACAGCAAGTGCGTTCAGAGGGACACTACCTGAGCCACGAGATGAAGACATGTCCAAGAGAAATCTTCTGTTTGTGGCAGGGTCTAGTGTAGCCAAACTGACCTAGAACTTACCGGTCTGAGGGTGATACTGAATTTCTAATCTCCTTGCCTACACCTCTCAAGTGCTGAGAAAAAAAAAAAGCCACGAGCCGCCATACCAAGCTTCTTTATTTTTTAAAAAATTTTGAGACAGATTTCCGTGTAGACCTTCCAGGCTGACCTTGAACTTGCTTTATAACTGAGGCTAACCTTGAAATCCTGATCTTCCTGCCTTTACCTCCTAAGTGCTAGGATTGAACAAGCACATCCAAATGTCAATCTTGTACTTATTTGGTTTATTAGGCTGTTTGAATTGTATCAACATCATAGATACATTTGAAAAATCACAAGCTATCTCAGTTTCATTGGCTGCAATTAACCAAGTAGTCCTGACTTTGTTTGCTAGCAGGGCACTGCTAATCACAGGTTCATGTCAATCTTTTCTTAAAGGTTTATTTTATTATTTACTCGTGTGTGTGTGTGTGTGTGTGTGTGTGTGTGTGTTAATATGCAGAAGCTAGAACATAGCATCAGACTCCTGCATCTGGAGTTACAGGTGATTGTAAGCTATATTATGTAGGTGCTGGGAATCAAACTCAGGTCTTCTGAAAGAGCAGGAGGGCTTCTCATAACTACTGAGCCAGCTCTCCAGCCCCTTTCATTCCAATTTTAATTACTAATATTACTCTCCAGATTACACATTGTACTTCACACAATGATGGGCTGATGAGGAGAGCAGGAATACAGGCTCAGGCACAGGGAGCCTTAGGTAGGGTTCAGATAAGAAGCCTCACTAACCTGTGGTCACAGAGCTATTCAGGTGCAGCTCTGGTGACAGGTTTTCAAGGTACAGTTGGATCAGCATGGGCCGCATGTCAGGAGACACACTTGGGCTGAAGCCTGAGGATGGAGGCAGAAGTCCTTTCCTCTGACAGTTTCCCTGGACAAGGCTCATGAAACTGATCAATCTTTCCTTCTGCATCTAGGTATTGGCACTTCTTCTTTTATAGTCCTGATAGCAAGACTGCATCTGCTGTGGTTAGTAAGCTTGTGTGTCTCGAATTTCTGACAAAATGTGATATACTTTCAGGTAGCATTATTGATTGGCATAAAGAAGTTATTTACCAGCCTGTGACTTCTGCTTTGCTGACAGAGGGTGACTGCCTCTTGGGAAAATAGGATTTACAGAGTCAGTCTTCCTTGACATTTAGACTCAGAGTGAACTAACTCAGGTCAAGGCTATTGCTTTAGAAAGCAGAATACTTCAAAGCTCGGCACATTCATCATGCTATAGAAAGATTCACACCTCTTTTAACAACACAGCCCAGACTGACTAGCTCAGACACAGGAAGTCATCAGCCACAGTTCTGGAGCCTGCCAGTCCAAGGTTAAATGCTGATGGGATTCATTTCTCCTGAGACCTAATTCTTTAGCTTGCACATGGCCATCTTCTTGTTATGTCCTCAAATAGGTCTTTTGATTTCTCTGTGTAGGCATGGCTATTCTGGAACTCACTCTGTAGACCAGGCTGTCCTCAAACTCAGAGATACACCTACCTGTGCCTCCCAAGTGCTGGGATTGAAGGCAAGTGCCACCACCACCTGGCACATCCTGGTGTCTTAAGAATTTATCTCCAAATAGTCAAATTGAAGTCGAGGATTCAACATATGGATTGCTAGTGGCTTGCAGGAGATAATTCAGCCAATAAGAAGTCTTAAACGATACCTCTTCCTTTTCACAATGTCATTTAGTGTCACATACCCATCTTCAAAGTTTATTGGATCCAATAATACCTAGTAATGATTGGAAATTTCTTTTGTATGGTCTTAGTGATATATAAACTATGGTAGGACAGTTCTGCTGAGGTCCCATGTGGAAGCCATAAGTAACTTCTCAGAGGAGAACACACACACACACACACACACACACACACACACACACACCTTGACTGTGATTATCCTCTCAAGGTTTGTAACACAATGCTCTTCTGTCCCACAGACATTTGGAACATGAAATCTTCACTATAACAAGGCCAGGTGGAAGCATGTTGCCTTGCAACCTCCTCAGCACTTCCCCTTTCTGATCCCCATGCAAATTTACTTGGCAAACAACTGCATGCCCAAATTTGGTACATACTGTCCCCAAAGTTCACCTTTTGTGGTGAAAGATGTAAGTTGCAATATGCTGTCTCCTCTTACTTTGCAGAATTGCCCCAGTCCTCTGTCCCTCCAGGAACCAGTGCTGTAGCAGGCTCTTGGTCTCTCATCCTGTCATGCTTGTGTCTTCAGCCAGGTGTCTCAATAGTTGCTGCTTCTTGCCTGTGGAATCTACATAGATGAGCTGTTTCTAACCAGTAGGACTCAGTGTCACTGACCCGGGTCCCTCTGGACTAAATTGTGGCAAAGAGCAGAGTCAGCAGAGTTGGAAAGCTGTTAAATCAAGCCCTTGAGGAGATGCTGTATTAGTTATTTGTCTGGTTGCTGTCACAGAATACCTGACAGAGCGACTTAAGGGAAGAGAGGCTGATTTTGGCTTACAGTTCAGAAGGAGACAGTCTCACTGGTGGAGAAACCATGGTGGCTGAAGGGGCTCCTGTTTTGTAGAATCAGAAATATCAGGAATGGATTTTTACAATCTTGGAGGATTAGAAAGCAAAGAATTTTGGCCAGAACCAGAGGTGACTGTTACCTCCAGGGCCCACCCCCCGAAAGTTTGCATCTGCCTGCTAGGCTCCATCTCCAAAAGGTTCCACAAGCTCCTAAAGCATCCTGCCCCTGCTGGAGACAAGGTGTTCTAACACAGGAGCCTGTAGACCTCAGATCCAAACATATAGTGCTGCCCACAGTGACTGCAGGTTCAGTCTGCTACACTGTGACAGGTGGTGAAAAGGAACTTTTGCCACTTCATTTGGTGGTAGCTGCAAAACAGTGTTTGCTTTCAGAGCAGAGGGGCAAATACCCAATCCTGGGTTCAAAGCAAGCACAATCTAGTCCTTAGAGGACATCCCAAGGGTGACCCGTTTCATCGTGAGAAAGGTACCTGCATTTTATTTATAATTTTATTTATTTCAGATACAGTCTTATGTAACCCAGGCTACTTTCATCTCCTTGGTGCTGGGATTACAAGCAAAAATCACCATGCACAAGTCATTAATTTCCTTCCTTTCTCCTTCTCTCTTTTCTTTTTGAAAGTATCTAGAGAAAAAAACAATGAGCATGCTAGAAAACCAACACATTAAGCAAAACACATGGAAGACAGGAGGGACATAATCTTAGATTTCCCAAACACCGGAAGTTTGGGTGTTCACCATGGCAGCACTTGAATTAATACCAAAACTGGTCCATGTATAAGGAAGAGATGTGAATGGGACTGCATATTAAAAAGGAAAAAACATTGAGCCAGATGCCTGCACTGCAGCACTTACGAGACTGAGGAAGGAATGTGGCTGTAAGTTCAAGGGCATCATGGGCTAGATGGAAGAAGAAGGAAGAGAAGGGATCCAGGAGAGTTGTCAGAAGTGTATATCTAGAAAAATATACCCTTCAGGAAAGGCAGTGAAACAAGATCATTTTAGCAAGATGTGTGATGCCTTTAATCTCTATACTCTGGAGGCAGAGGTGGGCAGATCTCTATGAGTTTGAGATCAGCCAGGTCTACAGAGCAAGTTCCAGGACAGCCAGGTTCTTCCAGAAAAACCCTGTCTTGAAAACCAACCAAACAAACAAACAAACAAACAAACAGGAAAAGTGTCCTCAGGAACAAAGGCATATTCTAAAATGTATTTATTTATTTGTTTGTTTATTAGTTTTGTGGGGGTGGGTATTTCATTTTGTTTTTGAGACAGGGTTTTTCTGTGTAGCCCCAGCTGTCCTAAAGCCCATCCTGTAGACCAGGATAACCGAAAACTCAGAGATCCTTCTGCCTCTGCCTTGAAGGTGCTAGGACTAATGGTGTGTGCCACCACCTGGCCTGGAGTTTATTATTTTAGGATTTATTTTATTATTTGTATTTGTGGATATGTGTGTGTCTGTAAATGTATCCCACATGTGTGCAGTGCACACAACGGTCAGAAGAGGGCATCAGATCCCCTGAAGCTGGAGTTGCACGCAGTTGTGAGTTGTTCACCAGGGGTACTGGTAACTGAACTCAGGTCCTTTGCGAGAACAGCAAGAACTCTTACCTACTGAACCATCTCTCCACCCCTACATCCTACTCTTTTTAAATTTTTTGGATTTATTTTTATCTTTTGCATGTATGTCTGTGTGCTATGTCTGGGAGATCAGAAGAGGTCATCAGATCCTCTGGAACTGAACTGAAGTTATAGATGGTTGTTAGCCACCCATATGAATGCTGGGAATCAAACTGGGGTTCTCCAGAAAAGCATTCAGTGCTCTTAACTGCTGACCTCCCCAACCTCTAAAAATCTAAAGGCAAATTGAAAGTAAAAGTGAATGAAACAGAGAAAGCAGACTGTGGATAAATTACAACAGCCCAGCTCCAACGCAACTGCTGTCTCTATCCTTCCGTCCAACAAAGTAGACTGAGGCAAGATGTATTTCCCGAAATAACAATGGCCACTCAGAAGAAGGAAATCAATTCATTAGGAAGACGTGAGTTTTCAACGTATATGTACACGATGACATAAGTTAAAACATAGAAAGCAAAATTTGACATATTAAGAACAATGCAACACTCTGTAATGATCATGAGAGAAATCAATTCCCTTGTTTCAATAACTATTAGAAGTTGGGCATGATGGAGGCTGAGGCAGGAGGATCACTTGAGCTCAAGGATTGCAGAGCACCCTGGGCAGCATACTGAGATCCCATATTTTAATAAAAACAGTATAAGGAGGTGGAGATAAGACTCAGTGGTTAACAGCACTGGCTTCTCTTCCAAAGGACCCAGGTTTCATTTCCAGCACCCACAACTACATATAATTCCAGTCCCAGGAGATCAAAGCCCTCTTCTGGCCTTCTTAGCCACAAGGCACACACATGGTGCACAAATAAATGCACAAGCAAAACACCCATACACACAGAATAAAATAAAATGAAAATAAATCAGATGGACAAATAATCAGGCCCTAACCACACATACATTCTAAGAGTTAACAAACTTGACCTGATAGGCTCATCCAGAAAGCTGCTGTCAGTGATGTAATGTTTTTAAACACAGCAGAAATTCTAAATGCCACCCATATTCTAGGCAAGTCTCAAAAAAAAATTCAAAGAATTAAAATCACATAGAGCATATTGTCTGACCATAATGCAATTAAGCTAAAAATCAGTAACAAGATAACCAGAGTGTGGCCATATGCTTGGAAATAAAAGCTACACTTTGAATAACACATTTTGGTCAAGGAATAAACATGATGTGTTAGAAAAGGCTTATAACATGCCAGGATGGAAACAGTAGTTATCGAGGTGAGATACTGTGAGGGCTACCTTCAGCATTCCACAGCCAGAAATGAAACATCAGGTCAAAGTATCTAAAGGCAAGAAAGGGGCTACACAGCCAAGGTCAGTTGCCATTACATATGTACACATTTAAAATCTATACGCTTAGCTAGGACACATGCCTCTAACCCAGCATGTGTGGAGAAAGAAGAATATGGGCCATTCTTGGCGACATATTGTTTTCAGCTAGTCTGATCTACAGGAGTCCATACCAGAATGACAGTGATGAAGAAATAAGATATTGTCCAGGCAGTGGTAATGTACACCTTTAATCTTAGCACTCAGGAGGCAGAGGCAGGTGGATCTCTGAGTACAGGGTCAGGCTGCTCTACAGATGAGTTCCAGGGACAGCCAGGGATACAAAGTAAAACTCTGTCTCAACAATAGTAAAATAGAAAGAAAAAAGAAGAGAGAGAGAGAGAGACAGAAAGAGACAGAGAGAGAGAGAGAGAGAGAGGGAGGGGAGGGAGGGAGAAGGAAGGAAGGAAGGGAGAGAGAGAGAGAGAGAGAGAGAGAGAGAGAGAGAGAGAGAGAGAGAGAGAGAGAGAAACCAAATGCCAGTACTATAGAGATGGTTCAGCAGCTAAGAGCCCTGGCTGCTCTTCTAGAGGTTCCAGGTTCAATTCCTAGCACCCACATGATGACTGTGACTCTAGTCAAGGATCTAATACCTTCTTCTGGTCTCCAAGGATACCAGACATGCAAGTACTGTACAGACATGTATGCAGGCAAAACACCCATGCTTATAAAATTTTAGAAAATTAATTTTATTTTTTTATTTTTTATTTTTTTAGGTTTTTCGAGACAGTGTTTCTCTGTGTAGTCCTGGCTGTCCTGGAACTCACTTTGTAGACCAGGCTGGCCTCGAACTCAGAAATCCGCCTGCCTCTGCCTCCCAAGTGCTGGGATTACAGGCATGTGCCGCCACCGCCCGGAGAAAATTAATTTTAAAAGAAAAGTAACGACAATAAGTATTGCTGAAGTTGTGGACAAAGGGAATCTCTGCACGTGCTGGAAGGCGGGGTTATAAGCCAGTGCTAACATGGTAATTCCTCAAAAGTCTAAAACAGCAGATGTATCTACCTTATGATCCAGCTATGCCAAGCTTGGGTGTTCACCCCAAAGGAAAACACATCAGCACCTCACAGATTAGATTTGTACATAAGGATTTGCTGCAGCTCCTTTCACAATAGCTAAATAGCTAAGTTATGAAACTGATCAAGGTCTCCAGCCATAGAGGAACAGATAAGAAAGCCATGCTGTATATACACAATGGGATTTTTCAGCCATAAGGATGGAATTATGGCTGGTCATAGCACAGGCTTTTAATCCTAGCGCTTGGGAGGCAGAGGTAGATGGAGCTCTGTGAGTTCAATGGAAGCCAGTCTACAAAACAAGTTCCAGGGCAGCCAGAGCTACACAGAGAAAGCCTGTCTCCAAAACAAACAAAAACAATGAAAACAAATGGAGTCATGTCTTTTTAGGCAAATAGATATGAGTGGAGACAATCAGAGAGTGAATTAGGTCAATTCAGAAAGACAAATATCAAATGTCCTCGTTTCTGTGTGGTTCCTAGATTTTAAATTGTTATTTATATGTATATGTGTGTATCTAAATGTGGGATTGTGTGTATTAAGTGGGTTTGTACATGTGAGTGGAGTGCCCAAGGAGGCCAGAAGAGGGCATCAGAAACCGGGGAGCTGGGAACTGCCCAATTTGGGTGCTGGGAACTGAGTTCTGGTTCTCTGAAAAAAAGCAGAGTGCACTCCTAACCTCTAAGCCATCTCTCTCCACTCACCCCTGCCACATACCTTGTGTGCATGCGTGCGTGTGTCTGAGGGATCAGAGGAAACTACTAGGAGGGCTCCAGAGAGGTGAGATAGAGGGAGGGGAGGACTTGGAGAGTGTCCTCAAAGAGCATTATCTATCTCTATCTCTCTATCTCTATATGAAAATGTCATTATGTAGCACAGCACCACGTACAATGAGTGTGTGCTAACAGAATAAGATTTTTTTTTTTTTGAGACAGAGTTTCTCTGTATAGCCCTGGCTGTCCTGGAACTCACTCTGTAGACCAGGCTGGCCTCGAACTGAGAAATCTGCCTGCCTCTGCCTCCCAAGTACGGGGATTAAAGGTGTGCGCCACCACTGCCCGGCTGACTTTTTTTTTTTTTTTTTTGAGACAAGACCTCTACATAGCTTGATCTGTCCTGGAACTCACTATGAGATCCCCCTGTCTCTGCTTCCCAAGTGCTAGGATTCAAGGTGAGCACTATCACCATGCCTGGCTTCCTCAAATCTATTTTGTTAGCTAGTAGAATAGCAGCATGGTTTTGGGGCAGGGCTCTTGGCACATTCAAGGATTTTTTTTCTCTATTTTAGGGACATAGAAAAATAACAAATCAAACTTAAATATAGTGAAAGGAGTTAATAACTATAAGACAAAAATCTCATTAAGTTGGTGGGAAAGTACAATAGAAAAATAAACAAAGCTAGAGTCTACTTTAAACATACCCTTAGAGGCTTTTGGTGGCAGTCATGAAGCTGATTATATCCTTCCAGCTGCCAGCTATCAGAAACTCACTGAAGTGAACAAATGTGCCTGCCATAGAGTAAGGGGCACTTGTGTTATAGACCAAGGAGAACTAGTGAGAGAAAGAGCAAGTCTATTTGGTTGATTCATTGATGATGTTAGTCTGAGTATTCACATTGATGTGTGTGTGAGTGAGTCCAGGAGGCCACTCCTGGACTGTATCTTGGCAGCTGGGGCTGGAAAAAGCTAGCTTGCAGACTCTGAAAGTCTTCAATCTCTCTAAAAATGATATCTGCCAATAGGTTGTGATAAAGCCCTTCAAGAAGGTAAGAAGCTTGGGACCAATGCATCCAAGGCTCAGTGTCCTATTACTCCAGTGTCCTGCAATACAAACACCAATGTATTTATCTGAGGGAACAATTCACTAAGAAAAACAAGATGGAAGCTGCATTTTACCCTACAATTTTGTCCAAGAGAGTAAAGGAGGCCAAAGAAAAATGCCAGGAACAGATTGCCAAGCGACATAGGCTGTCCTCATTTAGAGCTTCAACTTCTAAATCCAGTGAAAAATAAGAATCCTTAAGAGCAACAAAGAAGTAGTGGGATCTTGCAAACCCATCGAGGGACTGGAGGGATGGCTCAGAGGGTTAAGAAGAGCTTGCAGTGCCACAGTGAGGACGTAAACTCAAATCCTCACAGCCACATAAATCTGTAACCCAGTGCTTGAGAGTGCAGAGGGGAGGCTCCCTGGCTACTTAGCCTAGCAAGCAAAACCAGCAAGCTCCAGGTTCAGTGAGAGGCCCTATCTCAAATAGACAACAGAGGAAGACATCTACTTTAGACCTCTAGTGTCTACATGCCGTCATACACATGAATGGGCATAACACACACATGGGCAAGTGAATGCTCCAATCCAGTGCATGCATATAACACACACACAAACACACACACACACACACACACACACACACACAAAACCATTCGATTTATAAATTTCAGGCACATTTATAAAAATGGGTCAGATATTTTTAAATGAGAGGTTTTGTAAATTCTGTGCCAATAAATTTGAAAATTAAATGCATAATGAAAAACTCTGGAAACATAACAAAATTAGCTTTGAAAAAGACTTTAAAGATATTGAATCAATGGATTAAAAAAATTCTTTCCCCAAATAAAATTCCAAGCACAGATGGTCTCATTGGCAGCTTCTACCAAACCAATGTGCAGGGGCGAAGATGAAAATCTGTGTGGGTTTGAGTTTTGTTTGGGGGGGGATTTTTTTTAATGTTTTGGAGAACAAGTCTCTCTATGTAGCTTAAGCTGACCTAAATTCTGCAGCTTCAGTTTTCTGAATGCTAGGATTATGGATGTATGCTACCATTTCTAGTTCAAACCTTATTGAATACAGAATGTTTACTACTGTCAAAGCACACAACAATATCAAAAAGTATTGCACAACCCTTCAGGGGCTCCCAGACCCTGTGGGCAGTAAAAGTGTTGAGCCAAGGGACAGAATAATCTACTTTCTGAAGTACAGCTCAGCTCTACACAGCACAGATATGAAGCACAGATGGTACTTTTCTAGGTTGTGTATGTAAAATTATTAAAATGTCGTGGGGCCTTTTATCAGTCACTTTTCTGTTGCTGTGATAGAATACTATCACAAAAGAAAAGCAATTTAAAAAAGGAATTGATTTTGGCTTATGGTTTCTGAGGACTTGACTCTGCAACAGGCAGGCATGGCGGTAGGAGCAGGAAGCTGGGAGATCACATCTTAACCCCACACAGGAAACACAGGAAACTGAAAGTGGAGCGAGGCTATGTACTCTCCTTCAAACCAGAAACAACAACAAAACCTAACTAACCAAAACCAGCCAAACAAACAAAAGCCAAAACAGCAAAAACACACTACAAAGAATAACACGAACATCCACCCAGATGGTGGTGGTCCACATCTTTAATCCCAGAACTGCACTAGGACAGAAGCAGGTAGTGTTAGAAACCAGCCTCGTCTTCAGAATGGGTTCTAGGACAGTCAGGATTAAACAGAGAAACCCTGTCTTGAACAACAACAACAATACCCACAAAACAAACAAAAGAATAATAACATAAACAGTAAAGATTTTAAGTATTCTGGGAAACAATGTATACAATTATAAACATACAGCATTAGATTATATTAAAAAGCTATCTTTAAGAAGCTGTCTAAAGCAATGAACTACATGGTACAACCATGATTGGATACAAAGAGCAGACTAAAAAGCAGTGGAGAAAGGCTGGGGATTTAACACAGCTGCTGGAGTACTTGTTTAGCATACAAGCCCTGAGCGTAAACTGGCTGTGGTAGTGCGTAACCATAATCCTAGCACTGAGGAGGTGAAGGCTACGTATGGAGCTTGAGGCCAGCCTTGGCTACTTGAGACCTTGTGTCCCTGTTTTGTTTCTGGATCAAACACCCTGTCAAAAACAATTTTGAGGGAGAAAGGGTTTATTCATCTTACAGTTCCAAGTTATGGTCCACCATTATTGGGAAGCCAAGGCAGGAACTTAAGTGGCTAGTCACATCCATAGTCAAGAGCATCACATCCATAGTCAAGAGCAGATGAGGAAACCAAGGTACACACAGCCTGTACCAGCCCAAAGCCCGGTTTGTTAAAGCTGACTGGTGTGCCTGTGAATCTATGAACAGGACGGTAAGGCGGAAGCTCCAGGTTTGGATGGTGTGTCATCTGTGTGGGTGACTGAAGTCCCTGATTGGAGAATCATTGTTTGGGGTGGTGGTGTTGTTGTTGTTGTTGTTGTTGTTGTAGCAAGTGCTCTCTCACTGAGACACCCCAGCAGTTGTTTTCTCCTGGGAATATTTCTGGTCCTCTGGTTTCCAGTGTGTCTCTCTCGAACCTAATCCACTCACTGCTTACATTTGCTAAGGAACTCTGTGCACTTAAGAGCAGCTTTGTTTGCTGTTTATCTGTCACCCATCCCTCCACCTCTCCATCCCCTCCACTCCTTCACCCCTTCTTCCCTCCATCCCCTCTGGCCTCATCTCTTTGTGCCTTCATCCCTATATCCTGTTCGTCTTTTCATCTCTCCAGATCCCTTCATCCTTCCATCCCTTCATCCTTCATCCTCCCATCCCTTCATCCTTCCATCCCCCATCCTTCCATCCCCCATCCTTCATCCTTCCATCCCCCATCCTTCATCCTTCTATCCCATCATCCTTCCATCCCTCTCTCCCTCATCCCTTCTATTCCCCTCCCCCTTTTTTTTTGGTTTTTCAAGACAGGATTTCTCTGTGTAGTCCTAGCTGTCTTGGAACTCACTCTGTAGACCAGGTTGGCCTTGAACTCAGAAATCCGCCTGCCTCTGCCTCCCAAGTGCTGGGATTAAAGACATGCGCCACCAAAAAACAAGTATGTAGGGGAGGAAGGAAGACTGGCATCGTAGGTCCCTCCATTCCTATAGTGATTTTCCCCTTGATTTTCTTTTATCATGGTATTTTATGGTAGCAACAGAAAAATAAAGTAAGACTGGGAATGTAGGTCAGTGTTCCAGAACTTCTGAGTATGTGTGAGGCCTTGACTTCAATCCAACACTAAAAAATAAGCAGATAGCAATTTTTGAAAGATTTATTTTTAATTTTCTATTTAATTTTATGTGCATGGGTATTTTGCCTGCATGTATGGCATGTGTACCTGGTGTTGGTGGAGGCCAGAAGAATGGGATCCTATGAGATTTCGGTTACAGATGGTTATGAGCAAGCAGCCTATGGTGCTAGAATTGCCTAAACCCTTTGGAAGACAACTGATGCTTTTAACTGCTGAACCATTTCTCTATCCCCTTATTTTTGTTTGTTTTAATTGTGAGTGTGTGTGTGTGTGTGTGTGTGCACAAGAGGGAGTGCACATGAACACAGTGAGTGCAAGTGCCTACAGAGGCCAGAAGCACTGGATTCCTACAGAGCTGGAGATGTGAGCCACTTGGCGTGGGTGAAGGGATTGGACTCTGGTCTTCTGTGAGAGCAGTACATGTTTTTAATATCTTCGATATATCAGGAGTGGTGACCCACACCTGAAATTCCAAAACTGAAGAGCCTGAGGCAAGAAGATTGGGGACAGCCTCCTCGGGCCAAGGCAGTCAGAGAGATAAAACAGGATTCTGTGTAGTATTACTTTCCTCGTTGCTTTGACACAAAATTTGACCAAAGCAACTTAAGAGAGGAAAGACGGAGTTTGGCTCACAGTTCAAAGGCAAGTCCATCCTGCTGAGGGAGGGAGGAAGGCATGGAAGCAGTAGAATGATGCTGCGATGTGCCCACATCAGCAAACAGGGGATGATGGAAATGTGTGCTCAGCTCAGAAAACGGCTCAGACATCTGTTTCTCCTTATCAGTAACAAGGACTCCAGTCTATGAAATGATATTGTCAGTGAATTACAGTGAGTCTTCTCATCTCAGCTTAACTAATCTGTATCACAGGCATGCCTAGAGACTTGTCTTCTAGATGATTCTAGATCCTGTTAAGTTAACTATATTAATCACCACACCATCTTAAATAAAACAAAACACAAAATTTCAATTTGTGATTGATTCTCAGCCCCAGAACTAGGGACCTGACCCAGGCCTTACACCCACTGGGTGAGCTCTCTGTCCTTGGGACTTGGCTCTGTGATTGACTTGAATCCATGGCTGCAGAAGCAGCAGATGTGGAGAGCAGTCGAGGCCATGAACATGTCAAATTGCTGCCTGCTTCTGTGGTTTGTTCTTGTTTATGGCTGGGTGTTGTGAGTTGGACAGAAACTGTACCCAAAGGCTTGTGTTGAGAGCTTGGTCCCAGGTGGTCAGAGGGCTGGAAGTTCACCAGCAGAGCAATCCACTGACCAGTCCGCAGCAGGATGGGCTAGTGAGGAAGTAGGTCACGGGGACCAAGAAGGGGTTGTATGGTTCTAGATCTCTTTACTCTGCCTTTCCTTCCTGACCCCCTTGTGGTGAGCAGCTTTGCCCACCACACATTTTTATGCTGTACCTCTCTTCAAGTCCAAAGTAATGGAGCAGGATGTCTAGGAGCCAAAGTAACTCCCCCTTCTCTGGTACTTTGTCAAAGTGGTGGAAAGCCCTAAGGCACTAGACATTGTGATGCTCTGTGAAGTTACCATTGTTTGCCTATTTTCCTGTGTAGGGACACTGAGAAACATTCTGATTTGTGTCTGCTCTGAATAAAATGCTATGGACATTTTTGCACACAGCTTCCAGTTTTGGGCACTTTCTTGTGTTATTTTCAGGTTTCATCTCAGACAGCAGGGGGTGTCAGTGAGCCAAGAAATGGCCACCTGGAGAGCTCAACTCAGATTTTCCCAGGAGGAAGCAGGTATCTATGGTCCAACATTTGTTACCATCTTCTCAGTTCAGAAACTTACGAAGAATTAAATACACAAATATGAAGGAACTTTGACAATTGTAATAATTTTAAGTAATGTTCTTAATTTATTCTTCTGCTTTTGTTTTCTGTTTTTCTGTTGTTATTTTTGTTTGTTTTGTTTTGTTTTGCTTTGTTTTTGAGACAGGATAAATCTGTGTAGCCCTGGCTGTCCTGGAACTCATGCTATAGACCAAGCTGGCCTCGAATTCAGAAATACTCTTGTCTCTGCCTCTACAGTGCTGGGATTAAAGGCATGTACGACCATACCTGGCTTAATCTATTCTTTGAAAATTCCATACATGTATACAACATATTTTATTTCCACCCATACCCCTTACCCCCATCATGCCTCCTCCCAACTTCATGTCAGTAATGTCATATATGTCATCCCCCCCAACCCCGGACTTCATCACCCCTGTCTCTCAACCACTGAGTTCAGTGGTGCTACCCCTACGCTCACTGAGGCTCCCTCTTTCAGCATCCAACACGCCAATAGCTCCTCAGAGCAGGGTAGGTCCTCAGGATACCCCCTCATTCCATGCTGGAATGTTGAGTGGGTGGATCTTACATAGGTAATCACAGCTGCTGTGGGTCAATGTGTGCAAGTGCTATGACATGTCATAGCTCTTCCCTGCACTCTCCATTTTGGCCATTTTCCTTATCTTTAAATTGCACTTATTCATACTGACTATCTCCCTGTGCTTTGTTTCTTTGGGGACACCTTTCTGTTTTCAGTTTCGAGTCTGTAATGCGGCAGGGGAGTTCTTACGTGGGCAGATGCATGAGCTCTCGCCCACCTGGATGTGTCTAATGATCAGAGAATAATCTATGCTTAAACCTGAAGGTCAGCATTACTCCTGGCTTTTTCTTTTCCCCTTAAGACAGAGTCTCATTAGATAGCCCTGGCTGGCCTGGAACTTGCTATGTAGAACAGGTTGGCCTTGAACTCACAGACATCATCCTGCCTCTGCTCTAGAGTGCTAGGATTAAAGACGTGAACCACTATACCTGGCTACCCTCTGTGTTTTTAAACATATGCAGTCAAAATTTAGTGCCCTTTCCCCCCCAGTGATTCAATCTATCCTCAGTGTTTGGCCTGGGCACACCTACTCACACTGCTGTTACACCTCCGGAATGGCACACCATACTTCTGTAAAGTGTCACCTTCAGAGACTTGATGGCTTTTCTGAAGTGTAGACCCTTGATAGCTTGGGTAGTTCCATGGTTATTTTTAAAGGGAATAAGAGGAGCTGACCTCTTGATTTGCATAATTGTGTGTTGTTTCTTGGAACAAGAGTGCAGTGAACCATTTACTTCCCAGGGTCACACAAGGTGCTTACAGAAAGACGAGCTGTCAGTGGGTCATCACTAGAGACCAAGCATGAAGTGTTTCATCCTTGGTTGGAAGGAACCACCCTACCCCACTCCCCCAGGAGATGAGAACAGACAAGTGGACACCTGCGAAGTCCTCAGGTCCCTAGGCAGCACATTGCCCAGCCAGGCTCTGTGTTGTTCTGTTCCAGTGAGCATCTTCCTCATAGAGGCTGCCCATGCACTGCTCTAGAGTTTTCAACCATGTTTTTGTGGGTCTACTCAGATGAAAAGCCTGGGTTTGTTTGGGTTGCTTGGTGTTTCACACATCAAAACTTCTTTAGGCCATTGTGTTCCCTGTCACTCCGGATTCCAGAGACTAAGAAGCTATTAAGATGGTTTCAGCTGCAGAGAAGACAACCTGGAGCCAACAAGTTTGACAGCAGGTATGGAGCACTGCCTATGGCCTCCAGAATCATCATAACCTAGAGTCTAGACTCTAGAAGACTTCTGAACTCTAGATGAGCTAGGAATTTGTCATTTGAACATGTTCACCAAAAGGGGGTGCTGTGGAGCCAAACTTGGAAGCTGTTGTTCTGTGTGCCTGGTCCATGTGCTCCCTAAAGGGGTCTTCAAGGCTAAGGATTCAGGTGGTTCCCACAGAAGCAGTCAGGAGAGTCCTGGCTGAATTTCTGGGGAGCTGTATTTAAGCTTATAAGCGGTTGGGGGCAGGGAGTGGGATGACACATGAGGAGAGAAGAAACAAAACAAAAGTTGGGGATACAGCTGCCTCTTGTTCTGACGCCCCCTCCCCCCCCAGCCACCAGTGTCCCTTCTACCACCTACTGTGCTCTGCAGGAGTGAACAGCAGAGCAGCATGGTGAGGTCTTCCTTCCAAGCTGCCTCCACCCATGAGCCGGGAGAGGCCTGTGCTGTGGTCTCCACCTGAGATCTGGCAAATTTTTCAGTGCAGGCTCCCTACCCACCCTAAATCTAGCTGAAACACCAGCACTGGGAGCTACTTCCTCTCAGCTGGACAGTAGCCCAAATGCCCAAGGTGAGAGCATGTGGAGTAGGATGAGCAGGGGGAACCACATGGTCTCTTCCTCAGCCCCAGCTGCTGTTGTTAAAGGAAAACAAAAATATATGTGGAGTGTGATGGTGCACGCCTTTACTCTCAGCCCTGGGGAGGTAGAGGCAGGCAGATCTCTGAGTTCAAGGCCAGCCTTGTTTAAAGAATGAGTTCCAGGACAGCCAGGGCTACACAGAGACACCCTGTTTCAAAACAACAACTAAACCCCTACTGTAATACATGAACATCAGAAACTGTTACTCGTGTTTTTAAGATTTCTGGCCTGAGATTCAAAGACATCTGTCTTATGAAGACTACATCCTCTTAAAGACAGCACACGGCCAGAAATGCAGTTAACAAGGGAACGGTGCCGAGGAGTCAGGGGAAAATGCTCACTGCTGCATCTGGGGCAAAGGGCCAGCCTACGGCCTGGGCAGGGAGAGTCCTGTCAGGACACTGGGGCAAGATTGGGTGGTAGCAGAGTAGAACAGATGTGGGAGAGCTCAGAGGAAGGCTGGGGGAGGAAGACTAGAGGCTGTATCCTCACTGAACCTATATACCCGTGTTCATTGGAGGCCGTGGTGGTAACAGCCACAGCTTGGAAGCACTGAGGTATCCTTCAATAGGAGAGGAACTATACATCCAGACAATGGAAGGTGTTCTATAATGAGCTACTGAGTCAGGAAAAGACATAGAACAATATTACTGGAGAGCACCAGGGTTCGATTCCCAGTACCCACATGGTGGCTCACAACTCTCTGTAACTTCAGTTCCAGGGGATCTGATGCCTTCTGGCTTCCTCAGGCATTTCCTACATCTGAGGTACAGATGGACATACACACGGGCAAAACACCTACCCATACACATAAAATAATCCTGAAAAGAAAAGAAAGACCATATGTCTAGGCTGAGCATGGTGGCACACACCTTTAATCCCAGCACCAAGGAAGCAGAGACAGGCCAATCTTTGTGAGTTCAAGGCCAACCTGTTCTACATAGTGAGTTGCAAGCCAGGCAGTGCTACATAGTGAGACTCTTTCTAACATAAACAAACAAAACCCAAACAAAATACTGAGCGAGGCCAGTCTGAAAATGTTATACTGTAGACTCCTATCCATGGTATTCTGGAAAAGACAAGTCTGTGGAGACAGAAAAAAAAAATGTGGTGTTGCCAGGGGATGGGATGTTGAGACAGAGGGCAGGGACTTAAAACGGTAAGCCATACCATTCTGCACGTGTCAGGTCCAGAGAATAGGCACCAAAAGCAACATGGGCTGTGGGTGGGCCATGGGTCCAACAGTGACTCCATAGGTTTGTGGTTTAACAAAGATACCACTCTGGTGAGGATCCTGATAGAGGGACCGTGTGTGTGTGTGTGTGTGTGTGTGTGTGTGTGTGTGTACGTGTATGTGTGTGCTTGGGACACTAGAGCACCTGCCTCATAAAAAAAAAAAAAAAAAACAAACAGTGGGGCAGTGGTGGTGCACACCTTTAATCGAAGCACTTGGGAAGCAGAGGCAGGCGGATTTCTGAGTTCGAGGCCAGCCTGGTCTACAGAGTGAGTTCCAGGACAGCCAGGACTACACAGGGAAACCCTGTCTCGAACCCCCCCCCCCCAAAAAAAAAGCAAACAACCCCCCCTAAAAAAACCCAAAAAACAAACAAAAAGACAATTATTACTGAGCCAGGCAGGGTGATCCTGTGATCCTGGCACTCTAGAAGATGCCCCAAGAAGACTGATTGCAAGTTCAATGTCAACTGGGTTATATATTAATACTGTCACAAACAAACAAAAAAGTGAAACAAGAAATCAAGCAAGCAAACAAACATAAAAAATGACAGGAATTTGCCTCACAAGATCAAGGTCAATTGAAATGTTCCAGGTAGAGAGGAAAAAAGAGGCAGTTTCACTGGGGCTGGAGACTGCCTAGTGCCATCTTCTGGCTCACAGCCACCTTGCACCTACCTTTCCTCCTTATAAAAGCCCTTTCTTTCTTAAGACAGTCTGTTCCCATTTCCCCATGCCAAGACCACCATGTGGTGATATGGCTATGGGCGTGTGCCCTGAGAGGCTACATGACAGATGTGCTGTTGGGCACGTTTCGTCCTGAGACAGTTGTTGGCAAGTTGGTCTCAGGCCACCTGACCTGTTACTCCACTTCTGCAATCTCTGTGAAGCAGGCCTGGAGCTATTGCCTCATCCACCAAGGACAAATAAATAGCAGCGGCCACAGCCCAAGCACACTCTGATGGGTCCTTGGGGATACTGTCCGGCTTCAGCTCGGCTGTGCCTGACTCTCAGAGCCCGAGCTGCTTCCTGTTTTGAACATTCTCTGGCAAGTACAGTCCAGGCTTTTATCAAAGAACACCCTTTCCTTCCCTAGGGATCTCACTTTGCAGCCAACTGGGACGATGCACAAGTACACTTGGGACCTAAAGCGTGTGCATGTTGTTTACAATTCTGAATATTTCATCACGCCAGTTTCTAAGAATAACTTTGTGTGGCATAGGCGTCACTGTGAATTCCTGGAAAAGTGGGTGTTTTCCTGGAGGAGGGAAGGAGGCAGAACAGAGTGGTCAGTACAGCCTGATGCAGGAGGCTCCTGCCAGAAAGGCGGAAGCCTCTCCGAGGGCTCCTTGGAGCTGAACTGCCCTTCCTACCTCCACGTCAGAGGCACAACTCCTGCTAAGCCAGCAGGGGCTGAATTCATCTCAGTTTCCCTCCTCTGATTTTTTTACTATGGAGAAGCACATCCTCTTTATAATCCCTTTTCCCCAAAGCCCTGTGACTTCTCCCAGCTGGGTGCAAGTCACATCTGTCACTTCTGCCACCTTTGGCTCACACACCATATCTTCTTTTTGCTTTGGGCCCTCACTATAGTAATTATTGTGCCATGGCCAGTGTGGCCACCCAAACCCTCAGTATTATTCTGGCTCTGTGCTCAGGAAAACTGCACTGTTTGGTTAGTTTTATCTTTTATTTATTTTTCAATTACTTTTGTGTGTGTGTGTGTCTGTGTAAGAGGGTGCAGGTACCTTTGCAAAGCAGAAGAGAATGTAGGGTCCTCTTGGATTAGAGTTGCAGGTGGTTTGTGATCTACTGGATGTGATGCTGGGAACCAAACTTAGGTCCTCACGAAGAGCAGCAAGCTGTCTAAGCTGCTGAGCATCTCTCCAGGGCCCCTTCCCTTCACATTTTTATGTGTACGTGGGTGGTTTGCCTGCAGGTATGTACACACATCACATGCATGTATTGCTTATGGAGGCCAGAAGAGGGCATTGGATCTTTTGAAACTGGAATTGCAGGTGGCTGTGAGCTACCCCTGGGTACTGAACCCAGATCTTAGAAGACAGTCTAGTGTTTTTAACTCCTGAGTCACCTCTCTAACCACAATGGTTAATCTTAATTGTCAACTTGACACAACCTATAGTCACCTGAGACCAGAATCTCAGTGAGGAATTTACTAGGTGGGGTTTGGCTTGTGGGAATGTCTGTGAGGGATTGTCTTAATTGCCTTGGTTGGTATGGGAAGCCCCAGCATGAAGGTGCAAAGCACAATTTCTTGGTTTTGAGTCCTAGACTACATTTGAATAGAGCTAGCTGAGCGTTAGCTGCACACCTCCATTGCTCTCCCCTCATGATATGGTGACTGGATGTCAGAAGCTCATGCCTTGACTCTCTGGCAATGACAGACCATAACCTGGAATTATGAGCTAAAATAAACAATTTCTTTCAAAGTTGCTTTTTGTTTGTCTTTCAAGACAGAGTGTCTCTCTGTAACCTTGGGTGGTCTGGAACTCATTTTGTAGACTAGGCTGGCTTTGAACTCAGTGATCTGTCCCCCTAGCACTGGGATTAAAGGAACCCGGCACTACCACCCCAAATCTATAAAATCTAGTTTATAGAGTTTAACTGGCATTGCTATTTTTGATTCTAGAGTCAGGCAACACTTCATGATAACATAAAACAAGTATGCCAATGAGCTGGGCAGAGGAGTTGACTTTAAAA
This sequence comes from Grammomys surdaster, assembly GCF_004785775.1. NCBI lineage: Eukaryota > Metazoa > Chordata > Mammalia > Rodentia > Muridae > Grammomys > Grammomys surdaster. Next base: position 762,798 of record NW_021620455.1, on the reverse strand, counting down.
AGGGGCCGAGGAAGCAGAAGAAACAGAACTGAACATGTCAGCTACTTTCCATGTAATGTAGAGAAGAAAAGGTCCCCAGGGGCCAGCGAGATGATGCAGCTGGTAAAAAATTCCTGACCTGAGCTTTGAGTCTCTAGAACCCACATACAGTAGGAGAGGGTGGACTCCACAGTCATGAAGTAGTGAACATTGTATGGCTGGAGTCACCACAAGATGAGGAACAGTATTAAAGTCATCACAGCATTAGGAAGGTGGAGAACCACGACTCTGTGCTTCTGGGAATTGAATCTGGATTCTCTGCAAGAGCAGCCATTGCTCTTAGCGGGTATCTACCTCTCCAGCCCTTTAACTGCTGTTTTTACATGTGTATTCCTAGGATAATGCCTTGTGAGCTGAGGTCCTAGGGATGCAGAACCTACATTAAAGAGTCTGGCAGTGTCTGGCCTTGGCTGAGAACCTGTTGAATTGGAGATGGAAAGCTGTATAGGTCAGAGCCACACTGACCTTGGGCTACCTTTAGCTCCTTCTAACAGGTATTTACTATCCACCTCAAGATCTGCCCTAACAGCCTCCTAATTAAAAATAAAACTCTTAGAATCTATAGCTCATCTTGACTGCCTAGCCTTCCTGCCCTCAGGCTCAGAATTTGACCAAAACATCCAAGGCCAGAGATTCTACCTCCCAACCCCCTCACACCTTACTCTCCACCCATGTATTTTTGTAAACACATTTTTTTTTTTTTTTTTTTTTTTTTGCTTTTCTTCTCAGTGACTGTCAAAGTTCCTGTAACCTTAACCTTATCTGGGCATGGTAGAGCCAGGTTGTAATCCCATTGTCATGGAGGTCACCAATGAGTTGAGAGTCCAGCTTTGGCTTCATATAGAGACCTTGCTTCAAATACCTAATCAATTAATAAATGAATGCTTTCTCTGTGGTAGAATGTCATTTAGGATAGCTTGGTTCTTGTGTTTGGGCTGTTATTGCTCTGCTCTTTTTTTTCCTTTTTTCATTTTCTTTTTTTTTTTTCACTGTTAGAGAGTGAACTCAGAACCTGACACATGCAGGGGAAGAAATCTACACTGACTTATATCTTCAGTCTTTTATTTTTTTCTTCCTTTCAATCTCCTGTAACTTGGACTTGATCTTGAACAGTAGATTGTCCTGCCTCTGCCTTTCACATCATGCATGGGTCACGAAACTTAAGCGTTTTTATCCAGGGCTTTTTGCATGCTAGCCAAGCATCTACATTCTGACCCCCCTTTGACACAAAGTTTCACTAACCCCTGTATTCTGTCTTATACTTGAACCTACTGTGTGGCTCAGGTAGTCAAGATGGCTCATCAAGTAAAAGCACTTGTCAGTAGTGACTTGAGTTGTGAAAGGAGAGAATCAACTCCTTTAAGTCGTCCCCTGATCTCAATCAATGAGCATGACATGAATATTCCTGCATATGTGTAAATAGATAAATATATTTTAATGAACTAATGATCCTGTCCTGGCCTCTAGAGTGTTAGGATTATAGATGTAGTTGCCACATCCAGTTAATTATTTTTTAAGAATAAATTACTAACAGGATAGTGACACATACCTTTAGTCCCAGCACTCTGGAGGCAGAGGCAGAGGGATCTCTGAGTTCAAGGCCAGTCTGCTCTACAGACAGAGTTCCAGGACAGCTAGGGCTACATAGAGGAACTCTGTTTCAAAAACCAAACCAAACCAAAAGAATACATTACTAGCTGATTGTGGTGAACCATGTTTTTAATCCAGAACTTGAAAGCCAGAGGCAGGCATATGTCTTGAGTTCAAGTCGACACAGTGAGTTCTAGGACAGCCAGGACTTTACAGTGAGATCCTATCTCAATCAATCAATCACAACATTTTCTGAATTTATTTTAAACATTTTATTAATGTTAGTATGTGCATGCCCTTGGTACACATGAAGGTCAGAGGATAGCTCATGGGAGTCAGTTCTTTCCTTCCACTATGGGGACTGAATTTAGGTTGTCAGACTGAGTGACAAGCACCTTTACCTGCTGAGCCATCTCTGTTAAGGCCCCTGTTTTACTTATGTAATTTATTTATTGAAACAGGGCTTCATGTAGTCCAGGCTGGCCCCAAACTCACTATGTGGCTAAGTCTCAGCCTAGACCTGATCCTTCCAGCTCCATATCCAAAGTGCTGAGGTTACAAGTGTGCATAACTAGAAGTGGCCTCTCAGCTACACTGCAGGCATTATTTGAATAATAGCTTAGTCATGAATGGAGTGTGAGTGGTCGAGGGACAGATTCAGTGAGACTTTCAGTGGGGTTGAGGGTAAGTTGGGAAAGTCACTCAGGAACCTTAAATTTTTCCCAGACTGCTTTCCACAGACCAGGCTGGCCTCAAGCTCAGAATTCCACCTGCCTCTGCCTCCCAAGAGCTGGGATTAAAGGTTTGTGCCATCACCTCCCATTCTCCGCCCCCTCCCCTTTTTTTGAACAGGCTTTCACCTTGTAACTCTGGCCTGAAACTCTCCATGTGGACCAGGTTGGTCTCTTTCTCAGAGATCCACCTGCCTGCTTTCAGAGGGCTGGGATTAAAGGCATGCTCCATTACAAACAACTGACTCGTTTGACTATTTTTTATTGAATGGTCTAAAGAGGTGGAAAACCCTTTTCCCTTAAAAAACAAATGTCTACAGCACTCAGGAGGCAGATGCAGGCTGATCTCTGTGAGTTTGATACCAGCCTGGTCTACATGGTGAGTTCCATGACACCTAGAGCTACATAGAGACCCTGTCTCAATAAATAATAGTCTCATACATACATAGAAAATAAAAATGATAAATACAAATCTCTATAACATTCCTAAATTTCTTTCTCTCTTCCTTTCTCTCTTTCTTTCTCTCTCTCTCTTTCTTTCTTTCTTTCTTTCTTTCTTTCTTTCTTTCTTTCTTTCTTTCTTTCTTCTTCTCTTCCTTTTCCTCCTCCTTCTCCTTCTTTTTTGAGACAGGGTTTCTCTGTATAGCCCTGGATGTCCTGGAACTCACTCTGCAGACCAGGCTGGCCTTGAACTCAGAAATCTTCCTGCCTCTGCCTCCCAAGTGCTGGGATTAAAGTGTACCACTACTGCCCAGCTTCCTAACCCTTTCAAATCCACATTTTCCTTTTCTTATTAGACTGGTGGAGAGAATTTCCAGACCATTTTCTTTCCCTTTGTAATTCAGGCACACATATCTATGCAAGCTGTGGATTGAACTCAGGACCTGGATATGTTGGACACACAGTCTATCACCAAGCAGGACCATGGCTCATTTCTTTTTTGCTAGATGTGGTAGTATGCCTGTAATCTCAGCACCCGGGGATATTGAGACAAAGGTTTGGTGTTGTAGCTCAGTAGCAGAGAATCTGTTTACCACCCAGAAGGCCCTAGGCTGGATCTCAGAGCACTGAAAGAAAGCAAGCTTTCAGTTAAGAGTGGTTGAACCCCTAGGAAGCTGGGGCAGAAAAACGAAAAGTTCAAGACCAGAGTAGGTTACAAAGTAAATCTGTCTTAAAAAAAAAAAAAAAAAAGACATCGGATTCGGTCTAGTTACATGGCTCAGTGGCAGTGAACTTGCCCAGCATGTGCAAGGCCCTAGTATAACCGCAGCACTCCTAACAACAAGGAAATCAAGGCTGCACAGCTAAAATCCCAGCTCTCGGGAGGCAGAAGCAGTAGGATTGGAAACGCAAGGCTAGCTTTTGCTACACAGCTATTTCAAGGCCAGCCTCGGTTATGACACTGTCTGGGAAAACAAAACAAAACACCAAATGAAGTTGCTTCTAGTGACCTGACCCACTGCTGCTAAGATAGCTTCTTTTGAGGTTCACACGCCTCTTTTCTATCCCAGAACTGTATTAAGAGGGAATTCCAACCTCCAAGTACAGAGGAACTACCGGGTGGTTTACAGGGAGGATGCAGAATCCTCAACAGTTGCTCTTCAAAGGTCTCTCCAATTCCATTCCTGTCCAAAAATGTCCTGTCCTTCCCCGCATGCAGCCTACTACAGCACTCTCCAACTCGCCATTGGTGCTGCAGCGGAATGCTGGCAAATTTTTTGTTTTGCTTCGTTTTAAACGGCCTCATACTGTGCAGCCCAGCCTGGCCACGAACCAGGGCTGGGACTAGAGTTATACATAAGCACTCCCGGACGGCACTTTTCTTAAAAATGCAACCAAAAAACCTATCTGTAAGCTTGCGTAGAGACAGTGAGACCATGCGTGCTCCCGTCGCTGACGTCCCGCACGTTCCGGAGATTAGGGTACTGTGTTGGTCAACAGCGAGCAGGAGGGGCAGGTTCCACACCCAACGCAAGACGCCCAAGAACCTGGCTGCACGTCCTCACGCCCCGCCTACCTCAGAGCCCGCCCACGTCTGCCCACCTCAGCCTGGATTCAAGACCCGCCCCTCGGCCTCTGCAATGCGCACACCTCGGCGTCCCAGGGCTCCGATATTGGGCCCCGCCCCGAGTCTCTCCCCTACCCGCCTAGGTCCCAGCCACTCCAGCCTCAGGCACATCCCCCGATCCTCCTCTGCACAAGATCTTAAAAACAGCGGTCCTCCCGCGCACTCCTGCCTCAGGCCCCGCCCCTGCCCCGCGCACGCGCCGCACGTGCCACACGCGCCCCTCGTTCCGCCTCCACCTGTAGGCCCCGCCCCGTAGCCAATGGGCTCCGCCGCCGCGTGCGTCCCGCCCCGCCCCGCCCCTTGTCCCTCAGTCCCGTGTCGCTTGGCCTCAGAGCTGAGCGGTGCAGGGTTCCCTGCTACCTCTCAGTGACCGCCTCCCAGGCCTGTCGCAGTTGGTCTCGGGCTCCTTTGCCGAGCCACCATGTCGCAGAGCGGGGAGGAGAACCTGCAGGGTGAGGCTGTGGGCGAGAGGGGCCGCGAAGGCGGCAGGGTCGCGGGCTGGGGTGCGGCGACTGGAGGCCGCGATGCAGTTCATTGCGGCCGGGGCTGGTCGGTGAGCTTCGGTGCATCTCACAGTACCTTAACAGGGAGGCCGGGCCTTTTTTTTCGTGCTCTGTGGTTCACACTGTCATAGTTCTGTATTTTCACAGCCTCTGTAGGTCAGGGAAACCTCGAACTCTGCGATCCTCCTTCCCCAACTTCTCGTGTAGCTCAGATTTCAGGCCTTTGGCTTCCCCAACGCCTTGTTCAGCGTTGTTTAAGTGAGCTAGAGGTTGCAGGTTGAATTTTCAGTGCTTTGATTGAAGTCATTAGTATTTATGACTGTAGTGCCTCACACTTTTCGGACTTGGTACTGGGAACGGAACTAGGTCTGAACGTGCTGGGTAAGTGCTCATTCCCTGAGCAACACTACCTTTTTTTTTTTTTTTTTTTCATTTTATGCTTTAAGATATACTGGATTTAAACTTAGGATCCTTCTGGTTCAGCCTCCAGGGTAGCTGGAATTAACAGACTTTGCCACCGCCTCTCCCCACTCTCTACCCCACCCCTGTCCCCAAGTCTTTACTCCTGGCTTCCTTTGTCACCACTTCGTGATGGAAGAGGAGGATACAGGGCTTCAGATCTCTGTCAAGTCTTAGAGTTAAAAGATGGGATAGCCGCGCGGTGGTGGCACAAGCCTTTAATCCTAGCAATCAGGAGGCAGAGGCAGGTGGATCTCTGTAAATTCGAGGCCAGTCGGGTCTACAGAGTGAATTTCAGGACAGCCAAGCCTACAAAGAGAAAAACAGAGAGGGGATAGGCTAGTGGTGCAGCTCAGTGGAAGAGAGCTACAGCAGCTCAGAAGGAGGGGAAAGTGCTTACAATTTAGTTCAGTAGGCGCACTGCAAGCAGTGCAGTGATTGTAGGTTAAAATGGAAGCAGGGCTGGGTGTGGTGACACCTAAAATCCCATCATGGGGTGGGTGAAGCTGAGTCTCGACAAATTCAAGGTTAGCCTGGACTATATAGCAATACTAGGCTAGTTAGGGGCTCTGTTGCCAGACCCTGTCTCACAACAATAAAGGTTCTCCTTGACAGACTATTAGCACTGACAGACTATTATTCTCAGCCTTGACAGACTATTAGCACTGAGCAGACAGCTGCTAGTTCTGTAAGGCCACCCTGGGTACATTTCTGAGAGCCACCTGGTGGGTCTGAGTTGAGTCTTAATCCTAAGGACCTGAGAACTAGAGGAGGATCCTGTTGACCTTTGTATTCTCCACACCGAGAGTTCACTAAGTAGAGCAAGCCTGTTAGATAAACATGAGAGGCTTTCCAAAGCTTTAAAGTGAATGCTTTAGTGTTAACTTTCTTTTCTGAGACAGGGTCTCAGTGAACTCCCAGAGATCTGCCTGCCTCTGTCTCCCTAGTGCTGGTGTGGGCCACAGTACCCACTTTAATGTGAAGATTTGTTTTTAGATTTTTGAGACGTGCTTTTTCTGTATTGCTCTGGCTGCTCTAGAACTTGTGTAGACTAGGCTGTTCAGAGATTGTCCTACAGTGCTGGAATAGTGCAACATAGACCAGTGTTAAGAGTTTTAAAAAAGCTTGTATTAAGATACATGGAATGAGCTGCATTTATTTATTACCCTGAACAAGATTTTAGTAGGCAGAATTTAATCAGCCTAACACATTACAGAATCTGTATTTTCAAACTACAGCCACATTAAAAAAAAAGTCTTGAAATTCAGGTTTTACTCCCTAATGTCAAATGTCAAACAGTTGTAGTTTTTTCTTGATTGATTGAGAAGTTTTTTTGTCTTATCTCTTAAGAGATCAAGTGATGTTTTCTGTAAAGTCACTTTTGTAGCTAGTTGAAATTTTATTTCTGACCCTGCATGTTATTAGGATTTCATCTAGGGAAGTTTCTGAGCATTCCTGAGAGGTCTCAGTTAACATACACTCAGTTGACATACACGCCAGACTGCTGAGTCATTGACCAAGCGGGCTTGTCATTTGACGTTTCAAGGGTTAAGATTTGTGTTTTTCTGTTTTGCTTATTCTATAAAAAGCTGGTTACAGTGTGGAAACTCAGGCTAAGGATTTGGGCCATTGTTTGGGGTGTACGTGCAGCTCGGCACTGGCTCCCTGTCTAGCTCAGGGTAGGAGGGGTCACTTGAGTCACATGGGGTATCTCAGCTGCCCTATGAAATGTGAGTCCCAGCTTGGAGTCTGAGCTGAGGCAGCTCCTCTGTTTGCCGCTTCATGTTTACTTCTGAGGCTCCGAGCCCTGGAAGCGTTGTTGGTGGGTGGGACAGCAAATACTCCCCATAGCAACCTTTGGGACCAGTTTTCCTGAAGGCATTACATACAAAACTGATTGGTTCTGTTCCCTTTATACCTCTGATCCATCTTATTGAAAGGTGTTTAGGGGCAGGGCTGTCTTTCTCTGTATGACTTCTGGCATGCTGGAGGGGAGATAAGTGTTGTGATACTTCTGTGCCTTAGTTGCTGCCCTTACCTGAAAGATCCACTGTATAGATTCAGTAAAGCCTTCATTCAGCTAGCTGCCCTGTCTGCAACTGGTTCTGATGAGTGGTTCCTTTGGTTATAGGCAAACTATCAAGGACAGGCTTGCATGAAGAGAAAACATTGATACACTGAAGGGGTTTCCCCTTGGCTCTAGCTGAACCTCAGCAAATAGTCACAGATCCAGAGGTTAAGTGGAAATAAGGATGACTACTTCAGTTAAGGACATGCCATAGACTGCTCAGTACCAATACCTGGAACCACCTGACTCAGGCACAGCCTAGCAATAGACAGACAAGTTCACTAGTCTTAGAATCCAGTAGGTATGAAGATGATACAAGCCTGTAAGCCCAGTGTTTGGGAGATGGAGGCAGGAAGATCAGGAGTTTAACACCAGCCTGGCTACATGAGACAATGTCAATAAAATGCACGTGTGTGTGACTGAAAAAGAATCCAGTAGTTTGGGTTATGTACCAGGCAGATTATGTTCAGAACCATTTGCCAACCAAGTTTCTTGTTCTCCTCCTCAGTTAACCCAAGGGGCCTTAGGTGTTGAGACAGCAAAGGCCACTTCTGGAGAAGCTCTGTGTGGTTTGGGGCAGTGCTTTCCCCAGACTTGGTGCCCACTTGTTTGGCTTTCTTGGAATGCTATAGCAAATGCATCATTCTCCTGTGGCATTATGTTCCTGTTCGGAGGTTGTGTGGGTGCCTGCTCCTTTCTGAGGATTACTAGCTCTCGCTGGATGCTGTTCCTACTTGAGCTTGTCAGCATATTTGCTTGAACCTCTAACTCTTTTCAAGTTGGGCTCAGCTTCTGGAAAACTATGAAGAAAACAATGAAGGTGATTCTCCTTCCACAGCCATGATTGAGTCCTGGGGCCGTACAAGGACATGGACTTGAGACTAGGGACCCTGTGTTTCCTCCGTCTGGGGTTCTTTTGGGTGTAGTTACTGTTAGGCATTGATAGTCTACAAGTTTGCCTTGGGGTATAGAGGGTAATACAGAGATGGAACTCACTCCCTAGGTTGTCATTATATAAGCAGTTTGGAAAGCAGGCTGGTAGAGCAATCCTCTAATCTCTACTCCAGAGTCTGACTGAGGTAAAGATAACTTTTTTAATTAAAAAAATTTTTTTGAGGTGGTCTTATATATCCTAGGCTAGCCTTGAACCTCGTAAGTAGCCAAGGATGACTTTAAACTTTTATTCTTTCCTCAACATCTAGAGCACTAGAATTACAGGGATGTGCCAGCACACCATTTATGTGGTTCCATAAACCTCAGCCATAAATAATCACGTATTCAAACACCCTAATCAACTGAACTATACTCTCAGCCCCAAGGAGGATCCAAACTTAGATGGCTATCCTAGTTTCACTTCTGACCAAAACCAGTTTATGAGAGGAAGGGCTAATTTGGCTTACACTTCATCTTTGAGAGGAAGTTGAGGGACCAATTCAGTGAAGCTAGGTGCATCACAGTCAAGAGCGGAGAGAACTGAGTGTACTCATGTTACCTGCTCACTAGTTTTCTGTTTAACATTATCTGACTTTTAAACTATTCAGAACCCCGTGACTAGGGAATGGTACTGTCTACAAGGGGCTGGAGCTTCCTATATATCCATTAACAGTCAAGATAGTGCTCCTATGGATAAGCCCATAGGCCAACCTCATCTAAATAATTTCTAAGTAAGACTCACTTCCTGTGGACTTGGCCAGATAGCTAAGCAGACAAAGGTTCTTGCTGCCAAACCTGTTGATCTGAGCTTGGTCCCTAGAAACCCATATGGTAGGAGAGAACCAGTTTTTGCAAGTTCAAGTCACAAATACTTCAAAAAGCCCTCTCTTGTCAGTTGTTTCAAGTTGTGTTGTGGACAAAATCAACTATCACAGTGGCCAACCTGGCTTATGGCATGAGATTCTGTCTCTAAAACCAAACGAAGGATTAGAGAGATGGCTCAGCAGTTAAGAAGACTTTCACAACTGTCTGTAACTTCAGTTCTAGGGGATCTGATACACTCACTCTTCTGTCTTCCATGGGTACCACTCACATACACGGTACCCAAACATACATGCAGGCAAAACACTAATACACATAAAATAAGAGTGGATTCTGCTTTAGGGAACCCGAGTTCAGTTCCCAGCTACTCTACACTCAGGGAGATATAAATAGAACTTGATTTGTATCTTGTTGGTGTAACTCAGAAGTGGGAGAGTTGGGGTGGGGGGATGTGCAGGTATGAGGGCTTCCGGGACAAGCAGAACTGCTTGTGGTCTTGAGGCCTAAATGTATTAAATTACATGAAATAAGTCGTATGTTTCCTGAGGAAATTCTTTGATGTTAAGAAGTTTTTGTGGTGCCTGGCGGTGGTGGCGCACGCCTTTAATCCCAGCACTTGGGAGGCAGAGGCAGGTGGATTTCTGAGTTTGAGGCCAGCCTGGTCTACAGAGTGAGTTCCAGAACAGGCAGGGCTACACAGAGAAACCCTGTCTCGAAAAACCAAAAAAAAAAAAAAAATAAATAAATAAAAAGAAGAAGTTTTTGTGTTCTTTTCCTTTTAAAAACATTAAAAACAATTTTTTTAATTTATTTTTTGAGACAAGGTCACACTCATGTAGCCCAGGCTGGTATTAAACTTGCATTCAACTTCTAAGTGTTGTTTTAGGATTTTAGGTCACACTCCCACCTTTCTTGCTTGTTGAGAAAGTTGGAAGCTTCTGATAAATGACTGGAGGACATATGTAAATGAAGAGTCCTCTCTGTTTTCCAGGACTCACAGCTCCTATCCAGACACAGGTTAATGATAAAGCTTGTTCCCTAGTAAATCATTCCTGGAGCTTTTGGACTCAAGGATTTTGCACCAGATCATATTCCAAATGGGATTGTTTTTCCCATCTAAGTTGCTTGGGCCTTTCGCAGATATTTGCTGCAGATCTGTGCCCTCCACTCCCCCAGAGACAGGGTTTCTCTGTGTAGCTTTTACTGTCCTGGAACTTACTCTGTAGATTAGGCTGACCTCAAAATCAGAGATTTGCGTAACTCTGCCTCCTGAGTGTGTGCCACCCCTGCCAGGATCCCCAGATGATTTTTGAAAGCACTGCTGTGACATGACTATGTCTCTTCAGCAATGTCAGTGTGACTGAGAAAAGCAGAGCCAGGCCCCACTGCACTGTGATAAGCCCAGGAACTGGCTTCCTTACAGACACCATAGAGTTGGGTTTGTCAGCTTCCATAACTTTGAGAAATAACTTCTTTATAAGTCACTCCATAACTTTGAGAAATAACTTCTTTATAAGTCACTCAGCCTGTGGCTTACTGTTGCAGCAGTATAGATCAGTACAGATAGGCTCCCTGCATTTTCGGCTGCCCCTTGTGCAGTGAGTGCACACATCTGTCTGCTGGCTTAGTTCCTTATATAAGCTCCCCAAACTGGTGGGAGTTCCTGAGTGTCTGTCTTTTTTTTTTTTTTAATATTTTTATTTATTTATTTAGGTCTTACTTTATACACTACCGTGTTTGAAATCCTGGTACTCCCAAGTGCTAGGACTGATGGGTGCTAGGAGTTTTATCCTTTTACTCAGGTCCATTTTTTTTTTTTTTTAAATTTTTTTTTTTAATTTCTTTTTTTTTTTTTTTTAA